>NC_064818.1:64905793-65277456 GCF_023721935.1 Panthera uncia | reverse complement strand
AGAGAGAGAGAGAGAGAGAGAGAGAGAGAGAGAGAGAGAGAGAGAGAATTCCAGGCAGGCTCCATGCTGTCAGCACAGAGCAAGATGTGGGGCTCAATTTCACCAATTGTGAGATCATGACCCGACCCGAAATCAAGAGTCAGATACTCAACCAACTGAGATACTCAGGTGCCCCTCATAGTAGTGATTCTTAACTTGAGGCAGGCTGTGGGTCCCTTTGGAAATTTTCCCCCGGCTGTGCGTGAACTTTCTGTGTGTGTGCACTGGGGTTCATTCCCAATCCTATGATTTAGGGTGATGCCCAGATCTTGGTTAACTTGCTCTGCATTTCTTGAACTGTGAGGGACCCCTCACAGGAGCAGCTGTTTCACAAGAACCTATTAACACCCCCTCGAAGACAAAGGCAACTTAAAAGAGCTGGTTCATCACAGAGCCGGTCCCTTCGTTGCAGGGCCAAGCAGACCCGGAAACCATCAAAAGCTGAGGCTGGGAAACCCGGCTTCCTGCTTATGGCCTCAATTCCCCGCCACCATCACCACCGAGACCACTAACAATAAGACCAAACCCAATACGTGCCCTCCCCAAGTCATTCTTCTCGTGGTTTATCTCCCTGCTTCCTGTTGATCTTAAAGGTGGCTTTATTTCACAGCCTCTGACTTCTGTTGACAGCCCACAGCCACCCCCCCCAGCTTGAGAGGAAACAGCATTGAAAAAGGACCAAGAGAAGATGGAAGGTGGGAAAGAGCAGGGTACTAAGGGTCAATGTCCCGCCTCTCTTCATCCATTTTGCTGGAAAGGTGGGGGATTCTCTTCCCACCCTCCAGTGTGACAGTCCCAGGGAACTCTGGTCCAGACGCTATCAAACACTGCCAGGGATAATCCTGGACGAATCTTGGCTATTGGTTTTGACAACTGTACCTACAGACTCACCAATGGTTGTAGGGATATGGAAGGCATCATTGCTCTCTGGACCAACCAGTAGAGGACTGGATCACAGGACATAGGATCCTTGGGGACAGTTAATGATAAATGCCCTTTCCCTCTCTGCCTCTGTCCCATGGAAAACCAAATGTCATTGGCCCATTTTTCTCGTTTACCCCCCAAATTCTTCTTCCAGCCATATTTGGAACTCCAACCCCTCTAAGAGATCTCCCTGGAGCCCTGCAGTGAAACTTAACTCTACCCTCATCCAATCTCTTAGCCTCCCTTTGCTATATCATTGTACATCTTCTTTGCTAGATTGTGAGCTCTTGGAGGGGTATGGATGACCACTGAATCACTCTTTAAAGTTTTTTTTTTTAAGTTTATTTATTTTGAGAGGGAAACAGCATGAGCAGAGGAGGGGCAGAGAGAGAGGGAGAGAGAGAATCTCAAGCAGACTCCACGCTGTCAGCACAGAGCCTGACATAGGGCTTGATCTCAGGAGCCATGAGATCATGACCTGAGCCGAAATCCAGAGTCAGATGCTTAACTGACTGAGCCACCCAGGAGCCCTTTATCACTCTTTTTTAGAAATTGTACAACTAACATATGTTTGCTGTTTGGAAATAGAAAATTCTGAGAGCCCTCCCCCACAACAAAAAAGGATAAAATTTATCCATGATGCCCCAGCTGGGACTTGTAGCATTTTGGTGATCTTTCCATTCTCCTATGCAGACACACACACTCACACACACCACATTCACTTAGAGTAGAATCTGTTCTATTTTGAATTCTCTAACTCCTTTTATGCCTGCTTAATAATCTTAGGATATTTTCATATCAACATTTTATTTCATTGGAAATCACTGCAGAGTGTCCTATCAGACAGTTGTATCACGGTTTTTTTTTGTTTGTTTGTTTTGTTTTTGTTTTTTTTTTTTTCCTACCAGTCTCCTATTGTTGGGCCTTTAGGTTGAGTGTATTTCTTTTTTAGAAAACAGCTTGGGGGCTCCTCGGTGGTTCATTCGGTTGAGTGTCAGACTCTTGGTTTCAGCTCAGGTCATTATCTCACAAGTCATGAGTTTGAGTCCTGCATCAGGCTCTGCACTGACAGCGTGGAGCCTTCTTGGGATTCTCTGTCCCTCTCTCTCTTTCTGTCCCTCCCCCACTCTCTCTCTCTCTCTCTCTCTCTCAAAAGAAATAAATAAACATTATAAATAGATTTATTAAGATATAATTTACATACCATACATTCATCATGTGAAGGTGAATGATTCAGGGATTTTTAGTATGTTTACAGAGTTCTGCAATCATTATCACTGTCTAATTTTAGAAAATTCTCATCTCCCCCAAAAGAAAGCTCACGGCTGTCAGCAGTCACCATATTCCCAGCTCCCAGAAACCTAATCTATACTCTGTATGGATTTTACTATCCATGAGATTTCATATAAATGGAATTGTACGATATGTGGCTTTATTCACTTATAATGTCACATATCACCACTTCTTATCTGCTGCTGAATGACATTTCACTGTATGGCTAATACCACAGTTTGTTTATACATCTGTCAGTTGATGGACATGAGTTGTTTCCACTTTTTGGCTATTATGAATAATGCTGGTGTGAACATTTGTAAGGTTTTATGTGAACGTGTGTTTTCAACTTGGGGGGCATACACCTAGGAGTGGAATCGGTGGATGGTAGGGTAACTTCATGTTTAACTTCTTTGAAGATTTGCCAAACTGTTTTCCAAAGTGGTTGGACCATTTTACATTTCCATTAGCAAAGTATGGATACTCCAATTTGTCCACCTCCTGGCCATCACTTATTTTTGTCCACCAAGTGGTTTTTAACACAAGACCTGTCCCTTGAATATAGGAATGGCTGAATCCACATTTGCTGGATCGATCATGCACTTTCCCCAAACAGAAACTTTTTGCTTCTCTGAAACTCATTGACACAATTCATTCCCCAAACACCAAGGCAGATCCAGCCTTTGTACTTGGAGTGGGGGAAGGCTTTGTGGCGGGGGGGGGGGGGGGGGGGAAGCGTTTGGGCTGGGAGACAGTTGTAAAGGCAGAGAGTGGCTTTGGGGGTACCATCAACCCCTTGAGACTTTGGTGCAATCACCCACCAAGCAAAGGCTGAGGACAGTAACCCACCTCACGAAATAACGCAAGTAAACTACTCGCTGCAGCTTCCAGACACACAGTGGGTCCTTTTCCCCTTCTCCTCAGGGGGATGAAATGTTGGCTCCCGGATGAGCTGGGGAAGGACATGCCCCTCAAGGAAGGGATATGCAATGACACAGGCATGACAGCACGCGGCTGCGGTGAGGTGAGAAGGCACAGAGTGGAAATAAAGCCAAGAGTCAACAGGGCCAGGTCCCCAAGGGGCTCCCGTGTGCAAGGGGAGTTTCACCTTTCCTCCACGGCACAGACTCTAGGCGGGGAGGGGACAGGACCACAGTTTGCGTGTTAAAGGTCTCCCTTTCCAGCAGGTGAGCGGCACTGAGGGGCTCCGACAGGAGGGCTGAGCAAGGGGGCTGTTGAAATGAACCCAGGCGAAAAATGAGGAGTCTAGACTAGCCCCTGGACACTGGGAACAGCAAGAGGGACCCAAAGGGAGAGAGATTTAGGAGGGGGCGTCAATGGGATATGACGGCCCCGTGGTCTCTCTGCCGGCAGGCTGCCCTAGAGATCTCACCTTTGTAAATTCTCACAACTCTGCAGGACAGACCTGCTTTCCAGGTCTGGACTTGGCACCTAGGCTCAAAGAGAGTTAAGAGATTTGCCCAAAGTCGTAACAGAGGGATACAATTTGAACCCGGCTCTGCCTGCTCTCTTTGTTTTGGCCACTCTGGGAAGGACGTGGCTGCGTTGTCAAGCCCGGGAAGAAGGAGGAGGAGGGAGGGCGAGCAGGGGGGCGCGAGTCCTCAGCGAGGGGCTCACTGGGCTTGGCGGGCAGCCCAGAGCTCAGGTGGGTCAGGCCGAGGGCTGCAAGGCCTCTCTGAGGAGCAAGGCAGACGGTGAAACAGGAGAATTTGCCCAACAGGAGCTGGGACGTCTCTGATCCCCTCTCTTCCTCAGGGGGTTGAGCACAACGTGAAGCCTTGGAAACAGAAGTGTGTTGAATGGAGACCATAACCCAGCCAGCCGGCCCTGTTTGGAGTGAGGGTGGCACACGGGCCCCAGGCAGAGAGCAGGCAGCTCTTGCCTCATTCAGAACCCCATCCTTGGCCAGAAGCCTAGATCCTCTGGATTTGGGGCCAACCTGAAGAAGGGGGGTGTCAGGGGCTGGTGGCTGAGGCTGGATCTCCCAAGCAGCCTCGGGCCTTTCCCTGAGCACTCCCTTCAGCAGGGCCGAGAGACGCCAACCCCTTGTTGGAAAAATCCACACTCGCAGCGTGGGGGCCTGTCCCAGGCCTGCCTCCCAGGAGCAGGTGAGCCGAGGGGGCAGTGTGGAGATGGCGCGAGATCCCCTGAGTAGGAGCGTGGGGAAGGGGGCGCCAAGAGCAGAGTCCTAAGCTGCCAGGCCTCACACGGGAGGGGAACCCCTCGTTTCCACATCCCCCCATGCCATACTCCCATGGCCCCCTTCCTGTGCATATCGGCCTTTGTGCGAAAGGCCCTGCTCACTGGGCTTCAAGTTGGCAGAGGCCCAGATGGGGACATGGCAGGGAGCCATCTGGCCTTCTCCCAAGACCCTCGAACCTCCCCGTCCCCAGTGCCGTGGCCTTCTCAGCCCAACTACCCCTTCTTCTCTGCCCTGGAGTCTTTACCCGTGTTTACTATCTGTCAGTTAGGCGGCCTCAATCCCCTGCGTGCAGAAAGCCAGCCAGCCAAGCGTGGCGATCCCTGGGCTCCCTCCCCGTGCTTCTCCTTTCCTCTGGCTTGGAGGAGTCGGGGGCGGGGAGGAAGAAAGGCAGTCTGCAGTCTCCCCTCCAATTAAGAGTGACTGTGGCCACGGTCTCTTTGCAGTCAGTTGTCTCTCCCAGAGCGGAGTCGGAGCTCCTGGGGTGGGAGGCAGGGGTGAGGAGGGAAGGTGGCAGTGAGTGAGGTGGGCGGGTAGGTCAGGGGCATGGGGTGTGGTTGTCACAGGACCGACTCGGGCCTGGCTATCCACCTTTCCCATCGGAAGCGTCCTAGGCCACCAAAGGGTGGCCTCCAGCCACTGAGGAGGCAATGGGAGAGAAAGAAGGTGGGAGAAGCAGAAAGAGACAGGAACAGTGAGGGGCAGCACGGGTAGGGCTGGGGGAAGTCCGAGGAGGGGCCTCACGTGCCATCAGTGACAGCGTCTGGACGCCTGGGGTGGACCAGCTCCGGTGCCAGGCACCCCAACATCACCTCTACGAGGCAAGTAGACACACCTCCACTTAGCAGCTGAGAAAACCGAGCTCAGAGGAGAAATGTGCCCAAGGTCTCTCAGCTGCTCTGTGACAGAGCTTCTGGCTCCAAAGTTCACGTTTGCTTTCTTCTCCTCGGCCGCTCAGCGTCTGCCTTGCCTCATTCTCTCGTCCTGGAGTAGAGTCCATGGGCCCCAAGCACAGCCCTGTGTCCTCTCACCAAACGGGGCTCTGCCTTCTGGAGGGACACATGCCCCTACGTCTCAGGTCTGAGATCTGTTCTGGAAAAGCCTGTCTCACAGCAAGGATCACTCGAGCTGCCCACCAGCTTCCCAGCATGAAGCCTCCATCCTTGGAGGAGGGGAGAACAGGCAGAGGCACAGGAGAGGCAAGAATTGGGAGTCCCAAGCATGAAAGAAGCTACTTCTCTCTCGGGAGAGACACAGTGGCTCAGAGACACCAGCCTTTGATCCCTGATCCTCAGTCACTGATCATCTTGGGCAAGTTGTTTCGCCTCTACGGGACTGAGGTTCCTCGCTCCTAAGACAGGGTAAATAATATTGGAACCTGTCCCCCCAGCCGCTGGGTGTGTGTGGGGGGTGTTGTCCAAAAGTCCATCTTCCAGGTAAAGCACTCAGCTCACTGCCATCCACGCGGCAGAGGCACCGTGCCTAATAGCAGAATTTATCATTCCTGAACCTTCTACCTCAAGGCTGACCTCTCCCAGGGCCCACACTGCACACTCTGGGGGTCTCAGGGAAACACCGCTGACGGTCAGGGCACAAGGCCACTCCACAGGACCTTCACTCACCTGCACATAACACGACTGGTCCAGGCTCACGGCTGCCCATCTGGCAGGACTGTGAGCTCCCCCTGCTTTGTTCAATGTCGGTTGTCAGGGGCTTTCGAGTGAGGGATCAGCTCCAGCTAGGAGGAAAGGGAAAACTCAATTACAGACCATTAAGCCAGAAGGAGATCTGAGGGGAAGGTGGCCTATGGGTCCAGTCCCTCCCAAGGTCTCCCTCTGCTGTCCCAGTGAGTGGCAAATCTGGTCCACCCGGAGGCCAGCTCAGGGGACAGCTTGCCCCATACACACCCTGCTCCCACCAGGGCACACAAGCCCCGGGGCCTGTGCCAGCTAAGCCCTTGGTGGTGTTCCAGGTGATAAACTCTCAATATTTTTACTCCTTTTCTTAAAGAGGAGGCTGAGCACAGACAGAAGGGTGGAGGACCAAGCAGGGCGAGGTGGGAGTGGCAATGGTCTTTGAATGCACAGATCACACCCAGAAAAAGAAGCCCTGATGTTAACCAGATCTTCCCCTCTGGAGACACATTGATACAAGAGTTCTCGATGACTTCCCTCACCCCAAAATACCTCATCAGGTGCTTTTTCAATCTCAGATGGTTGAAACATACCTGCTAAGAGAAATTCCAGGGAGTCGATGTTTTATCTTATCAGGATGGTTTTTAGTGCCTCTATAGACCAGAGTCCTGGTTAATGCCCAGTTGGCCTACTTCTTACTCCGGCTCTGGAGTAAGACAATAACGCTCTGGTTGTGACAAACAGTGCTGGTTCCTCAAACTTTCAACTCAAGGAAAATTCTCTGCACGGGGAAATGTGCCTTGGGAGCTGAGAGTACCAATGGCACAGAGCTCCAGTGATCCTCCAGGCATAAGTTCTCAGAAGAGAGGACAGTGTTGACCAGAGAATCCATCAGAGAAGTTTGTTTCCTAAGGGGAATGGAGAGGCCATTGCTGAGAAGGGAAGCGTGGGCAGGGGAGGTAAGAAGTCACAGTGCTTTCTCCACAGCCATGGCCTGAAAACCTGGCACCCCAAAGAGCTGGTCCTGCCCTGGATCGGGTCCCATCTCCCAGTGGCAGAGACCAGCAGCTACCTTTGGAGGAAGGTACCCCATGTGACGGTCAACGGCTGGGAGGGCAGTGCTGGGAGAAATCTATATTTGGAAGAGGGCGCTAAGTTGGGCGGGTGGTTCCCTGGCCTTATCAAGCCCTTGCAGTCCAGCATGGCACCAGGGCAGATGGGCTGTCCAATCTCCACCCTATTGGACTTGGCTCAGTCCCATGAGAGGGAGGGCCTCGTCCTCACACACCCTGTGCTCGGTGTCACCCTACTCCATTGACCTCACTGGCCTCCATGTCACAGCCAGCTATAATGGGAAGAGAAGTTGGATGGCTTTCAAAGTCAGGGGTGAGCAGAGGCATGGCGCTACCTGCACTGGGCAAACACTGGCAATGGCAAAAGGCAGGGGAGGGGCTTCCGAAGGAGAGTTGACACCTGTTTGATTCCAGAGGCTTTAGAAATGAGTTAAACATCTCTGTCAGAATTCATTCAACTGGGAGTATTGATCATATTTCTCCCCGGTGGCAAAATGGTCACGGTTTAGGTAAATCAAGGTGGCAAATAATCAAGAAAGCGTTCCTTTTCCCACTGAGGTAGAGTGATGGCACAGCTGTGATCTCAGGCTGACAGGTGCTTCACGTGCTCCTCTGACACTATGTGACCTTGGACAAGTTAGAGGCCTTAGAGTTCTCACTTTCCTCACCTGTAAAACTGAGAATATGTTTTTGTGAAATGAAACACAAAGGGCACCTGGGTGGCTCAGTTGGGTGAGCGTCCGGCTTCGGCTCAGGTCATGATCTCATGGTTCATGAGTTTGGGCCCCACAGTGGGCTCTCTGCTGTCTGCACGGAGCCCGCTTCAGATCCTCTGTCCCTCTCCCTCTCTCTGCCTCTTCCCGCCTCTCCCCTGCTTGTGCACTCTCTCTCAAAAATTAGCATTAGCAAAAATGTTGAAATTAAACACAATAATGTATGCTAAGTCCGGAGTACAGAACGTAGGACAGTAGGTGTGCTCCGTGGGTGTTCCCTCCGTCCAAAAACCTCCTTTCTTTTATTTCTCATGGTCTTTGCCTTCTCATTTGACTATTTTGATATTAGTTGATTCTTTTTTTAATGTTTATTTATTTACTTTTTGACAGAGACAGAGACAGGGAGACAGAGAACCTCAAGCAGGATTCCCCCGACATGGGGCTTGAACTCACCAACCGTGAGATCATGACCATGAGTTCATGGTGAGTTCAAGCCCTGAGCCAAAATCAAGAGTCACATGCTCAACTGGCTGAGCCACCCAGGTGCCCTAATTCTGATTATTATTCCATGTGTTTGTTTTTCAAATCTGTGCATTTATTTTAAGAGAGGGAGTGCAAGCAGGGGAGGGGCAGAGAGAGGGGGGGGGGAGAGAGACAATCCCAAGCAGGCTCCGCACTGTCAGCGCAGAACCCTCTGTGGGGCTGGATCCCACCGCCTGAGCCGAAATCAAGAGTCACGTGCTCAACGACTGAGCCACCCAGGCGCCGCACCCTGTGTTTGTTTTTAAATATGACTGCAAATTCTTTGACGCTCCCTCCTTCAGAAGGTGGCAACTAACATCCCTCCCCTCAAAGACTGGCTGGACCCAGTGACTTGCTTTTGACGAAGAGGGTAAAGCCGAAATGAAGGTGTGTGACTTCCGAGGCCAGGTCATAAAAGGCATTGCGGTTTCCGCCTTGTCCTCTTTTGGGTTGTCTCTCTTTGGGCCCTGTCACAAGGACAAGCAAGCAGTGCACAGAGGGAGGACGGAAGGTGTCCCGCCAACAGCAAACGCCAACTTGCCAATATCCTGGCAGTAGACCCTCCAGCCCCAGTCAAGCCCTCAGATGACCGCAGCTCTGGCTGGCATCTTAACTGCAACCTCTGGAAAGGTCCCCAAGCCAGGAATGCCCCTGCATTTCTGACCCAAAGGAACCAACAGATATAATAAAGGCAAACTGTTTCAAGCCTCTGCATTTTAGAAGGACTTGTTACACAGCAACGGATTCATACATATCCATTCACTTCCAAAGAGGTTCTGAAACTGCAGAGAGGTAGAGGCCAACTCCAAGTACATGGAAAACGATCAGAACAAGATTTGAAAGATGGGAGTGAATAAATGGGGTGGGTATAGGGAAGAGTCCATTTCCTTCACTTAGAAAATCTGGTTAAAGACAAAATAAAGCGTTAAGTCTTCTTACAAGCCAAGGTGAAAAGGGAAACCTAATGGGCTATTAAAACTGGTTTTTCTTTCATGGGGCGCCTGGGTGGCTCAGTCGGTTAAGCGTCCGACTTCAGCTCAGGTCACGATCTCATGGTCTGTGAGTCCGTGAGTTCAAGCCCCGCGTCGGGCTCTGGGCTGACGGCTCAGACCCTGGAGCCTGCTTCCGATTCTGTGTCTCCCTCTCTCTCTGCCCCTCCCCCGTTCATGCTGTGTCTCTCTCTGTCTCAAAAATAAATAAATGTTAAAAAAAAATTAAAAAAAACAAACAAACTGGTTTTTCTTCTCTTTTGGCTCAGAATAAGGATACGCATTTGACATGTGGGCCTCTAGCTAAATAGCACCACAGTATGATGGATGGTGATACTTGGTATCTTACAGATGCTCTAGTTACTGTAGATCATACTGAGCGGGTTTCAAAAGGGGGACACACAGTTCACTTACATTCAGATGCTTTCTGACCGTTTTCAGAAACTCTTGGCATCACAAAGACTGGAAAAAATGTACACTGTATTTTGCAAGCTTTTTATATAGGTACTAAAGTATAAAAAGGTTTATAGGAAAAGGCTCCGTCCCACCCCTGTCCCCCACAGGCTAGTTCCTTTTCCCATGGTCAGCCCCCTGTGATTGGTTTCTGGTTTATTTTTCCAGCGATATTTTACAAGAAATAATATATACTGTTTGCTCCCTTTATTACACAAACAGTAGCACACTATAGGTGTGGTTCAGTACTGTGCCTTTTATTATTCAATACTGATATAGGATTTAAAGATCACATTTCCCTTAATTTACCATAGTGTTTGACTTTCTGAGTTTTTAATATTTTATGATTCAAACTTTGGAAATATAAAAAAGAGTCAAGAGGATAAAAAGCACTTGTAATCCCAGCATCGAGAAGCCACCACTGTGGCTGTTTGGGTGTGTTCTTTCTGGTCTTTCCCCTACGAAGATGAAATATGTAGTATTTTTAATTTTTCAAACCATGGAAAGAATTTCACATGCTGGAGTTTTCCTCCCATTTACTTGTAGATACTCCCATTCCCTCTCCGTTACTACTAACCATTATATTGTGAGTACATTCAGGT
This sequence comes from Panthera uncia, assembly GCF_023721935.1. NCBI lineage: Eukaryota > Metazoa > Chordata > Mammalia > Carnivora > Felidae > Panthera > Panthera uncia. The sequence goes on along the minus strand of NC_064818.1, from coordinate 65,267,014 downwards.
TTTTCTTTCTTTCTTTTTTAATTTTTAAGGTTTATTTTTGAGAGAGAGAGAGAGAGAGAGAGAGAGAGAGAGAGAGAGAAAGCTAGCGGGGGTGGGGCAGAGAGAGAAGGAGACACAGAATCCGAAGCAGGCTCCAGGCTCCGAGCTGTCAGCACAGAGCCCGACGTGGGGCTCGAACTCACAAACTGTGAGATCGTGACCTGAGCCGAAGTTGGATGCTTAACCCACTGAGCCACCCAGGCGCCCTTCATAAAGGACCTTTCTAGATTGCCAAGATGAGACAGCTAGGGCCACAAAGCTCGCAGATGGCCCACACCCCGTGTGATGGCACTCAGCTGTCAAGGGGCAGAGAGAGCTAGGAAAGGTCGGCCTTGTTAACAAGGGCCCCAAAGTCCGTTGCTCCCCTGAACACGACTTGGTATCACAGTGATCTGTCCAGTATTGTGGGATTCTCCAGGAAGCTGCCCTAGGTCCAGGCGCTCCCCTTGATCTCCAAGGAAGTTGCCCCTCTGGAGCTTCCTTGCCTGGGAGGAACCATCATGACAATTGTCTCACCCATCACCTTCCAGGGCACAAACCACACCTCCCAGTGCAATTTCTTACTGGAAAAGGGCAAGTTACACAGGGCTATCTACTCATTCCTCATCATCTTCGGTCCTTTTTCAAAGATTGGAAGTCTGGTCACAGTTGTACAAAGAATTCTGGAAAGTATAAGAATGACAACATTTCAAATGGATAACAGTGAAAGGGATAAGCTAGCTAGAGTTTAATCTTTTTCCTAATATGCATTTTCTTCCAGCAGATCAAGGAGATGAGGGGGCGGGGAAAGCGGTAACACCAACAAAGCTAACATTAATTCAGGGCTTACTGATACTGGGGTAAGTTTTGTGTATATTATATATAATCTTGCTTAATTTTTATAACCGCCCAAATAAGAATTTTTATAACTGCCTCCAAACCGCCCGTTTGATAGGAAAGTGAAGAGCTAGGAATGAAAGTCAGATCTCTAGGACTCCAGGGCATAAACTCTTAGTTTTGAAACTATCATGCTTTGTTGTTGGACAAAGAAAAAGAATGCTACAATGTTGGATGTGGAAGTTGCAGGGTATTATTGGTATTAATTGTTTAATAAGACAATGTGACAGGTCATATGCCATATTCTAGCACCAAAATGACTTGAGAGGGAAAGAAAACGTGAGCCTAGGGCAATGTCAGTTTATTTAATTGATGTCTGCTGTCCCCAGAGATTCACGTAAATTAAGATGACAGGACAGCAGTTATCTTTTGGAATTAAAGACCATAGAGGTATAAGCTCTCAAGTTTGATTATGTCGGTTAGGAACCCAAGGTTTGCCACTAATTGTGTGACGCCAGGCAGCTACTTCAAACTTTAGTTTTCTTATTGGTAAAATGGGATAATAGCATCTACCTCAGAGGTTTGTTATATTAAATTAATGCATCCAGGGGTGACTGGGTGGCTCAGTAGGTTAAACATCCGACTTCGGCGCGGGTCATGGTCTCATGGTTCGTGGGTTCGGGCCCCGTGTCAGGCTCTGTGCTGATAGCTCAGAGCCTGGAGCCTGCTTCAGATTCTGTGTCTTTCTCTCTCTCTGCCTCTCCCCCGCTCACGCTCTGTCTCTCTCAAAAATAAATAAAAATGTTAAAAAAAATAAATTAATGCATCCATCTTAAGCACTTGGTGTTTAGTAAATTCTAGCTATTACATTTAACCCACAGAGTTAGAATGTGTCAATGATATCTATCAATGACAGCAGCCTTCAGTTAAATAAATAATTATCGGCAATACACCACTTGGAAAACCACGCTGGGGTTCAGGATGTGGTGTTATATCACTGTCCATTTAAAAACATATCTGTAGCAGTTTGCTAATACAAAGGCCAATCAACACTCTTTGTGGAATCCCCAAGTTGTCCTTGGGTTCCTAACCAAAACCTCATTGTACACTTGCACAGGGAGCCCCTCCCCACACTGGATTAGTGAACGCCTGCCGGGCTGCTCAGGCAATTTGCCAGGGGGGCAAACTCTGCCTCACCTGGAGGCCACTTTACCCTGAGAGACACAGGTTGGGGAAGGCTTCTCTGACATTGCTACAAGCTCTAATACTTGATTTTCCTACTAGCTGAGAAGGCTGCATTTGGTGATAACCTGGCATGACAGTAAGAAACAGACTTGGAGTCTGAATCCCAGATCTGCCACTTCCTGGGTGCCCATGTAAGAGAAGTTACTCCGCTGCTGTCTAAACCTTGGGTTCCCTTCAGTGGCATTAACCCTACGGTGCAGATCGGTGGATGAAAGGAGATAATGTAATTCAAACACGTAATACAATGCCCACACATGGTAGGCACTCGATAAACCGTGGCAATGATTTGCCTTACAGATCAGACTAATCACGTCAACCAGGACTTTTATCCTAAGCCACTTCCCGACTTTCACTATTTCGTATATATGAGAGCATCTTTTTGCTAAACACGTATCATTCACCGTGTCATCAACGTGAACCGTACTGTCCATTGTGAGCCACAGAAATGCAGATTCTATTTTTGGCCAGGCACGGCGGAGGACAAAAGGATGGGCAAGGTACAGTCTCTGTGCTCCCAGAGCGCCCGAGCTGCTAGAGGAGACAGATACATAATCGATAATGTTAATTTAAGACAGGCTGGGAGAAGTATGATCCCAAAGTACTACTGGAGTTCGTAAAGGAAGAAAGTCGTTCTGATGAAAGAAACATCCTCCGTCAGGTGGCGGAGGATGCCCGGAGAGCCAGGAAGGGACCTGAGAGGGTGCAAGCCCTCTGCCAGGTGTGTGGGTTAGGAAGAGGGGTGGAGAGAGGGTCTGCTTACCGGGGAGGAGGGGCGGGGGTTCTGTGGACCACTGCTGGCTTAGAGGGCTGAGTGATTCAAGCAGATACTGATGACAGGTCTGAGCTCCTACGGGTGAGGGCCCAGGGAAGCCATTCTCTCTCTCTAGCGGCAGGCTGGAGGAGTGAACGGAGAGGTCATTATTTGGGCAAGCGCGGCAAGAGGAATCCGAGAGGCCTTCCGCGTCACGGCAAAAGGCGATGACCACCGCCAGCCTCATGGAGGATGTACCTGGTAGAATCAAAGCTGTTTGGCTAAACTCATAGCCTCACGTATTCCAGGAGGAGGGAGACACCACTCCTTGTCTTCAACCCAGTCGGTACTCGTGGGGAGCATCTTGTGGTGACCCCCGGTAGGGGGCCAGAGTCGTCGCCAGAGCTAATTTTTGTGGTGACACCGTACCTTCAGATAAGGCAAGTGAGTTCACAAGGAACATCGGGCCGGATTCACAGCTAGCGTTTTGGTAGCTCGTTGGCCGTTGCTAGCCCTCCCAGGTAGGTTCTGGTGTGAGATAGTAACAAGACGCTCCCCCCGCCCTGCAGCACTCTTTCATGGCTGTCTGCTGTCACAGAGGGCCGCCTCCGCTGGGACAGTCGGGCCAGGCCCCTTCCGGTCTCTGCGGCACAGCTCTCCCTCCGCGGCTGGAGCCCCTGGCCCCCCTCACCTGGCCGTGGCCTCCAGGACCAGTCCCGATGAGGCAGGAGGAACTAAGGCGGCTCTAGCTCCGGGGCTCTGGGGACTCACTCAGCATTAAGCCACGCCTGTCTCTGGGCCAGTCATGACCTTGTGTCTAGGCTCCAGCACAGCCTTGCTCCTGGAATTCTGAGTGGTATCGTGTGCCTCGGGTCTGACAACAGGATCTCCATCTGTCATTCTCCTTCCATCTGAGTTCCTGTCCTGAGGAACTATCCCCGGGCCCCTTAAGCTGGAGATCCTGCCATTGCCTCACAGGAAGCAGAGGAAGCACTGCTCTTGCAGCCTGTGGCTGGGGCTCCGGCAGCATGCTAGGAGACTTGCGGTCCCGCTTTCCTGCTCCGGATTCCTGACTGGGACGTACACTTCCCCGACGAAGTCCACTTTACCGGACCGTGCTTTTGGTCGACTGCCATGTTGCCCGGGGTCCGTGTTTCACCTGCTGGCCTGGACTTCCTGGGCCTCAGCCCGAGCTGTTCTCCCCACGCCTGACTTTGCTCGGGGAGTGGGGTAGGATTCCAGAGCTCGCCCCACCCAGCCTGCCCTGTTCCTGTGCAGTTAATTGAGCCACACTCAGCCCGACTTTAGCGAGTGCACACGCACGTAGTCTTGCCCAACATTAACCTAAAGGTCAAAGCGGAGACACGAGACCATACCGATACAAAATCATTTCCTATAAAAGATATTTTAAAAACGAAGAGTCTCAATTACCACACAACAAAGTATTTTAAAAGGCCAAACAGAGCCAAACATCGAGGGCCGTGGAAGCCTCCCCTCGCCCCAGTGGGCCAGCAGCTAACATTTTGGAAAACGTTTTTGGTGGTCTTAATAGCCCCAGATTACCTTCATTTAAGTTGGAATGATTGCAGCCAACACTTCTAAACTAGAAATTGGGTAGGAGGTAATCGTTAACCTTAACCGGTGAGCCTAGTAAACACCCCCGGAAGAGTAGGCCCGTGCCCGCCATTAAGCTGGCCGTATCTGCCGGCTCGCTCCTCAAACCGAGCGGTCACCTATTCCGAAGTCAAAGTCTATGAAGCCGGCCACCACTGAAATCCAGCCCCTAGAGCATTACTCAACAGGAAAGGGTGAGTTATAGAACGAAACAACGACTTCCTCCACAGCTCCCGCTCAGAACCTATTGCTTTTGGGAAAACCAATTAGTTTAGATCCTGCCTGTGAGAGAAAATGCTCTTACATCAAGGACAGACACCACACTGGCAAATCCTTGAAGAGGGTCTAGCAGGCGTGGGCTGGGACAGTCACTGCCAACCTTTTTTAAACCCAGAAAAGGTACTTGAGGCCAAGTGTACCAGAGGGAACTCCACAAAACTGTCTACCTCTCAACTCCTGAATTTTATAACCATACCACTGTCTCGTTTCCAACCCATCCGTGAGAATATTACTGCTGTGGGAGATCCAAGCTTTTCTTGAAAAACCTCCAGGCTAAATATCAACCTGAAGGGACACTGGTCTGAGAAGTCCAACTAAATGATACTCCAAATTGGTCTTTCCACAGGGCTCTTAAATTTCCTGGCTTTTTGAGGGGCAGTCTGTTCTACAAGTAGACAAACAGTGAGGACACAATCCTGTCTACAAGATTTTAGACGAGATTTTGTACCGCATACCGGTTGCCATTTTGAAAGCAGAGCTAAGGAGTTTTGGAACCGTTCTGTAGAAACTTCGTATTTATCAGTGCACCTCCAAGCTACATTAATACTACCACTCTGCTTCCTCTTTTGCCTTTTACCAAATTAGATTAATACAATCAATGCTATTGATTCTAAGGTATGGAGTTTAGCAAAGAGCTAGTATTCTGGCGAGTGATGGGGGTTACCTGGGACCGAAAATGAGGGTTTTTGGGTGTGTGTTTGTTTTTACTATTGTAAGCAAGGTCAAAGCTGGCCCTGGAGGAGGAAGATCCTAAAGCTGTTTGTGTAGGAATAAAACAAAAGCTAGCTTAATCACCATTGCTTCAGTATCAAGACTTACCCAACAGAAATGATACAGGTCTTAAAAATAACTATGGGTTGGCTATGTATCCATTTATCTTTCTGCTGGATAAAATACATAACTTTTTTGCTATGAAGTAATATCAAAAGTACCAGAGTTTGTCACGTAAGGTATAAACGACATTTATAATATTTCAGGTTGCAGCAGTAAAATCAGCATTTTGATTAACTTGAGAAAATGCACAAAACTCTCATAGACATCTTACAGACTTGAAACTTTAAGGAAAACAATTATTGCTTACATAATATACAGGCTCAGTCCTGCAATATATTTCTCTCAATGATTTCCATAGTAACATTTTAAGCATTAATTTGCAGGGCACTCTAGAATGTGTATGTGTTCCCAGGTTATGATCTGATGAGCTTCTAAGGGAAATTATGGTACAGCAGAAGAGCGGGAGACACAGACTTGAAGCCCTTTGCTTAAATCCTGGCTTAGCGGCCTCTGAGCTTTATGTTAGGCGAGCACAGCTTCTCTGAGGACGGATTCTTCTTAAGTCAGAACAAGAAAACCAGGCTGAAGGAATGAATGGAGTGATCTGGTATCTATAAATCTTCCTCAGCCTTAAACAGCACCCAGCAATCCATAATCAGAATCAAGTCCCCAATGGAGGTTCAAAGATATTTTGAAGAAAAGTTCCCGCAATGAATTAAAACTAAATTTAGACCCAGGATTGCCCTCTGATGGTCATCTCTTAGAAATGAAATCCCTTTGAAAACCAATGAATTTGCAAGTTTTTTCTATCAGAACTTCCCCAAAAGGCTTATCCTTGTTCTGATCGCTAGCATGTACACTAGATTTTTCTCCACAGAAGATCGTCTTCAAATATATTCATTTAAATAAAGTTGTAGGTAAATTAATGTAGACTTCGAAGCTACTTCTAGAACTAGGGGTGCCTGGCTGGCTCAGTTGATGGAGCACGTGACTCTTGATCTCAGGGTTGAGAGTTCAAGCCCCACACTGGGCCTAGAGCTTACTTAAAAAATAAATCAGGGGTGCCTGGGTGGCTCAGTCGGTTGTGTGTCCGACTTCGGCTCAGGTCAATATCTCATGGTTTGTGAGTTTGAGCCCCGTGTCAGGCTCTGTGCTGACAGCTCAGAGCCTGGAGCCTGCTTCAGATTCTCTCTCTCTCTCTCTCTCTCTCTCTCTCTCCTGCTTGTGCTCTGTCTCTCAAAAATGAATAAATGTTGGGGAGCCTGGGTGGTTCAGTCGGTTAAGCGTCCGACTTCGTCTCAGGTCATGATCTCACGGTCCGTGAGTTCGAGTCCCGCACCGGGCTCTGTGCTGACAGCTCGGAGCCTGGAGCCTGTTTTAGATTCTGTGTCTCCCTCTCTCTCTGACCCTCCCCCGTTCATGCTCTGTTCCTCTCTGTCTCAAAAATAAATAAATGTTAAAAAAAAATTTAAAAAAATGAGTAAATGTAAAAAAAATAATTAAAAAAATAAAATGTTAAGTTTTTTTTTTTTTTTAAATAAAACTACTTCCGTAACTAGATTAAGCAGTCTGAAAGTTTTTAAAATGACATTTTCCTTGGAATGTCTCTCCTTGTCCCCAACACTGAAAATCAAAAAGGAAAATAAATAAAGCCTCTTGTATCTTAAATCAAAGATATAGAGATACCTTGTCTTCCAGGAGTCATGGTGAAGGTTTAAGGGCTGGTTCTTAACCTACAGGATAATATCACCATAGGCCATTCCTGCTTTGCTGGTATTCATCAATTTCTTCATTCTTGGGGTGATTTGTTGAAAAAAAAGAAAAGTCTCCCCAATCAAAAGTTAACATTTTATCCCAAATCTATACCCCATCTTCTATCAAAACATGAATTCACAATGGATGGACTTACAATCCCAACTAAAAAAACCTCACAAAAAATGTACCCTGGAGCCACATCGGGTCTGGCACACATCTGTCACTAATTTTAGAAATCTGAATTTTTATGGGTGAAATAAATGCTAGCACCTCCTTTTCATTTTCTGTAAGCCTTAGTCTCATTATCTACAAAATGAAAATAACATCTACTTGGTTGGGATGTTGGGAAAGCCAAATTAGATAGTACACAAAAAGCATTTAGCATAATTTTTGATAACAGAAGGCATTAAAAAAGAGAGATGTTATCAATTACCTCCCCAGTCAAAACATGCCAATTATTGAAGGAAGCATTTTATCTCCACTCACGGGCATGAAGAGTAATTTTCTACCATGGTTTCTGAGACATCACTTCAAAAATTGTTTCATCGTGTTCACCACAGGCATTAGAGTCCTTGCTGGTGGTGTTTTTATTGGTGAAATGGGACTTGCTATGACAAAACGTTGAGAATAGTCTAGTGAGGAGAATGATAAGCAACAAAGGAAACGTCTCCTAAGTTCTGGGTATTTCACAACCAACATGGTGCCTACAGACTAAAGCGAAGGAAGTTAAAACTCAAAGGACTAGAAACATAGTGGATTGTTAGGTCTATTACACCCTCTAGTGGCCAAAAAGAAGATTGTTCTTTTAAAAATCTTGGTTTGGTCAAGATAGCAACTGGATGCGTATGTATCACCCTTGAGTTTAAAAAATAACCAGCTTGCCTTTATGCGCTTTTTACCTTCGCATTTACTCCATGCTGAATGAAAATACTAAGCACTAGAGGACAAGGCACAGGCAGCACACCTCTCATCCTAAATCAATTCTCAAATGTAACTAGAGTTAATCGTCTTTGTTGCTTTATGGAAGGGAATTTTGAAATGTGTATCTTTCTAAAGCAGCAATTTTTCACCACAGGGTTATTTACAAGCCAAGGTAATAATTAAATATGCCCAAGACTATGAATCTATTCTTCTCTGCCCAAACCCTTCATTTTTATAATGGGTAATTATAGTAAAAACTTCAATTAACCAGAACCCTCAATTAACATGATTTCCCTTCTTGCACTCTATTTTTAGGACAAAGTGGAAAAAAAATCACAAGTCGTTCATGTGAAGGACCGGGTTTGAAAATCTTCTAGGATGAATTATACTAAGTAGGAAAAAACCCACATTCACACCGTGATAACCAATATATAGGAGACCCATCTATCTATAGATCATCAAGAGCTGGAAGGGAATAGCTTTATTTTATTTTGAATGTTAATGTGCTGGAATTATAACCTATTTTCTGTTTTTTGGGTTTTTTGTTTTTGTTTTGTTTTGGTTTTTTTTTTTTTTACTGTCACATTGTTGCATAAATAAAAGGCAAAGAGAAGGGTAATGTATAAACTCAGCATATGTTCTGCAACATTTTCTATTCTATGTCCACAAATCTGAACAGGAGAACTGAGACAGAATCAGACCTAAGTCCTTCAAAGAAAGGTCTTTAGATCCCAGAGACACAGTTAAGGTCGCCTTACACTATTGAGACAAAATATAGGTCACTTGGGGAACATTTCTTCTAACATGAGAGCTGACATAAGAAGCATTTTTAGATAGTGAATTTTAACTAATTTGAAAATAAATTTACCAGGACATCACTTATTCAGAAGCAACAGTCCTACTCAAAATCTCACCATAGTAAAAAAAAAAATTCCACATTCCACAAAGGAATTCAAGCTAAGCAACCACCCCTGAATTGAAAGGTCACGATGCCAAATCCATCTATTTAAAATACTGTTTATTTGTGATTTAACATTAATTAGCATTACATCTAAGAGCAATATCAGATAACATTTATACATTTTCCACAGGACACAGAGGTTCATTGGCTCATTCTTTATGCCAAAGCAAGTAAATAGAGGCATTAGCAAAAGGTGCAAATAGTTCACTGTTGCGTTTAAAAAATATTTATGCACATTGCATTCATTTAAGATATATATATATATTTAAAAAGTTATGGAAAAGCATAGTTCACAGGTTACTGTTTCTACATACGTTGTAATACAACATAAATGATGTAGAACATAAAAAAAAAAATCCTCAAATACAGAAGTAAGCAACTGAAAGTTTCTGCTAAGAGATTAAAACACTGATTCCAGTAGTTAGTGAGATCCAGGATGAAATTTCCAGGCTCCGTTTCAGCTTTGCATCATCGTACACATACAGCCAAACAGAACCAGCTCCAGAACGCACTGTAATGTGTAATGTGATTTTGACACGCCAACTCATCCTCCAGAAACACTTTGGATTATTTTCACCCACTGACCATTTCGGATCATCGATTTTACATTGATTTGTGACATCACTTCGGTGAAGGGGAGAAAACTATATTAGGTCTAGGTTTAAATTTGTATTTACATTAGAAAGAAAGTTAACTGAAATAAGGTGAGAAAATTTTGTAAAAATCAAGAAGTGGTAGGTTTTCTCGTTGGGGGATTAGACCCACTGATTTCTTCTAGTGCTGCTTCTAAAGAGACAGAAGTTAAAAGGAAACCAAGAAATACGATGATTTTGGCAGAGAAGCAGAATTTTAGAAATCTGGGACATGTTCCAAATAAACCTATGCTTCAAATCCTATCGTGACTATGGGTCTTCATCAAACTAGAATTCTTGGCATGACACCGCTTTTGTTCCCTTCATTTTTCACTTTCTCTCTTCCTTTTCATTTGTTTCCCTCATGAGACCATCTTCATTCATTAGCAATACTAAGAGAAAAATACATTATAAGGTTCAAATGTGAATCTAGTTATACCTTGAAATGCTTTAATCTCCTTTAGATACCAAGTGCCTGGATTCTTGAATTAGATTTAAGCATACTTAGTACCAAGCAGCTTCAAATATGCTCTACTGTTATATGATTGGCTAATATGCTTATGATCCTTTTATATTGAATGGTATACAAACATCTCAACATACAAAAATCGTTTTTGCCAGAGTTAAACTAAATAACCCATGTACGTGTACAAAATCCCCTTTGTTGAAAAATAAGGGGCTTTCTCAACTAATAAAAAAGGAAGTTTTCAAAAATTATAGTTTACTAAAATGATTTCTCTTTTTTGGCAAAGAAAGTTACTTCAGGTGAGGAAGTTTTATACTATGAATAAAATTCCAGATGAATCTTTTCTTAAATTTTTTTTTAAAAAAATTCTGTGCCAGTGTATACTAATGCTATAGATTCTTAGAAGCTTTTAAAGCATTCTGTTAATGCCCACTGAAACAATGGGAACCCAAAAGGTACAGTCAATAATCGTGGTAAAAAATTATAATCTGATTACCCAGTGAAGCAGGTGTCGAGAAATAAAAATTCTCTCACTTGTGCACTGGTATTTCGTTTCCAACAGATATTATGGAGAAGGCCTGAAGTAATTCAGACAGATATCTGTTTGTGGTGAATTATAGTAATACTTCATGAGGGCAGAGCTAACTAAAACTAGCAATTGTTCAAAAATTCAAAACCTTTTTTGGACATACAAAATGAGAGATGAATTTGAAGTTCTTTTCATAATATGTTTTTCTTTTAGTAAAATCCCTTTCCAGTTCTTAAAGTCCAGTTTGCTACATACCCCCAGTCTTCTCTACCACTGCATATTAATCATCAACTTAAGTGTGGTATTTAAATGTGCAATGTCACATTGTAATAATAATAATTATAAAAAGAGTTAAGTTAGGCTTCAACTTTCTCCTTTTTTTTGTTCTTTTTCAGAAAAGAAGGAGTACGGAATTTCTTCTTTTTCTTGGATGGCGATTTTGAAGGGGAGCCTTCAGGTGACAGGACTTCTTCAATTTTTTCTGGAGACTTAATGGTAATCTCGATGTTCTCTATGGTCGTGCTCGTGGTTAATCTACTCACTTGCTTCGCAAGCTCATCTTCAACATCATGCATATCATCCTTGCCATTCACCACCATGACGGGCACCTCCATGGAGATGAAGCTCTTGGAAAATAGCTCATGGTTTTCTACAAAAGGGGAGGGTTGGGTTGTTGTTGTTGTTTTTGGTTATTTTACATAGTTAACACCTTGGCTTTATTTTACAAAACTGAACTGATTTATGTAGCAACGTACTAAGGCATTACTTAAGTTTCAGTAAAGACAAATCATTACCTTAACATACTATGGATCTACTAGCATGAAGCTAGATTTTCTTAACTAGTATAAAGGGGAAGGGGTCAAAGTTGTTAGACCAAAGCATGAAGGCTAGATAAGTCTGGTTTGATGATCTGACAGTTGCATTGTAAATCAAGTCAGTATAAACAAGGAAGACAACATGTATTTTTCTTGAATTTGGCAATCAAAACTGGAAAGATTTCATGCTCCTGATTGGAAGATGTAGGACACACCACTTTTAATTTCACAAATTCTTAAGAACTACCAGTTGCCAAAATCCAGATTAAGGTAAGTCAACACAAATACTGAACAACACTAGCACACCACTTGGTGAAAAAATATATAAAATTATTGGGAGCTTTAGGTAAAATCCATGGCAAACTCATTGCAATCGGGTGTTCAATTTCCTTACGTGAAGACAAACGACAGAGGACAAACTCTTAAGACTAACTCAGTGAATGCTATGGGAAGTTACAGTGAATACCTTCTAATTTTTCAGGGATATTTTGCGGTGACTGAGTTTGAGACTGAATTTGTGAAACAGATGAAGCGTCATCTGAGAGTAATTCCTGCTCAGCATCTGTTGGACGAGAGTTTAGTTAAAAGCCATGCAAAACAAAGAAGCATAAGGTTTCGGGAAGGTTAGTGCATACGTCAAACGCCTGCAGACACATTATAAACTCTTTAGCAGTGAGCTAAGTATACTAACGGCTACCCCACGGATCGATAACTGCGCATTAAGAGGAGGTGAATGTGCAAACACTTCTGACTCTGCTAACAGTAACTTTACATACGTGCTTGGTAAGGAAGCATGGCTACGGACAGCCCAGGCAAATAATACGTAAGCATTTAGCTTTTGCTAGAGTGTTAGAAAACCAAAATATATTGAGCAGCCGGGTGAAAAGAATTAGGACGCCTCACCAATGATGCTGCGTTCATGAGGCAGAATGCCTCCAAATTTTCAAACAATATCCAATTAGTGATTTCTGTCAGAGCAGTATTAGTGAGCTAATTCAGAAAGCCATAATGAATGTGGAAGAAACTATTTATAAAAAAAAAAAAAAAAATAGAAGCTGATGGTTCTAGAGTGCAATATTTGTTACCTGGCATCTTTAGGCTTTCAAAAAATAAGAGATTAAAGAGGGGCATTTTACAAAATAGAAAAATAGAGAAAGTCTCTAACCTTAGGTTAGAATAAACAAATCCAATAATATCACTTAGAATATTTAATGTCGTCAGGAGGACTCCCTTTTGTGACAAAGGCACTAACACACTGATAAAAACTGTTCCCGGGATGATCCAGATGTCAATTCTTTCCACATGATAGCTAATGTGGACAAACATTTTTAACCACTGGTTCTGTTCTGCTTTGGGAAAAAATTTCAACTGTATGTTGTAGATGCTCTAAAGCAGAGGCTCTTACCCTCTTGTGGGGTCACAGATTTCTTGTCCCTTACCCTGAATGCCCTCTTTCCCCAAATGTGTATCATACAAAATTAAGCACTCATTTTTCAGATGGTTCATGAACTGTCTGGAGCTTATCCAAAGATGCAAAATCAAGAACCCCTGCTAGGGGCGCCTGGGTGGCTCAGTCGGTTGAGCGGCCGACTTCGACTCAGGTCATGATCTCGCGGTCAGTGAGTTCAAGCCCCGCGTCGGGCTCTGGGCTGGCAGCTCAGAGCCTGGAGCCTGTTTCAGATTCTGTGTCTCCCTCTCTCTGACCCTCCCCTGTTCATGCTCTGTCTCTCTCTGTCTCAAAAATAAACGTTGAAAAAAAAAAAAAAAAAGAACCCCTGCTATAAAGAATTTCTTATTCTTGAGAAAAAGGGAGTTAGTATTTAATTAGCTGGGGTTTCATTAACAATTTTTAAACAGAATCCTTACTTAGGGTTCTGAAGTCAGAAAAACTCAACCTCACTAGAGTGCCCATGTACTTAATTAAAGAAAGTCACATCAAAATTCTGGCAGTTTTCTTTATATTTTGATTTCAAGATTATATACTGGCACCTTGCGGCACCCAAAAAGTATAAAAGCCACATAATATATGTACTCTGTCATGTTTAAATCTATTACTGTATCTGTATTTATTTTAGTAAAGTAATACTTTACTTATCTGTGGATTTCATTTTACTATGGAAGACTTTTTGCTAGTGATCAGATTGCTTTCTGAGAAACACTTTTCTCTACATGGTGACATACGTGAACTACAGTGGCTCTTCGCATTTTAGCTCCACCTACACTCAGTAAGGTCTGGGAGAGATGACAGGGGACCATCGATTGTCAAAGGAACATTTTAAAAAAACAACAACACTGACTGCCTTCTATCAACCAACTCAAGGTGTTCTGCTGTTGGTAGCATGGTTATCAGGCTTAATCTAAAAATGAACGAACCTTCCAGGCCTTGCTGTTTACGCTCGATTGTCTTCTTATACTCTTCCAGCTCGCCTTCTGTGAGATGACTGAAGGGGTTGGGAGGAGCTGGTGGGGCCTGATCGTCATCTTCAAACTGCATGGTCTTGCAAAGAAAAACATCGACAGATCGGAAGCTTATTCTTCAGAACTGGTTAAGAGGGCACAAAACAGAGCTGAGGGCTCCCAGGATGATAGTGGGAGACAGGCTGGAGACTGAAGAATTCTCCAGATAAATTAAACGGCCTCAGATAAAAGAACTACAGATATTGACATTTGGGGACTCCCCAGAGAGACAACCAACCCATCAGCTTACAGTGAAGCTCACCGATTGCCAAGCTCTGCCCACACCCGGAGCATCGGCCTGACTTTTCAGTGTCCCATTCTTAAATATAAACAGACTACCAGGTATTACCTGAGGAAAGCTTCCACCATGGAAGTGAGAGACCAGAACAAGAGAGAACTCAGAAGAAACAAGGACAATAAATGCAGCTGAAGAAAATTTAAAATCGATTCCCTCAGAGCAATAAGAGAAAATACTGTATCCATGAAAGACTAGGATGTTATTTAAAAAACAAACATTCAGGGAATAAGAAGTCTTAAACAATTTTTAAAAATATATCAAAATAGAAAATTAAATAGAAGCATTAGAAAATAAAGTTGAACAAATCTCCCAGAAAGTAGGATAAAAAGACAAAGAAATGGAAAGTGAGAAACAGCATACCCTGACAGAAAAAGAAATTGGGAGGGAAAAAATTATTGAAGAAATACATTTAAAAAATGCCCAGAGGGGCATGTGGGTGGCTTAGTCGGTTAAGCGTCCGACTCTTGGTTTCGGCTCAGGTCATGATCTCATGGTCTGTGAGTTCAAGCCCCAGTCGGGGCTGACAGTGAGAAGCTTGCTTGGGATTCTCTCTCTGCCCCTCCCCTGCTCCCTCTGTCTCTCTAAAATAAATGAATGAATGAGTGAACGAATGAATAAATAAATAAATAAAAATTTAAAAAAAATGCCCAGAACTGAAGAATAGGACTTGGCAGATTGAAAAGGGTTACTAAATGCAGAGAAATACAAAGAAAGACTAAAAGAAACCTACTACAGGGGCTCCTGGGTGGCTCAGTCGGTTAAGTGCCTGACTTCAGCCCAAGTCATGATCTCACGGTTCATGAGTTCGAGCCCTGTGCTGACAGCTCAGAGCCTGGAGCCTGCTTCAGATTTTGTGTCTCCCTCTATCTCTGCCCCTCTCCTGCTTACACTCTGTCTCTCTCTCTCAAAAAATAAATAAAAATTTAAAAAATTAAAAAAAAAGAAACCTACTACAAAGCACAGCATTATAAAATTTCAGAACAGCAGGAATGCAGAAAAGGTGTAAAAGAATAAAAAAGAGCCCTATACAAAGTTACACGAATCGCAGTGCTCTCTTCCTTCTCATCAGTAACAGGGGACAACAGAGTGATGTTTTCCATATTTGTGAGGTAAATGATTTCTAAACTAGAATTCTATGTCTATTATTTAAACATTTCAAGGTAGAATACAGGATTTCAGGCTGTTACCTCCTATGTGTCCTTTCTCAGAAAGCTATTAGAGGATATGCTCAATGATAGAGGGGGAAATCAAGAAACTGGAAGACTCAAGGCAGGAAACAGGAGATAGTACAGAGGCAAGAGGCAGAGGAATCCCCAGGATGAGCCTGTGCAGCTGGCCTGAAAGCCACCAGTCCAGATCTGGGCTGGAATGACAGAGCAATGAGAGATTAGCTGTTACCCTTGAACCTTTGTAAAGTAATATTAAGAAGGACTTTATAGTTCTTCCCAAACTTTTAAGCCAATGTACCCAAAACACTAAGCCAATGAAAAACGGAGGCAATTATTAACTCTAGGGGGAGAAAAGTGGTATAAGAAAGGAAATGTAATCATGGGATACTACCTGGCTGAGCAGTAAACATTTAATAATATAAACACCGAAAGCTGGTTTAACAAAGAAATTGTAATACAATCTTTCCCCAACATTTTCTCATCTCTGAAATCTGAACTCATCCAATAATTGATGGCTTCCTACAATTATAATTGTCAGGGTTTTTTCTCTCCTAGGGATCTACAAAATAATGGTACTTCTTGGGAGTTGATGACATAGACTCAAAGTCAGTTGAGGTCTAAAATTGACAGGCGAAGAAAAAGCAGAACAAAGAAGCTCTTTAGAAACATGAAGGTAAATGCTAGAAGAAAGTCCTTGCCCCTGGAAATTGGGAGCTGACGTGACATTTTAAGCGTTGCAATTACTTGACTCTTTAACTTGTGCTTATATTAACATTAGTAAAAATAAATACTCATATTTAAAAAGCAAAGAAATCAGTGTGGCAGATCAAAACCCAAGAGCATGTGGCTTCATGGACTTACAGAAGGGGGCTTGTCCACAACAATTCCAGCAAGCAACTGCGACTGTGGTCCAGCTGTTTTCAAGTCATACCGGTTTTGTTCTCGAATCTGAATCAAAACACAGTAACGGGTTCTTGGGGGCAACTATGCAGACAGATGATTTTTACTCTTTTACTCTCTTTTCCCACAGGCTTGCTCTTGGTTGGAGAATTACCTTTTCCACTAACACTAGGGCTCACTTTCACTAATATAGCAGCAGTATGTTTACTACCTCTTCCCCATGGAGCCCGCTTGCCAGTGACTAGCACAGAGCTGGAGGCGTTCAATACAGGCTAACATTATACTGAGTTTCAGGGCGTCTGGTGGCTCAGCTGGTTCAGTGTCTGACTCTTAATTTCAGCTCAGGTCATGATCTTGCGGTTTTATGAGACTGAGCCCCACGTTGAGCTCTGTGCTGACAGTGTGGCGCCTGCTTGGGATTCTCTATCTCCCCCCTCTTTGCCTCTCCCTCACTTGCACATGCACGTTTTCCCTCTCTCAAAATAAATGCACTCATAAAAAAATTACACTGCATTTCAAATTCTTCTGTATTCATACCCCCCAAGCTTGGTATTAATCAGATTTAATCACATAAAACAGTATAAAAAGGACTCCCTTGGCCACAGATGACTACATCTTACCTTATTTCTCTTTTCTAGTACCTCATTCGGGTTTGTGTTTAAAGGAACAAATTGATTTGGATCTTCAATTTTGATAGGTGTTCCACTACTAACTTTAGAAGAGTCCTCTGCTCTCAACCACTAAAAAATAAAAAATTTTCTAGAATGAGGCTTTGTGTTAAGGAAATATGGTAGGTTTTTGGTAACTGTTTATTGACTCAAGGAGAGGGAGCACACACTGCCAATATGTTAAAGAATTTCACTAAGCAGTATTTAGCGGTCAATTACTGTATGTCTCATACTAGTTAGAAAAAGGCTCATGATCAGCACTCACTTAAAAGATGTGATTACTATTTGCATGAATACTCACCTAGATGGCTATTTAAGTTTTCTTAATCTCTTAATCAGAGTCTGATCTCTTATTAACTCACGTTTAGAGCTGTTGCCTGCACTGAAGTTTCATCAGCTGATGATGGCTAAGTCACCAAAAAGGACTCAAGGAATCTCTTCAGATTTAGTTTTCCAGACTTCATTTTTCTATTTTTGGCTGCCAGGAAAGGCCAATCCCCTGACCAGCATTTTACACAGAGGGTAATCTGGTAGTAATCCATAACAGAACTACAGGCATGGAAAAGCCTTATATAATTTTTCTCCTTTATCCCTTATTATATCCTTTAAAGAAGACGAATATTCATCAAGATCAATCATGGCTGGCCATCAGTCTCCACCAATAAAATCAATTCTGGGAAACTTAGGAGTTTAATTATGTTCTTTTACTAGGAGATAAGAAATCTTATAAACTAGGGAAAAACACTTTGATGTCTAGGCACTTCCACAGTGAATGTTACTGATTTATATGAGAAGATGAACCGATTTTGAGTATCTACAGAATATTTGGTGATCAGCACTCTAAAACTAAACCAAATCTGAAGCAAAATGTTGAAAAATACAAGACAATCCATTTCTCACTCTTCAAGATTTTGCCTAAGCATAACTGTGCAGTAATTCATGAAACTCTGGAACCATCACGTGTCGATAACTTTTATGGTTCTGATTCACTGGTACAATATAAACTGCAAAGCAGTACCAAGTAGTGGATTAAGAACTGGGCTCCAGAGTCACTGTATGCGTTCAAATCTTGCCTTTACTATTCATAAATGATTAGTTAATCCCTCTGTGCCTCAGTTTTCACATCTATGAAACGGGAGAAAAACCACATCCTCTCCATGTTAAGAGTATTAAATGAGATAATTCATTTAAGTCACAGAAAACAAAGTATCTTGTACAAAGTTTATACCTGATAAATGACAGGTTAGTATTGTTATATTCAGCTTTCCCAACATTTTTAACATAGAACATTCAATTCATATAAGTAACTAGGCAAAATATTTAGTAGAGGCAAACCACATAAAATAGCAACATACTGTGATTTTGGTCCTGGGACTGGTTTCCCCATTCCGAGACTCCTCAGGCACATTCACTTTCATGTAAGTATTTGGTGAGTTCAGCCATCTTGTTTTTTCACGCTGCTGTCTCTGTGCCATGTATTTGAGAGGAGAGAGTGGCACTGTGTCATCCTCAAAGGAAAAAGCGGTCACGGTTGCTGGGATTTCCACATCACTCTTGTGCCTAGGCTTCTCTCGAATGAGAGGATGCCTATAAGCATAGCCTGTTCTATACCCCTAAGGGAGCAAAAAAACCACATTTGAAATGATCAAACATGCACCAAACACAGCATTTGGACTCTTAATTCTTTAAACAAGTGATCAGAAAGACTCCTTTGTTGAAAAACAAAGACGAAAATATCTGTCAAACCTCACGTAACCTCCATTTATAACACTAGGGTTGAAATTAAGCAAATTTCAAGATCTGGTGAAAACAGATTCCAGCAGACAATGTGATTTCCACTCACACAACTGTTCCTGACAAAGGTAATTTCAAAACTGCTGACCAGAAAATTTTCCTAGCTATTTTCCAGCTTTCTGGAAGCCAAATCTCAGTGCTCATTTAAATCTTTGTTCCTCAGTCTCAAGGCAATCTTCTTCTGACCCTTAGTGGAAGAGGGTAAAATCTAAAGTAAGATGACACTTAAATAAATAAATGTAAACAAAAAAACAAAAAGAAAGAAAGAAAAAAAAAGGGGCGCCTGGGTGGCTCAGTCGGTTAAGCGTCCGACTTCAGCTCAGGTCACGATCTCACAGCTCGTGAGTTGGAGCCCCGCATCAGGCTCTGTGCTGACAGCTCGGCGCCTGGAGCCTGCTTCGGATTCTGTGTCTCCCTCTCTCTCTGCCCCTCCCCCACTTGTGCCCTGTCTCGCTCTATCAAAAATAAATAAATGTAAAAAATAAAATAAATAAAGATGACACTTGCATGTTTCACTGTTTGATTCTTAAAAATGTGGTAAAATTACACTGGAATGCCTCCCCAGAGTCCAACTCAGCTCCCAGAGGTATAAGCATGTTCCCAGACCAAAGGGAGATGGAAGCGTTTGCTCTTGAATCTGCAGACATGAAATCCAAGTTTACGTTCAATTTTTCACCTACCAAATTATCCAGAGTCCTCATCAGCCCTTCAAACTCAATCTCGCCAACCTTCCATTTTTGATGGGAGCCCATATTCACTCCTCCTCCTCCGGCTGTTGCTATAGCATGAGTGAAAGATTTATACTTCTGAAGATCCAGCACAAGCAGATTGTCTACTCCACCTGCCCCTGCTAATGCCTGCACCTGTAATCGATGGCAAAATATAGAGGCACAAGATTGTAAAAGATTATAATGAATATTTTACTTTTAAAAAGGCAGGATTTCAATTCAGCAAATACCTATAACTTGTCCAGGCTCCTAACAACAGGAATAAGGCAATACACTTGTAAAAATGGGCAGCTGAAGTATCTTTTCCATTGATCTGAAAAAGATACCTTCCAGGATTCTGATCCTCCCTGATGGAAAACACATTTAGAGCCATTCCTTTTAACATATTTCAAGAAACTGAATTCTCTTGCCAAATTTTAAAGTTATCTTGCAGTTTTCCCTTGGCTATCCTTTTTTTTTTTTTTTTTTTTTGCTGAAAGTTATAATTTTAAAGGAATATAGACACTACACTGTGAAGTTAAGGATATTTAGGCAGAAGCAGCTCATTATCTTAATTTCATCAAGCTTTTCACAGCTTCGTTTAAGAAGGGACTGCTAGAGCAACAAAAAAAAAAGTTGGTTGTTAGACATTAAAACTGACAGAAAAGATTTTTCCCCTTTATTGTGGCCCTCTAATAAATTAAGATTATTACCATTTGCTTCAAGAGAATCTTCTTGAAGAGGGAAATTAGGTCTGTTAAAAATACATTCAGCTTCTCTGAGGAAAAAAGTAGTTAATAAATAGCCAACCTATTATAATAAGGTTGAGGCTGTGAAATTGTTGGAAACTGCAGGCGTTCATAAAACTTCTGGCCCTGCTCCTTGCGCTTTTTATAAAAGTGGCTACATCTGATCTTTGATGACGGACGGTTGCCTCTGTTTCTAATTAGTGTGACCACAACCACTACAGGGTAAAAACAGAGACAATTACAATTAAGCAGGATTATGGGGAAAACGATGTTTATGAGGCTCTCAGATTTGTGTGTGTGCGTCTGTATGTGAATTTTAAATTTTTTCCTCTTTTCAATTCAAGAGATAACTGAGTTGACCCTTTTTATTCAAGTAAAGCAGATCTCTTAAAAGACAAAACAAAAAGCCACCAACCAATAGGACTTTGAAAATAAATAATACGAAACCCAGTACAACAAGCAAATTGCAAACAATAAAAAACAAGTGTGTGGGGGGATAATTTTTCCTACCTGAATCTCACAGGCTATCTGCACATTAAATATATAATGAAAAGCCTCCTCAATCGTTTCTCCAAGGGCTACCACACCATGATTTCTGAGTACCAGCACCTAAAATAGAATCACAAAGCAATCACTTTAAAATAACTGGCATAGCTCACACTGTTTTTCATCAACAGCAACAGCAACAAAAATAGCTCCTTCGATAGGAACTCTACTGCATACCTTACAACTTGGCCCCAGAACTTTCTGTAGTTGAATTCTCTCCTCCTGTTCATCAAGTGACCCTTGGTAGTCATAATAGGCGACGTCTCCCAGGAAGAGGGACTCTTGAGAAATTGGAAGGATCCCACACTTCATGGAGGATACCTATTTGATTGGGCCCATGTTAAAAGAACATATTTAGTTACTAGTTACACTCTCCTAAGAACCGGATTCTTTAGTCAGCTCAGGAAGCACTGGCCTAATTCACTGAGTCCACCATTCCAACCCCTCTCTCACTTTAGCTCTTCACTTCTTCCAGAAAGAAAAAACAACAACAACAAAAAAAAGGACTTAGGGGATAGAACTCAGTTTAAACGTTGTGCCAAACATTATGAAAGAAACTCTACTCCAAAGAGCTCAGCACCCAATTATTAGCTGATTAGTGAAAAATGCAAATGCTATCTCTCTAGTTGTTTCCTACGATGTCAGCATTTGGTCCAAAGGAAATTTTGCTTTCTGGGTATGCAGAGGATTAATATTTTCAATATACCACACTTCCCAGAGTCATTGCTGGTTTTAGCCTTCAGCAACTTACAGCTGCTGTTGCCAGGGTATGGATGTGTATCACACACTTAACATCAGGACGTGTTGAATAGATCGCAGCATGGGGACTGAAGCCTGTGTGGTCAATTTTCAGGTTAGTACTTCCCTGATCAACCACTTCTCCTATGATATTGACTTTCACCTGGAAAAAATCAGAGAGACATATTTAATTGGTACACATGTATCAAAGTTTGCCTGTGATCCACAAACCAAACCAGGGGAGGGGGCCAACTTTTTTTTGTCAAAGGCCAAATAGTCAATATTTTAGACTTTGTGGGCCCCTGATGCAACTACCCAACTCTGCCACTTTATGTAGAGCCACTCAGAACTGTAGAAGAATGGGTGTGGCTTTGTTCCCATAAAACTTTATTTATAAAAACAGGCAGTCGGAAACAAAATTTCGATTTAGTAAGAAGCAGTTTCCAAAAAACCAAGTAACTTAAACTCTTCACTAAAGGTCTGAACAAGTCCAGTGTTTACTGAATTGGCTGGAAAATTTCCACTTGCTGACACTGTAGCACCCAGAACCAATGGAGTTCCTGTCATCCCAGAGGCCAATGACAGTGCCTAGGAGTACAATCATGGAAAAATAAAATGCCACACAGTCAGCCAGCCCCTCTGCTCACACCAACTGAACTTTATTGAAATCTATTTATAAAATACACATAGACTTTGTGTTTTTTAAAAGTTCCAGAGTGTACAGGGTGGAAAAAAAGTCAAAGGATTCCCTCCAAAACATGGATAGTTCACTGATAAGACCAACTTATTTATGAGTCTCTTCAACCACCTTGTTTTTCTTGACCCTGAAAGCTTTTCTTAAAAATCAACCTAAGTTGGGGTGCCTGGGTGGCTGGCTCAGTTAAGCGTCCGACTTCAGCTCAAGTCATGATCTCACAGTTCGTAAATTCGAGCCCCACTTTGGGCTCTGTGCTGACAGCTCAGAGCCTGGAGCCTGCTTCAGATTCTGTGTCTCCCTCTCTCTCTGCTGCTCCCCCGCTCAGGCTCTGTCTCTCTTTCAAAAACAAATAAAGGCTAAAAAAATTTTTTTTTTAAAAATCAACACAACTTTCCAAACTCTTTCTTGTTCACTAATCAAATGTTTTTTCCATCCATACCTTTTCTTGTTCTGTCCCATACTAAAAGCTGAAAACTGTTAGAAAAGCACAAAGAAGCACAGAAAAAGTAACATAGGAATGAAAATTATACCAAATTGGAGGCTGTGGCTTCAGAAAAAGACAGGCCTCTAGGAATTATTATTATGTGGTCTTGCTCCTTACTTATTCTTACCTGGGAGAAAGAAAAACAAACAAACAATAGGCAATTACTACGAGGTCATTCATATTTTGCAGTGTAAACACGACTAGAAATATATTTGTAGTGAATAACTGTAAGAGATCTGGGAGGGTGGGGAAAGCAACAAAGTAGAAATTAAAGGTATGCAATGGGAAACTTTCAATGAAAAGTTTTCTTCCCTCAATACTCAAGCACTTGCTAAAAATTTCTGCCATTAGTTTCTCATTTACTGGACTTCCGTAAAGCTTTATCCCGGGAGCTCTAAGGTTGCTTAGGGTCAGCTACATTCATGAGAAAATATTAACTGAATGTGGTAATGACTATAATCTTGATTTACAACATGGAAATGAAGGGGAAAGGGGCAAAGGAAAGAGAAGTCTTCCTGGGAAGGCAGGAAGGAAGTGGAGACGGAAGGGGAAACATAGGAGAGGCTGCAGGGGGTGGGGGGGGGGGGTGGGGAAGAACTCTGGGAAGACAGCACCTAGCACTGGCACCACTTCCATTACAGTCTTTTCATACTTTTTTGCTTCCAAATATTGTCTGGTTTCCACGTGTGACAACATGAAAACACAGATGATAATGAACGGAAAAAATACACTTAAAGAGAATAAAGACCAGAGAGGAAACGTCCCAGGCCTCCTCTACTTTGCCTGCCCCAAGTGCTTTTCAGTGACCCTCATGCTCAGACAGAATTAACACAGAGAAAACTGTGCCAGGAGGATTTCTTCTCAGATGGTTTTTGCAACTGGTTTGAACGAAAAGGACAACACAGACGGTAAATGAAAGAGAAAGTGAGGTTAACCACAGCCTCTCCTTTGGAGAGGTTTAAATCAGCATTAGGTTGTAACCCAGCATGCTAGGTTCAGAAAATGAAGACTGATCAGACTTAGGAGTCAAGGGGAGAAGAGTACAGTTGCCTTCTAGTTGGGATTTTTTCAAAAAGGAATTGAAAGCCAAAGAACTCACGGAGATATAGGTGTTTGCCAGGTGTGCCCATCCAAACAAGTCCACGAGTCTATACAGGCTGGCAAGCTTACAGCGAGTAAGTTTCTCTCCCTTCACGTAGGAGGATGTATCTGCCCCAGGGAGGTCATTGATAGGTGTGACCATGCCGAGACCTAAAAGGAGAAGGTGTGGATAGAGACTGCTGTCTAGTCAAGCACTGCTGCACCTGGAAGCAGCCGGAGTCTGGGAGTGTCCCAGCCTTGTAAATTCGGATGTGAAACTTATCAGCCCGCACAATGTTTCATTAGCTTATCTTCCTTTGGAGAAAGGCGCATCAGCAATCTTCTCTGCTGTTTCGTCTAGTACTGTACTTGTGGGGGAGGGACTTGGTAGGGAGTCAGGTTCACACCACTGGGGGGAAATGGTCACGTGATCCCAAAGGTGAAAGTGTTCTTAATCCTGAGGTTATTGCTAACTTTATGATGAAAAGATCCCAACGGAAAGCTACTTTTCTAATAGCCCTTTTGACTTTTAGTCAAACAAAAATTATTTAAAATGGAAAAGAATGCATTCAAACCACAATGTGCCTTCTGCCATGACTAAGCAACAAAACCTAGTTTTGCTTGGGTTTTAATGACCCAATTGCTAACTTTCGATGTGATCAAGTTCCACTTTTTCTTAGTCTTTGTTCTCCTTGACACCATTTACCACGTCTTCCCTAGAATTCTTCTACAGGCCTGTATGGTATCATCTGGATCTCTTGTTCCCCTTTCACCTGCTGCTTCTTTCTCCTTCGACAAGTTCTCTTCCCTTTCTCCCGTCTGTGGCTCCTTCCTGAAGCTCAACCCTCCCCTACACTCCTCTCTCATGTTCCTTTTCCCCATGAAAACGCTACAGACTCAGACACCCTGGTCTTTACCTGTGAGCAGGCCCTCCTGCCCACCCTTCAGCCTGCTGCTTCTAACTGCTTGACACAGTAACAGTCAAGTTAAAAGAGTAGAAAAGTGATTTTATCTCCCTGCTTTTTCCTACCTTCTCACTTCTCCTCAGTCTTCTGATACTGATGGTACTACAATTCCCACAGGATCAACGTAACCTGTCCTGGGCGACCAGACGTAATTCATCACCACGTTCCACCACTCTCTTCTTTATGAGTTCCCTCATTCTCCATCCTTGAGTTCAGGCCTCATCTCACATGTAAGCCTTCTCATTCTTGTCCTTGCCTTTGGCCCCTCTCTTTATAAATCCATTCTACACAAAGTCATCAGATTGAGTTTGTAAAGGAACACGGTTAGCCTCACTACTCCCCTGCTCAAAGTTTTGCAGAAGCCCCAGACCTGAAGGCCTACAAGATATTCATGTAAGTGCATAAACCAGGCCTGGTGCAGCCCGTAGGCCGCTAGAGATAACACAGGCCTGGGATGAAGGGGCAGCTATAACTTCACAATCAGCTGCTACCGTGTGAGAATCTGAGTTCAGGGCTATCAGAAAGG
This sequence comes from Panthera uncia, assembly GCF_023721935.1. Taxonomy (NCBI): domain Eukaryota; kingdom Metazoa; phylum Chordata; class Mammalia; order Carnivora; family Felidae; genus Panthera; species Panthera uncia. Next base: position 65,241,639 of record NC_064818.1, on the reverse strand, counting down.
TTCAACTTTAAACTTGGGCCCCAAGTCAATACTGTAATGTGAGATCTACTTGTGAAATGTTGTGAACTAATTCAAAGAAATAGTTTCAATATGTAAGCCATTATGAAACAATATAATTTCTAACAAAATTTCAGCCATTTAATCGATCTCCCGCTTTCCCCGCCAACTTTAACTTCCACTTTCGACAACGTAAATTTTCCAGCCAAACTGGCTGATTTGTACTCCCTGACCTCTGAGCTGTGAGACACAGCTTTCCCGCTGCCATGCCTTTGTACATTGCAGCCAGCAACCTCAGCGGCTCCCCCTTCCTGCTGGGGTATCTAGGACACACACAGGATAGCTCCTCTTATTATTTTGGTCTTCCTGGACCAGTCTTCCTCTTCTAACTTTCGAAATTTTCTCTTTAGACCCTTTTCTTCTCTGCCTATACCCTCTTGTATGATTTAATCTACACACACGGCCCTGATGAATACTTATCTGTGTCCATCTGCCAAGTCACTCTCTTAGGCTCTAGGAGTGTTTTTCCAACTGCTACAAGGTCTTGGCAACTCTGGGTAACCCTGGCATGCCTGAAGTTGAACTTCTTCCATTTCCCACGCCAAAGAGATCCCCAACTCTGGACATTCCTATTTCTGTCTACTAATAATACCATGAAATTCTCAGTTAATTCTTCACACAGAAACTATACAGGTCTTTCTACATCACCCTTCTGCTTAAATGGCTTTTCAAAATTAGAATAGAATCCAAACTTCCAACCCTGGCTGCAAAGCCCTACATAATTCAGCCTCTCTGCTTGTTTCTGATCTCACTTTGTTCTACTGGTTTCCCCCAAAACCATGTTCCAGACCATAACCTTTAATTTTTGTTCCTTGAAGAGACCACCAAATTCATTCTCCTCTTATTTCCATCTGACACTTGTACTTGTCCCTTCTACTTGGACTGTTTTCTCTCAATCTTCGTATGGTTTGCTCCTTCTTGTCATTCAGATTTCAGTTTCAGTGTCCCCTCCTCAGAGAGATTCTCTCTGATCACCTAATCTAGTCACCTAGCTCCTCCTATCAAATCACCATCTATTAATTATCTGCATAGCACTTATCAACTGACCATTTTCTGTCTCCACAAGGACAGGAATCTTGTCTCTCTTGTTTATCAGTGTTATCTCCTATCTCTAACAGGGTGCTTGGAACATAATAGATACTCAATATTATAGAAAAAGCAAAAAAAACCCCAAACAAACAAACAAGCGCAACCTTTGAATTTTTCTGTTTCTTCTAATAGAATGTTTCTTCCAAGATAGAGGAGTGATTTTGTAACTCATAGTTCTTCTCCCCCACTATCTACACCATCTCCTCACATCAAACTGTTACTAAGTCATCTCTACTCTTCCTTAGTTATGCCTTTCTCGTATCTCTTCCTTTTTGTACTCACACTACTATTTTAGTTCAAGCACGTATACCTCACATTGGGACCCTTTCAAAGATTCTTTAACCAGTATATATGTGCCGACACATGGTCCACTTTGAGTTCTACAAACATACCTTAACCCAGCATGTTTTCAACATCAGGTCTCAATTGTTATGCCATTCCTCTATTTGGAAAGTACTTGCATTTACTGACTCTTACTTATAAATCTATAACCAAACAAAACCAAACCAAAACCAAAGGCAGGCAGAAATGAAGGAAGAGAAGGAAAACAAAAGAAAAGAAAAAAGAGGAAAAGAAAATCCCTTAATGCTGATATGACGTCTCATCCCTTGACTCGGACCCGAAGCAGTCCCTGACATTACCTTCTGGCACTCTGCACCTGTCCTGGTATTGCAGGGAGTTCTGGACATATCTTGCTGATGTATAAAGTGCTTAGTGTTCAGCTCACCAAACTGGTGCTCTTACTAAAGAGTTGTTAAATGTAAAAATATCTTAACCCCTCTTTTACACCAAATTCTAACCACTCCATCTTATAAAGCCTGGTTAGCTCAGGCCTCTCTTTTTTCAGAGTTTTCTCAGTCCACTTCAACCAATAATCAATCTCAACTCTCAGTTCATAGTATGATGACTTATAAAAGGCCATTAGACAATTTCTTACGAACTGCTTTGTAATGTTTTACAGTTATCTTTCAGTTTTAATTTTTTTTTGCATTCATGGTAGGTCTCCTCAACTAAAATTACGCATTTATGTAGGACAGGGCCCATGTCTTGTAACTATTTTACAACTTCACAAAGTCTAGTAAATGCCCGGTTGATAACAAAAGGTAAGAGAGTTTAACACTATATTACTCTAAGTATTAGATGTTATAAACTTAAGGACTGAACCAGAGTAGAACATGCTGCTAGAGATGTGCCATGTTCAAAGTAGAGATAAAATTATAATTTTTTAAACTTTTCGAAACTGACGTACTGAGAGGAGGTGAAGTAAAGCCCGAGAAAGAATTGGTCGTGATGTAATCTGCGATCTGCTGTAATGCCAGCAATCCAGTTGGGTTGTGGCCTTTCTTCATCTGTTCTTGGATAAGGCATTCCAGATCTTCCCGAAAGGCCTGTAACACACAAAAATGACCACAGAGCTCATACATCTCACTTGGAGCAGAACAAACCAAACATAACTTTCTCTGTAATCAATCTTTTTCTCATCCCTCTTTTGAATACGGTTTCATGTATACAATTTTGAAACAAATATAAAACATAAAATAATAAAACAGTGGAAGAAGCAGGCAAGAAGCTTGCCTTCAGGGGAGGAAAAAAATCGTTAGAAAGTCTTACTCTCAAAGAAAACGAGCTATCATCTACAATAGACAGATATATATAAAGCAACTCTGTTAACAATATGGAACTAGAGTACCAAGTACAGACTGATGCAAAAAGAGAGCCATTCCTTGCCGAGTGGCCTCATTACCTAGGTTGGGCTAGAGTCCCTATTTGGATGGGGCAAGACTCTGACTACAGACTGACTCACAGAAATCTTCACTAAGACATACTACGTACATCACGGCTTCCATTTTAAGAATTCCGTGGCAATTCCCTTAACTCTATGAAGACTGAAAGCAAACTGATAAGAGCTGAGAACTGTTTACTCCCCTTCTGCAACACTGTGCTAAAGAAAGGACATTTTCCCCCAACTTTGGGTACTATATGTTCCTGTTCTGGAATTCTGCTATATCTCTTGGGGGCATATGTGTATGTGTCAGAAACAGTGTTCATGTCAGTACAAATTCTGAACATTAAGATAAATTTTCTGTTCGAATAACCCTTAAGTTGCTAATATGATTCATCATTTGAAACCTCTCTCAATCCTTTACATTACTTGAAATAGCTCATTTTTTATTTCCATAACACCTAACCAATACTTATTTTATTAAATTCATTTGTTTTCTTGCTCAAACCTTTTCCCATTCATTTTAAATACAAAAGCTCTTGCAATGTAAGTCCTCTAAACCTTGCTTTTGGTTACATATGAGACAGAATCTCTGCCAGAAATTAAGTTCAATTTTTAACCACTTCACCTAAGAGGGAGAAGGCAGAAAACTGCTCCGGAATCACAACCTCCAAGAAGAGTCCATACAAACACCTTGGAGATCACTGGAGAAATCTTTTTCAGAAGGGTGAATTTCCTTTCAGTCACCAACAGTAGCCTTCCTTATAAGGCTGAGAATAAGATCTCCTGGAGTCCCTGCTTAGATGTAGACTTGCATCGTGGATGACCGAATGATTCAGATTTTCAGAAAGGACTTCTTAAAAAAAAAAAAAAAAAAAAAAAAAAAAAAGGCATAGGAGCCCATGATGGAAGGAGAAATGTGGTTTGAGGCTATGAGGTAGTAAATATTAGGACCAGTCCCGACTCAATGCTTGTGTTGCTTTTAGAGAAACAGTTGAGAGGCATCCATGATCTGAATTGAAAGAGCTGAGTGCGAAAAAATATAATCTTGGGAGTTCAATCATGGGGCACCACGGAACACCCTAAGTGAGCTTAGCACAGGAAGAGGGGGAGGGAGGTCACCTTTCCCTGATGCCCCAGAGTGGCCTGTGCAGACATCTGTGTCAACAGTGAACCTGCATCTCCTGTTGGACAGGGTAAGACTCGTTTTCAACACCACTACCATGTGTGGGCAGGAAGGCACAGTGGCCGAGGTGGACTGAAGAGACTTTAGCATGACTCACATGTGCACATGAAGACATACGTACACGCCACATCTTGGATATAGAAGTCACTGGTGAACCCTTTTGCACTGTGTAAGCCACTGAGGTTCTTGGGACAACTTAGAGGAGAACAGAAATTCCAAGAGGAAGATACTGTACTTTCTGCTAATACAGCAGGTGAATGTTTAAGAGACTAATTTAAAAACTAGTAGTGACCATATTTGAATTCTGAGTTCATGGAGCAGTTTATACCAGTTAAACATGGCTTTTCTTTTACAAATTTGAGGGCTTTTAAATGTAAATCGTTAGCAAAATTATAAAAATTCTAAACATCTGGGGTGCCTGGGTGGCTCAGTTGGTTTGAGTGCCCAACTTCGGCCCAGGTCATGATCTCAGGGTTGAGTTCGAGTCCCACGTTGGACTTGCTGCTGTCAGTGCAGAGCTCACTTCAGATCATCTGTCCCCCTCTCTCTCTGCCCTTCCCCTGCTTGTGCACTCTCAAAAAATAAACAAACATTAAAAAAATTCTAAACATCTAAATCCATTGACTGTACCTCGCTCATTTAAAAATATGACTTAAACCAGAGACACTATCCTATAAAATATCCTCTACAAAGACACATTACATTGATCAGAAGACTCCATTAATACATTTCTACGACTTAGTGAACATAAAATGATTGTGAGCTATATATAAGATGGATGGACACTTTCATACAGATGAGTAACATGAGTATTTTACCATATTTAAGGCTGGATGAGAAAGAATCTTTCAGATACACTCATTTATCTTTTATAAACTACAGAAAACTTCTGGACACCTGGCAAAGGGCCAATCTGCTCTTTTGAAACTTTATCTTTCCTTCAAAACCAAATTCTATTTAAACTTTCTTCAGCTGAAAGCAGCTATAACCAATATTCATTCAGTAAAAAAAAAAACAAAAAACAAACAAAAAACCTGATGATACCTACTATGTGTATCACTCATTATTTACATTGCAATAACTTACTGAGAAATGGGAATATTTTATTGAATGCCCCTCCTCATGTTGCTCCAGCAAGAATTTAAGGCAGATTCTAGAGATCAAAATTATTAAAAAAATAAATACAGGTTAGATAAATTAAGCTAAAGAGAAGAAATTAGTATAAGGAGGTTAGTGAGAGCCAGCAATGAGATTAAGATACAAAGTGCATGTTATAAAACTGTAGGCATTTGCTACAGTTGGCCTAAGCCAACATGAATTAATTAAGATAATCTGCTCAGTATGATTTATAATGGCTTTAAGATTAAAAACCAACCAGTTGCTCAAGAGAATCACAACTATTTATGAGCTGATGAGACGTTTCTGCTGAGTGGGATGAAAAAGCTAAATAAGAAAGGTTGAAAAATTTGTCCAAGGCAGTGAATGTTAAAGGCAAGAACTCAGGTCAAATGCTATTTTCACTAGTGAAAATGCTTTTACCACTTCCATACATCCCACAATACAGTGGGCACAATCCTAAAGCTTTGGGATGATCCATGGTATCATAAGGGGATGTGTAAGCCCTTCTAAAATCAATTCAGAGAAAAATATGAATTTAGTTTCCACAAAGTGCAGGAAAATAATTTTCAAAGTAAGTGAAATTGCCCTAACGTTTTTATATAGTTGAAAGAGCTTCAGCGGATAAGAAATCTTCTATTACAAAAGATTTAATGTTTTTGGTCATGAACATTTATAACTCATTTTTAATGTTTCAAATATATTTGGAGTATTATTCAGATAATTACCTCAGTCGTAAGACAGTATAAAAATTAATGATAAAATTTCAGCTGGTTTTAAAAATTTATCTATAAACATGTTAAGCTTTAAAATACTGTATTCAAAGAATAAAAATTTTATTTATCTTTACGATGACAGTTAACCATATTCTGAAATCCAATGTTAATAAAATAACCCTTTATAGTTATTCATTTGAATCTCACAACAAAGTCCTGAGATAGGCAGTGATTTGCTCAAGGCTGCACAGCTAACAAGTAAATGGAGTAAAGGTTGAAATCTGTAACTCTCAGCTGGGCACAGGATCTTTCTGTAATTTTATGGGAGATGGGTTGTATCACTGAAACCAAATACAACTAATAAGGCAGCAGGCATGTTGTGATCAGAAATACAGAGTAAACCTCTTAGGCTAGATTAGGGCATTAGGTTGTACTGAAATAGCAAAAAAATTACATAGCAGCAGATTATGATGGTCCTCAAGTACCAAAATACTTGCCCTCTTACAGCTGGAAATTTTTCCATCAAAGCAGAATGAAAAACTAACTTATACACAGGGCAGCAAGGTCACATGCTTGGCTTCTGAAGTCAGATTAAACCAACAATTCCCTAGAGCGTCCACCAGAGAAGAGTCAGGGTAAAAGACAAACAACACATACACAAACCACAGCATAAACCGTGTCTTCCATCTTAGAGATAGAAGAGCAGAGAAGAGGAAGTAGTGGGAGTTGTTGCACCTTGAATGCATGAATCTGTGAACATAATAAACCTGACTGCCATCAGGAGGACAGATTCTCTGAGACCTTTAAAACCCAAAATACGGTCTAAAGAATTATAATTATATAATCTTCAAAGTGTTGCCATAAAGTGCTTTAAATCAGCAATACTGTATATAAGTCATGTATACAATTTTCACAAAAATACTTGCCTACTATGGGCTAGGCTCTGCACAACTTGCTTTTATGTTATTTCATTTAATTGTCACAACAACTCCATGAGGTCCATTTTACCAACAAGGAAACTGAAGCTCAAGTTAAGTGAGTTTCCTAGGCCACGCAGCTAATAGGTGGTGGTGAACCCAGATGCAAAGCAAGCACTGTGTGCATATATATGTACATATCAAAACATTTGTTATAAACAGATCAGAACTGGAAATGATGAGAAAATAGGCTGACTCCTTATAGGTCAAGCAGTCTGGTACTCCAGGATCTCTATAATTCATCATGCAACTTTTTGGGTGTACCTACCATTACTACCTTGTGCTCTGATTTAGCCTATGAGGTTTGCGCATCACTCTATGATCACACCGTACTTTTCTATCCCTGTGCACTCTGTTTCATCAAAGGGAAATGCTGGTTTCTGCTGTTCCTCTACCTAATCAGTTCTTACCCTTTATCTAACACTTGTCTTAAATGTGATCTTCCTGAAGTCTCTCCTTTAATCACCCCAATTAGGTGGGATCTCCATTTTCTTCTCTTCCCACCCAACTCTAATTCTTTTAACATTTGCCTTTACTATTCTTAGGATACCTATCATAGGTCTGTGGTTTACTTTTCCCACTCTACCACACTATGATATCTGATGGTTGAAGCTGTTGTCTTTCACATTCCTGGAGTCTCCCTGAGTGTCTAGTTCAGTGCTCAATTAATAAAATAGTGAGAGTGTTTTCCTTTCCTAGAATATAAGGAAAGAAAGTAAAGAATCCGATCTTAATCTTAATTGAGTTAATGATAGTAAAATCCATTTCACAGGTTTTTAGCATTAGAATCTGAAGATCTAAAAAAGTCTTGAAAGTTTGTTACTTGAGGGGCGCCTAGGTAACTCAATTGGTTAAGCATCTGACTCTTGATTTCAGCTCAGATCATGATCTCAAAGTCCGTGGGACAGAGCCCTGCATCGGGCTCTGTGCTGACAGCCCCAGAGCCTGCTTGGGATTCTCTCTCTACCTCTCTCTTTGCCCCTCCCCCCTTCCTCAAAATCAGTAAACATTAAAAAAAAAAAAAGTCCATTATTTGAATGAGAAATTCCTCTTGTGTAATTAGGTCTGTCCATCATAGAATGGGAGAAATTCATCTATTTTTTAAAAATAAGAAATGAATCTTCACTGAACATTATAAAGTTTTGGAAAGTCATTTAATTCTTCAACTCAAACAAAATCCTACTTGAAAACTTGTTTGGTCCCCAGAGTATTATATTTTGGACAGCTCTCTGATTAACACACATCCAAAAGAGTATGATAAAAAAAAAAAAAAAAAAGTAAATCACTAGATGAAAATCAAAATGTTTGAATTAGAAAAAGCATGCCTTAAAAGCCTTATCTGAATCTCATACCCTTTTATTTTATGCATTGTCTGTCAATACTGACACAGCAATTCTATAAATTCTGAATTCATAAAGTATGGATAAAAATAAACATGATTATAAAAACAAGAAAGATTTGGAGACCTGAGATTCATATAGGTAAGATTATACTTTAAGTACACACATATTCATGTATACTAAAAACCAAAGGCAGAATTACCTTGAAGTATCAGATCCTAGTTTCTGTATCTAAAATCAGAGCTTTCAGGAGAAAGTGATATTGGATGGAAGGTATTGTAAATCACAGAAAAGAGGACCAATTTGATAAAAGAAAATAACCTGATTGAATTATTTCAGTTAAGGCTAGGGGAAAAAAAAAAAACAAAAACAAAAACAAAAGAAAATTACATAGGTTGATTTATAAGTAATGTTTAACTTATGGACATTATGTAATGGAATACTGATAAATATCAGAGATTGATTTTAAATATTCACACCTGGATGTTCTACCTCATAATAATTACTAGAGAGAAAAATTGGAGCAAAAAGAAAAAAAAAAGATTACAGACTTGCTGCTCCCAAGGCACCCTACAATTATGTTATTAGATCTCTCCCAAAGTGGGATTAGGAGCATAACAAACTTACTTAGAATTTCTCCATTAAGAAATGTATTCATTTGGAAATAGATTACCACTGGTCCTGTTGAAAGGAGAAAAAAGAAATAAACCAAATTTTCTTCTGGATGGTCTTTATCCTCTACCTAAGTCTTAATTAATATGAAGCTAAAGGTTAGAATACTCTCTTTTCTTGAAGCTAGTATGTAATAAAAATGCAAACAAAATTAATAAAGAACACCTTTATCTTAAGCTTCTAACGTGACCAGATAAATGACGGTGATTCTGACCAACTAGGTGCGCTGTTAACATTTTAGGTCTTATAGTGATATTCTGAAATATATATGGCTTTGAAGTTTCTCCTATATTTGAAGTAGCTTGTAGCATTACATGTTGCCCTGTTATTAAGAAATGTTAGTGTGTCACATGCCTGAGCTATCACTACCTATAAGTTCCTGTTGTTCTATCTTTCAGAGTAGCATTGCACATTTCTGTCAACCAGATTAAATAGCTTTCCATAGTGGTGAGGTTTGAGAACATTCATTCTTTTTCTGAAACCCACCAACTGTTTTCCACATTAAGCTGTTAAGTTCAACAGGAGCTTGATGGACAACCTGCAAGAGTTTAATGACTCAAAGCCCACCCAGCTATTCATATATCCATCCATCGATGTACATAGAATTTTACTAAATATCTACTATGCACAATGTACTGTTAATTTTTCAACTTATATGCGTCTTTAACTTTGATGAAACATCATTTAATTCCAACAGTTTGCCTTAGACACCTCATTCTGAGATAAGGGGGTTAATGATAATCTAGGGTTTCCATAGGCATATATATGAGGGGTGTACTGGTTAAAACTTGTAGATTCTCTCTGCTGCATTAACAAGATCTCTAGCTAAACCCTGTTTACTCACCAGCACTTGATTTCTAAGACAAACACTTTATTAGGTTTAAATATACATACACATTACAATATACTAAAATATATATATATATGTGTGTGTATAGTATATCTATATATATATATCTATATACTACTATACTGTATACTACTATATATAGATATATACATAGATATATATAGTAGTATACACACACACACACACACACACACACACATTACAAAAGATCATGAAATTCCTAGAAGTAATACTTGGGAGTCAAGATGAAACATTCTTTTTTCTTATTTTCTCAGCTCAAGGCAATAAGGTACTGTGTTTGTCAAACAAATTTACAGACACCAAAATGTCTTGTGATTGGAAACTCTTCCTATGTTGGATTAAATGAACCTGAACAACAGAATTCGAAGATGAATAAAACAATATATGGGTGGAATTTTTTCATTGTTATTGAATGCTTTAAGTGGTACAACCTACTGGTTAAGTCTGAGTTTTGGAGTTTACATTCAGAGCCCACAATTTAACTAAACTTGTAAAAACTTTAGCAAGTTATTTAACACCTCTAACTTTCAGTTTATTCATCTGTAAACTAGGGATATTAATACTTTTTTGTTTGAGTTGTTCTGAGGATTAAATAGGATTTGATACATAATAGTGCCCATAATAGGTGCTAATAAGGGGCTTAATAAAAACAAGTATTATACTTTGCTTTTATTAGTTTCCCTATTTTCCTTTCTTCCCAAATAAACTCAGCATTTTAAATAGAAGGCTTACAAACTTGTTTCTTACAAACAAGAAATTAGTCATATCTTTGATTTGATCATTAGTGGTTATGGGTTTTGTCGAAAAGAGTGAACTCCAATATTCACAGGAGACCCACACAGGTTTTAAGAGAATTATATTTGCAGAAACACTGCAAGCTTGGGCCTGAAGGAACAAAGGTAGTTCCAAAAGAAGAGGTCTTTGAACCTCAAAACCTCTACAAGAAGGAAGAAGGCTGAGAAAAGAACAAACACAGGCTAACTTTCAAGGAAAAGGAAAGACGACTCAGAGGGTGGAACCAAAAGCCCAGAAGGCAGAGCCACTAGCGAGAGTCACCCCTGGAAAGTAGGACTACGTCTTCATTAAGGGAACTTCTAAACATTTGCCCAGATGGATTTCACACCTGCTATGAACCAGTTATTCCTCTGTACCCCTAACTCCCCCCTTTTAGAACAGGAATGTTCAGTAGCAGTTATCTTTGCTTGCCCTACCACTGGCTGTGTGTGTGTTTGTGTGTGGGCAGGGGGCAGATTTAGTTCTTTAGTTCTCAGGTGTACAGATTGAGAGGACCTGTACTTAAGGAGTCACACCTGAGGGGCACCATCTGTAGCTGGACCAGAATTAGATGATGAGATTCTGGATTCAAGCAAATATTATAATGAGCTGAAGCTTTTGCAGGAGTGTTAGGAGACAGTGAGTGCATTTTGCATGTGGGAGCAAGGTAAATAAATTGTGGCAGACTTCAATGCTTTTCAACTAAATTGTGGTCAGAGAGGGGACAAGTCTCCCTTCAAAAGGTGGATCTTAATTCCTCTCTCCTTCTTCAGCTCCTGTATGAGCTGAACTTAGTGACTCACTTCTAACTATAGATATGGTGGAAGTGATGGGTGTTTAAGGCCTGAGATTAGGTCATAAAATGCACTGCAGACTCCTCTTGGTTCTCTCCCAGATACTTGCTCTGGAGGAGAACATTCAAACAGTCTCAGGTAAAGGTCCACATGGCAAGGAACTGTGGTCCTTGGCCAACAGCCATGTGGCTTTTCCATTGGGAAAAGATGGTGACCCATCTCAAGGGCAGAAATCTGCAGGCCAGTCAGGTCTTCAGGTGACAGTAGCCATGGATGATGTCTTGACTGCAACTTTGTGAGAGACCTTGAGCCAGAAACACTTAACTAAGCTGCTCCTGAATTCCTCACCCATAGAAACAATGAGGTAATAAAAGCTTGCTGTTTTAAGTTGCTAAATTTTGGGGTAGTTTGTTATTTAGCAATGGATACTAATGCAGGTCGCCAGGGATCATTTCTTTGTTGAAAGGTTTGTTGTATTAAAAGAAATTTGAAAACCACTGCCCCAAAACATGGCAGGAAGACAAAATTTATGTCTTTTCTAAGTCTTTCACAAATGAGATTTTAAATTCACTAGCAAAGATCTAGGGAAAAAAATGGTCAAACCACAATTCTTTTAAATCTTCTTTGTTCCTCTCTGGGCTGAAAATTACCATTCTTGCTATGTGAAGATGGAAATGACAATCTATATGCCTTGCTTTTCCCATTATTTCATTAAGTTCCCTAAGGCATAAATACAATTGGTAATTCCAGCCAATTTACAAATGGAAATTTTTTTAGGTATAAAAAAATTAGATCTACTCGAAGTTATGCTGTCTTTATTTAATGGGGAAATTAAAATGAAAACCCTGGCATAGAAATGCAGCTCAGTACTTTTTACTTTTAAACTTTACAGTTAAAACTGGTCCTCTTTGGAACACTTCCCAGAGAAATCTCAATATTTAACAACTTTGAACAAAACCTGAACTTCATCTCATTCTCTGTTACTTTATACTATCTGTTACTGTAATCATTTGGTTAATAAGTTAGCCCTCAAAAGTGGAGTGAGTTTCTTTAGAAGAGGAAATATATCTATTTTGATCCAAATAATTAATGTGTCCTTCAAGGGCACAACAAAAATGATTTACCAGGGCCACCTTAGGCAGTTCTATGCCTTAGTGCTTAACTTAGTACCTAAGTTGGAAGCCTAATTAACCCTAACACGGGCCTCATGTGTCTATGTTTGCTGAACTCTACCTTAAGGGGTCTGTGATCTTCATTATGCATAAAGTTACTAATTCATTTTGCATGTTAAATCAAAGTATTCTCTCTCATTTTCCATCACTGATATGTGACCGTTGCAATTCCACTAAGGGCTTGTAAGAAAACTAACAAATCACTTTAATGTGATTTACAAAGTCTGAATATTACTGTGCAGACAAAATTTTCAGCTTCAGTTTATAATCCACTTTTAGTGTAGTTAGTTTGGTACGTGTGCATCTATGTGTGCCTGCATTAGGTGTATGTCACATTAGGCTGCCAGATCACACATCACCGCAGAAGCTTGAAGTCTTCCTCTGTTGCTCTGAGTGTCAGGGTGCACAAAGAAAGGAAATATGTTTCTTGGCTCTTGACAATTCAGTCATGCCTTTCTTTTTTACACAGATACTCACTCTGAGTTGGGAATCCTAGCTCGGCCCCATCTTTTGTCCTCCTTTAATGAAGCGTTACACTCAGAAATCACACAAAGAAAACTTACACCACCAAGACAACACTAGTTTGTTATTAAAGCTTTGCAAATTAAATCTGTAAATGAGGTGTTCATTTTACCTCTGAAAGCCTGGGGGCAACTAGTAGTCACTCTGCCTTCACCCATCTATTGTGAGCGTACTTTAAGGTACCTCCTACCTCCCTGTATCAAGGTCTCCAGAGAGAAGAAAAATTATAGCCTTCTGATTATTTCAACTCACAGGACTTTGCAAGATCTGAGTAACTCGTTTCCTCTGCTCCATCATGTTGAAGTCTTGCCGTAGATCAGGAGACATGTTCCTCTCCCGAATGTATTCTGGGTCATTCTCATTGATGCGGTCAAAATATCTCTCTTTGTGAGGCATGCTGGGGGGAGGAGGAGTAGTGACCACACCTTGGCTGGCATCTGAACTCATGCTTCAAGTCGAAGGACTCCCTTTGTTACCTGCATTAATAAACACAAAGGAGGACATTCATGATAAGTTCATTATTAAATTCAGATTTTATGGAGGTCAAACAGAACTTTTTTTTTTTTTGCCCAGAGGCTAACAGTGGCAGCTTTCTTTAAAAAGTAGCTTCTCAAAAAATATTAGAACAATTTCTTATTAAAGTAAAAATATCTTTGATTATAATGCTAAATTGGAAATTGATAGTTTCAGAAGTAAAGAAAACTTGTGGTTCAATTATGTCATCAACTGCTAACTGAATTTTTAGAGGGAGCAACTATCAAAATCTCCAAAGTAAGATATCACATCTAGGATTGCCTGGGTGGCTCAGTGGGTTAAGCGTCTGACTTCCGCTCAGGTCACGATCTCACCGTTTGAGCCCTGTGTTGGGCAGGTTCAGTTCAGAAACTGGGCCCGCTTTGGATTCTGTCTCTCTGCCCCTCTCCAGCTCGTGCTCGTTTTCTCTCTCTCCCTCAAAAATAAATAAAGCTTAAAAAAAAAATCACATCTACATTTGATCTTAGCCAAAAGGCCGAGAAGTGATAGAAAAAAAAAAAAATCACATCTATAATAGCAAAATTTCCACAATTAGTGAGTACTGTCACTAGAGCTTCTCTTTTCTCTTATTCGCACATTTTTTTTTTTATTTTAGACCAAACTTTGGCCATACTTAATGACCACCACATTTTATAGTGAATGTAATTTATTAACATGAGAGAAACACAGCTATAAGTTTTTCAAATGATTCAACTTCCTAGAGGAAATGTAGGAATTATTCAGGTTGCCAGACTAAATAACTTCAGCACATAGTGCTACAAATCCAAGTAAGAAACAGCAAAAAGTTATTCAGAAACCATAAGAATACCTGATTCACTTAATTATCAGGATAATCACACTTTTCTAGATAGATCCAGGAGGGAGAAAGTCAAGGCCACTTTCCTCTTAGGGATCTATATCTCTAATAAAGACCAGAGATATCTGGTCTCATCTTTAAAACACAGTAACAACCAGGGAGATTACTATATTTGTCTCTAATAATAGTCTTCTCTGATAGAATTCATCTCTAAAGTTACCTTGGTGCAACTTAGACCAAGCAAACTAATTATAAGACATTAAAAATTCTTGCACCAGATGACATGACACTATATAAAGAAAACCCTAAAGACTCCACCAAAAAAACTACTAGAACTGATAAAAAGAATTGAGTAAGGTCACAGGATACAAAGTCAATGTACAGAAATCTGTTGCATTTCTATACACTAATAATGAAGCAGCAGAACATTAAGAAAACAACTACCTTCACAATTGTACGAGAAATAATAAGATGCCTTGGAATAAACTTAACCAAAAAGGTGAGAAACCTCTGAAAACTATAAAATACTAATGAAAGAAATTGAAAACGACACAAAGCAATGGAAAGACATCCCGCTCATAGATTGGAAGAACAAATATTGTTAAAATGCCCATATGACCTAAGGTAATCTATAGGTTTAGTGCAATCTGTATCAAAACACCAACTGCATTTTCCACAGAACTAGAACAAACAATCTTAAAATTTGTATGGAACCACAAAAGACTCCAAATAGTCAAAGCAATTCTGAAAAGTTAAACAAAACAAGGCATCACAATTCCCAGACTTCAAGTGATAACATAAAGGTGTAGTAATAAAAACAGTATGGTACTGACACAAAAATAAACACATAGATCAATGGAAAAGAGCAGAAAGCCCAGAAATAAACTTGCAATTTAATGGTCAGGTCAATTAATCTTTAACAAAGGAGGCAATAATATGCAATTAGAAAGAGTCTCTTCAACAAATGGTATTGGGAAAACTGGGTAGCGACATGCACAAGAATGAAACTGGACCATTTTCTTACACCATACACAAAAATAAACTCAAATGCATAGAGGACCTAAATGTCAGACCTAAAACCATAAAAATCCAGAAGAGGGCACAGGCAGTAATTTTTCTGACATCGGCTGTAACAACATCTTTCTAAATATGTCTCCTGAGACAAGAGAAACAAAAGCAAAAATAAACTATTGGAATTACATCAAAATAAAAAGTTTCTGCACAACAAAAGAACCTACAAAAAATAAAAGACAACCTACTGAATGGGAGAAGATACTTGCAAATGACATATTTGATAAAGTGTTAGTATCCAAAATATATGAAGAACTTACAGATCTCAACACCCCAAAACCCCAATAACCCAAGTAAAAATAGGCAGAAGACATGCTGAACAGACATTTCTTCAAAGAAAACATCCAGATGGCCAACAGACACATGAAAAGATGCTCAACATCACTCATCATCAGGGAAATGCAAATAGAAACTACAATGAGATATCACATCACACCTGTCAGAATGGCTAAAATAAAAAACTCAAAAGACAAGCGTTGGCGAGGATGTGGAGAAAAAGGAACCCTTGTGCAGTGTTGGTGGTAATGCAAACTGGTGCAGCCACTGTGGAAGACAGTATGGAGGTTCCTCAAAAAATTGAAAACAGAACTACCCATTGATCCAGTAATTACACTACTACTGGGTATTTACTCTAAGAATGTGAAAACATCAACTTGAAGGAATATGTGTACCCCTATGTTTATTGCAGCATTATTTACAATAGCTAAATTATAGAAGCAGCTTAAGTGTTGTTCATCAAAAGATGAATGGGTAAAGATGTCACACACACACACACACACACACACACACACACACACACACACCTGCAACAACATGAATGCAACTAGAAAGTATAATGCTAAATGAAATAAGCCGGTGAGAGAAAGACAAATATCATATGATTTCACTCATATGTGGAATTTAAGAAAGAAAACAAATGAACAAAGGAAAAAAAAAAAAAGAGAGAGAGACAAACCAAAAAAGAGACTCTTAAATATAGAGAACAGATGGTCACCAGAAGGGAGGTTGGTTGGGGGATGGGTAAAATAGGTGAAAAGGATGAGAGTACACTTATCTTGATGAGTACTAATATAGAACTGTTGAATATATGTTAACTCTACTGGAATTAAATTTTAATAAATAAATAAAGTAAAAAAATCTTGTATTAATTCTGGTCTGAGAAATGTAAACTACTATATACTAATTTGGATGTAAATTTTAAAAAATAAAAAAATAAAGTTAAATTACAAAGTTAAAAAAATGTAAACTAGTTTGTTAACAATAATTTTTGTAAAACATGTTAAAACTTTGTTAGCTTCTATTTGACAACATCACTCTACAACATTCTAGAAGTTTGAATTACTTTCGTGTACTACACAAAAAATTCATGAAATAGGATTAAGTCACTTTATGTCATATCACTTTAGTGAAAATCTGATTTTGTGACTAGAAAGCAACTAATCAGGAAAGAAAATGTAAAAATGAGCTTTTATATAAGTGAGTCTTCCAGGTCCTAAATCATTAATTTAAAAATTGAGAGAAAACATGCAATGAACAATGAATATGAGATGATCAAATAAATGGAGTCTTCACAGGATAAAGGGGCTAGGTTTTTTTTGTTTTGTTTTGTTACAACATCCACTATTAATAGAATGACTCTGGTCATGTGATATTCTTCAGAAATTAGGTTTTGCGGTACTGTTACTAGCTTGGCTTACAAACACAGTATTTCTCATCACCTTGCTATTACCCAAAAATGTGGTGCAACAGAGCACCAACTCTAAGAAACTTCTTTTTCCATATCCAATGGGTTTTTTATCAGTAGTCCAGAAGTGTAACCAATCTTTGGAACCTCGTACTCTTAGAAGCTATTTATAATAGGTCCATCTGAGCTCCTTAAAACAGTTTATTGCTAACACAAAGGAATTTTAAGGAGTACTTAAAATCTAGTTACGTAACAGTTTACTCAAGTAAAAAGAACAGTTAGAATATGAAGCCCCGACAGACAAAATACTGTAAAAAAGTAGTTAATGGATAGTGTTCAGATTTCAGCAGCACTAGTCTTTGTAAGCCAGAAGACACAACAAATGAAATATTTCAACTGTTGGCTTTGTTATGGAACTTTAAAAAAATTGTGTTGTGGTCAGATCGGTTTAAATATGATTGTTCTCTATGAAGTATTTTCACTTGAATATGGTTAAAATATTCTAGAACTTTAGCTGGTTATTAGACTAAAAAACTTTTAATTACATTCTAAAAATTTCTTGTAATTCTTTCAAGCAAAAAGCAGAATGGTGCAGAGTACTGGACTGAGGATAGAGACCAGGTTTCAAGTCTTTGCATTTCCATCAACTGCTGTATGACCTTAGAATAGCTATTGTTAATTGTTAGAAGCTGATAGCTTCTTTTAAATGCTATGATGACCCATTACTAAAGAAACAACTTGTAATTGTTAGAAAATCTCTAGCTGTTATGAATACTAAGCCATATATAGAGTTGAATTATTATACTGTACACCTGAAACTAATGTAACATTGTGTCAACGACACTCAAGAAATTAAAAAAAAAACCACAACTATCAGTTACTGAGCTCTTACTATGTGCTAGCCACTGAACTTTACATACATTATTTACTTCTCTTAAAAAAAATTTTTTTTAATGTTTATTTATTTAGAGAGGGAGAGTACGAACAAGGGAGAGGCAGAGAGAGGGAGAGAGAGAATCCCAATAGGCTCCACGCTGTCAGAGCAGAGCCCAACGCGGGGCCTGAACTCACAAACCATGAGATCATCACCTGAGCCGAAATCAAGAGTCAGACGCTTAACAGACTGAGCCACCCAGGCACCCCAAAGAGTACAGTTATCTTGATGAACAAATGTATAGAACTGTTGAATCATATTGTACACTTGAAACTAATATAACATTGTATGTTAACTACACTTGAATTAAAAAAAAAAAAAATAGGGTTGGTTAATTTTAAAGAGAAGGAGCCCTGGAACTGAATTGTTTCCCATATCCCCTAGAAGCAGAAATATTTATGCTTAGTTTAGTTGTTCAGGATTAAGAAAAACTAGAATCTCTCCCTACATTCTATTTTTAATTTTTTGAGGAACCTCCATACTGTTTTCCACACTGGCTGCATCAGTTTGCATTCCACCAACAATGCATGAGACACAATGCACGAGACAACAATGCACAATTTTCCCCCCTTCCTAACACTTGTTATTTTTTGTGGGTTTGTTTGACTTTAGTCATTCTGACAGGTGTAAAGTGACATCTAACTGTGGTTTTAATCAACCAATCCTTTATTTGCTTATATTTATTTATTTTTGAGAGAGAGAGAGAGACCACGCAGGAGGGGCAGAGAGAGAGAGGGGAGGGACAGAGGATCCGAAGCAGGCTCTATGCTGACAACAGCAAGCCCAACGTGGGGCCCAAACCCATGAATCGTGAGGTCATGACCTGAGCCAAAGTTGGACATTCAACCAAGTGACCCACCTAGGCATCCCTAAATCAATCCTATTTTTAATGTTGCACATACACAGGCATGCTTTCTAGTACTTCGGAGCAATAGAAACCAGTACGAACTCTATTAGGGGAAAAATATTGGTCTTCTAAGAGGATTCTTTTAATTCAAAATGATGCAGAAAAACAGATTTTTTTAAAAAGTAACATCATAAAACATTGTCAACACTATGGGTTTTCCTCTGGCTGTGCAGATTAGAAACAAGGTATCAGGCCTAAACAAAAATTCCAGTTTAAAAAATCTTATCTAAATATTTATGCAGTAACCACCCAACATGTATATTTAAAGAAATTTAGGTTTAAGGCACAAATAGATGAAATACTCTAGAATGATGGATTTCAAACTCTAAAAATGGCAATCCACAATAAAAAATACATTTTATATTGTAATCACATACAAATACATGAGATATTTAGCTGAAATAAATTTGTGATACTTTCCCTATGTAGTACATTCTGGTATTTTCTATTTTAATCTTTTTCATTAAAAAATTGGTCAAATAGATTCTTGTTCTACTAATGGGTTATGACCCACCGTTTGAAAAACACTACTCCAGAAACTCTAAGTTATGGTCAAATGGGAAACACAAGGAAAAGAAGTGCGTGTGTGTATTTGAGACGGGGAGGGAGGAAATGAATATACGCTAGAGATGGGAGGGAGTCGGAAATGATTCTTTGGTATTAAAAAAAATGGCAGTAAGATCCTAGTGATTTGGGTGATAATTAAATTGTCCTCCATTTGGGCACTTAGAAAATGCCATCTATATTACTCAATGTCCATTTGTTTTTCACTTTTTCTTGACTCTTAGCTACTTCTAGTTCAATTTTCCAGATCTCTTTGCTTATGTTTGTAGTCCTCACAATGGCAGGGGACTCCATAAGTGGTGGCTGACTTGAATTATTTTACTGTATCACAACTCCTCCCAAAGCAATCTGGTTTGTATTAGTTCTAGGCTGGGAATGGTCAAAACAATCTTATGAAAAATTATTATAAAAAGTCTTTCCAAACTTAATTCTTGGCAGTTTTAACAGCTTTCTCTAGAACATAAGCAAAAAAGATGGCTGTACTTTCAAGTACCAGGCCTATTGTTCCATATTTAAAACAAAAATCAAAGATATGCCAAGATTTCAAGGCAGCATATTTGGTTAAAACAACAGCAGCAACAACAACACACACTTGGTTTATGGAGTTAGAGTTTTTCTTAATGAAATTTACTGTAAAATTGGGAAGGTGTTTACAGTTTTAGAAAACAACTTGGACCCTGCACAAACTATAACAAGCCACATCCTCAGATCAACCAGTGAAGTTTTCTTCATTTTAAATTCTAAAAGGCATGAACTACTTACTTTCAACTGCTAGCCAAGATTTTACATACAACTGACATGAAAATCAACAGACTTGGAAAAACCAAACTACACATAGATAAAAGTCAAGAAAAAAAAAAGAAAAAAAAAAACAAACCAACAATGGGCACTGAATAGCACCAAGTAATACAGATGACATTTTCTAAGTGCCCCAATGGAAGATTTAATTATCCCACAAAGCACTAGGGTCTTATTGCTATAATGGCTATTGACTCTATGAGAGTTCTCTTGGAATATTTCAGATGAGATTCAAGGATCACATTTTACAGATGCGAGGAAACTATACTCAGAAGTGTTGAGTGATTTTTCTAAAGCTACAATGCTCAAGTATTAGATATTACTATAAAATCATAATAATGATATATATTAGCACTACCAAGCCATTCACAGATTGTTCATGGTCAAAATCTACTCTTTCAGTGAAATGTATGGAGAAAAACAGGCCTATCACATACATTTTATGCAGGTGTTTTATAAACACCATTGACTGTGAGGAACAGGCTATAAGTAAGGGCTAAAAATTTTAGTGCTTGTGAACAGACTGAAATGTATGATGTCCATCTAGCATGCGCAGAAAAGCAGATGTACAAACTGTCCAGTTGTTTAGTGGTAATCTGCTTAAATACACGAGGAACACCTTTTCTATAAATAACTAGACTTTTAAAGATTAAGATGTATCTACCAACATATAACACCAATAAGTCAAAGAAGTGCCTTTCACTTAATTCTTTGAAGGTTTTGAAGCCAAATTAAAAGGATATCTGGTCCAAATCTCTTGTTTTCGAGATTAGATAACTAATGAAAGAAGTCTTCATAAAGAGATGTGCCCAAGAGCATACACTAAGCATCACCAGGGTGATCTACATTCTCCTAGTCCAGAGCTCTTTCCACAATACAATATTGCTTCCTCATAATTTGTCACCCTGTATCTTGGTCTTCTCTATCAGTATTTTGGAAGCCAGATACATAAGATGCATAAAGACAAGGAGTATCAGAAGCTATGCTGATCAAGTATCTTCATGAGATAGGCAAAGATGAATGGTACCATAAAATATCATGGAACATTCAACACAATTTTGAGTTCCAAACAAAAAGGAACAAAATGCAGAGGAAAGGCCCTTAAACTGGCTCAAATTCATATGAAGACACTGCCACATGGGCATTGATCAATATTTTGGAACTTCTAACTGTTAACCTAACAGATGAATACTATGTCTTACTTGGAGGTTATCAAAATGACACTGGTTGTGCCCTGGGTAACTAACAATAAATGTTGTTCAAGTTTACACTTTCACCCCTACAGTTAATTAATTTAGCATCAATTTTGAAAGAGTTAAGGGCCTTTGACTATTTATAATGAAATAAATTAACTTCCAAAAACAGATTATCCTGGCAATATACCCACTTTACAGATAAGAACTCTGAGGTTTAATAATTTGCCTCAGATTACCAATTGTTCTTTACCAAGTATGTAATTATTTATGGTTACAGATCTTAGTAGGTATGAAAGAGTTGACCAAAAAAAAAAAAAAAAAAAAAAAAAAAAAAAAGATGGAATGACTCAAAATACTGTCATTTCCTAGAAGTATATACAGCTATTACAACCTTGATTACAGCCTTTCCTTACTGTGGTGCCTGAAAATACATTATAGGATCACAATATTTACCATCAAAACAGAAATGATAAATGGTCTGAAAGTAGTAAAGTCTCGTATGACTATCAAATTGGTATAAATGTAGAAACTTAACTCTCTCTGGCCTATTGCCAGAATCTTTTCAAATGACTTCTGTTGAGTATACTTTAAAATACAACTATAAATTCTAAACTTTAATGTAAGTCAGAAAACAATGAATCGACAACTGATTAGTAAAAAAATACTATTAATCTAAGCCTTAGTTAAAATCGAAACTTAAAAAGTCAATGAAAACAACAAACAACAAAATAAACTGGTAATGGTTAACAACAACCCATCATGTTGCTAAGTGTCCTTAATGGAATTTGATAGCTGGCTCAGTGTTTATTAACAAAAAACAACCCCCCCCCCCAACACACACAGATAAAAGAAAACTATCAATTGGAGGGCACAGTTTTGAGAATGTTACGGTTTCAAACTGTGTTTTATAAAGAAAAATAATACACTAATTAAGATAAGTTATTTTAGCAAACATGAAAAATACATCCTGTGCTGGTACAACTGCACAGGTAGTTATGTTTTAAAGTTATGTTTAAACTTTGACGACATCTAGGTGAAGAGAAGTGTGAAAATTCTAAGCAGGGTGCTAGGTCAAAATTCAGCAGGGTGAGCCAAAGACTAAAAGTATTCAACCACTGGACAAAGCAAAGGATGAATCTAACCTCTTTCTCACTAAAGTACCAATACTTGATGAAGAATATTTTATTGATCAATATTACCTGTTGCAAGGAACAGTGAACCAGGCTCCCATATTGAAAGGCTGGGATTGGGGAAAAGAGGGGCAGTTACTTGCTTAGACATTGGCAGGGTGAGAAAAAAAAATCTTTCATTATAAATAGATCAAATTTACCAAATGTAACGGCCATGCAAGAGGCAGGGTTACAAATGTGAAAATATATATGAAAAGTTCAGACGAAGTGTATTGTCTTAAAGTCTAAACTCAACCATTATCTAGATTTAGTTCAGATTGTACCCAACATCAATTATTTGGAAAAGCAAATATGAAACTGACTTTTTAAAATTTTTATTGAAACAAATTTTTGAGAGAAAGGGCGGGGGGGAGAGCGAGAGCATCTTAAGCAGGCTCCATGCCTAGCATGGAGCCCCGACGTGGGGCTTGATCTCACAACCGTGAGATCATGACCTGAGCTGAAATGAAGAGTCAGTCGCTGAACTGACTGAGCCACCCAGGCACCCGAAACTGATTTTTAAATAAATAAATATATAGCCTTATAAAATGGTAAGTAAAACAATCAATCACAGAGAGGTGATCCCTCAAATATTTTGCAAAATCCAAAAACACATGGCCTTAGTGCCTTTACTCTCTTTTCTACGAAACTTGATGAATGTTCTGTATATATTCCCTCCGTCATCGTTTGTCTTTAACATGGAGCTTTTGGAAATGATTGGGGGAAAAAAACAAAAGGATTTTTTTCTTCTCCTAAGACAAAGTTGACAGAGACTAGTGGATTGATTACTCGAATGTACCTCTCAGACATTTAAGTTTCTGTTATTGAGTCCCCTGGTATCAGTGAAATTTTTAAAACTGTGATCTAGGAAACTATCCAGAACTTGACAGCTCATGATGAATGAGAGGTTTTAAAAAGTGGAATCACTGAAGATTGTGATTTTTTTAAAAAAAAAGATTCATTGCTCTCAATTTCTGGAGATACCTTAAATGTTTGGCTCTTACTGTATGGTAGTCCTTCTGGGCAAAAAGTTTCTTTTCTTTTTTTTTTTTTTTTTAAGAAACATCAACTCTCACATACTTCATAAACTGAAGTGTATTTATTTGTGCAGCACTGAGCTCGAAAAATTTAAAGCCCTTGCTTTTGACATTTTCTTGAGACAATGTCTGAAGTCAAATTTACTCTTACCTAATACTGTACATCTATCTAGAAACCTCAGGAAACTTTCCAAAGTGAATATCAGAATACAAGTAATATGGAAAACTTAACTCCCTCAAATTCCAATCTTACATCTACTTATTTCTCAAGGATTCTGAACTCAAGAAATTCTAGTTCTTCATTCTGAAGAAATGCAAACAATCCTACAAAACTCATTATTAAAAATGAGTTGAGTTTGGGGTGCCTGGCTGGGTCAGTCGGTTAAGCATCCGACTTCAGCTCAGGTCATGACCTCATGGTCTGTGAGTTCGAGCCCTGCGTCGGCTTCTGTGCTGACAGCTCAGAGCCTGAAGCCTGCTTCAGATTCTGTGTCTCCCTTCTCACGCCTCTCTTTCTCTCAAAAGTAAATAAACATTTTTAAAAAATTAAGAAAAAAATGAGTTGAGTTTGCAAAACAATCACCCAAAAGTCTAGTCTAGAAAACTGATTTGTTACTGTGGACAATACTTCTAATGGTCCATTCCTAATGGAGCCACAGTGACCAGTGAGAAATAGGAGGGGGCCTGGAAGGCACACACACAAAAGGCAAAGTTCTTTATTTTAAAAACTGAAGGCAAAAAATATATATAAACAGTTAAAGAATACAGGGTATGCATAAGTCCCAAGAGTTCATCCTGATCTACTATTTCAGGCATCCCAACTAAAGAATTTTGGCTTTTATGATTATAACATATAAAATACAGCTGCAAAAGTCAATCCAAAAGCTGTAGGTAACTCAATACATTGTCACTGCAAGGAAGTCTGATTTGAAGGAGTTCCTACCTTCAGATTTTGGCTAGTAAGGAGGATTTCAAGATCATCACAACTCCATCTGTTTTCCTTCTACGGAAAGTCTACTAGTGAGCCACGAAAATGAAATTTATTAAGCATAGGTAATAGTACTTGAAAATCACTTTCAAAAATATTTGGTCATAACTTGCCATTTTAGAAATCTGATAATTGTTATGGCAGTCCATGAAAAGAGATGTTCATCAATGTCAGAAACTGCTTTTGTAAAAAAAGAAAAAAATCTATTTTGTGAAACTAGATTTTTCTTTTCTTCTTTTTAAAGCTTTTTTTTTCCCCCTGAGAGAGAGCGTGTGCGCACACAAGCAGGGGATAGGCAGAGAGAGGGGGACAGAGGATTCCAAGTGGGATCTGTACTGACAGCAGTGAGCCCAATGTGGGGCTCAGACTCACGAACCACAAGATCATGACATGAGCCGAAGTTGGACGCTCAACCAAGTCACCCAGGTGCCCCAAAACTAACTTTTCTCAAATGAACCATCCTTTAGATCTAAAGATCAACTTTACATACTGTACTGGGTTGAAGGTGTCCCCCCAAATTCACATCATTACTTCAGAATGTGACTTGACTTGAAAATAGGGCCTTAATTTGTAATCAAATTAAGATGAAGTCATACTGGATTAGGGCAGGCCCTAAACCCAAGGACTAACGTCTTTACAAAAGTGAGAGAGATGTGGACACAGACACAGAGGAGACAGAGGAGACACAGGGAAAAAAGCTAGATGATGGAGGCAGAGGTTAAAAGTATGCTGTACAAGCTTGAGACACCTGCCAGCACCAAAAGATAGGAGAAGCACATGACAGGTTTTCCCTCAGAGCCCCCAGAAGAAACCAACCTTGCTGACACACTGAGTTTGGACTTCTGGACTCAAGAACTGTAAGAGAATACATTTTTGTTGTTTTCAGCCACTCATTTTGTGGTACTTTGTTATGGTAGTTCTAGAAAACAAATACGCTGTTCCAATGGAATTTCCATCTTGATAATACCGATTTTAAGGAGACAATTGACCATCGCAACAATGTGGACAGATAGCCAGACACCTTTGCAGAATCAAAGTTATCTCCTTAGAAATAACAGAAATCAAAACAGCAACACGAATGACATTCGATATAAGTTAAGGGCGAGGCAGTTATCTTCACAGCCAGCGGCATGACTTCTGCAAACTGCAATTTCAGACTGAGAAACAATGTTTCCAAGAAAATCTGAAGCCAAGAACGTATGAATGTTTTTGTCACCTCAGAAGCTGAACACAAATTTCTTTGTAAAAAAAAAAAAAAAAAAAAAAGATTCACAATGAATGCGTAATACGAAACAGTATTAACACAGTTATCAAACTATAAAAGATTACAGTTTGATGGAATTTTTTTTTTTTTCATTTAACCAAAGACGGACTTAAAAAGCACTTGTTCGGATTAGCAGGTTTCTTGCCATGCCTACATACATGCTGTGCTTCTGCCCATCTCCCCACATGAGGGACCACTGACCCCTAACCTGCAGATTCGGCATCGTGCCATAGGCTCTGGATCCCCCTAGGATTACGAAAATCCGTAAGAAACTAGTTAAGCAGCTCATCAAGTATAATCTTGCTGCTGCTGCTTCCGCTCTGTTGTTTGACTTTCACTTGAGCAATACTTTTCAAACTCTCTCAGCCCTCTACTCACTATAAAAGGCAGCCTATAACTCTTTCTTGTTTCTGTCAGGTAACTCCAAATATTTTCAAAATTGGACCTAAAGTTGCTACCCCAGGTCTCCGTCTTAGACCCTCTGTTTTCTCTCGTTCCCTGAGGTCACCTGATAGCTCACATCTTGGCTCATAGGGGATTTCTGATGCCATGCAGAGGTCACTGGTATTGATTCCCCATCTAGCCTTCTCTCAATTATCAAAACACCCTGCCCCTATGCTCTGCCTACGTGCCAGGGTTTGGCATCTACTGTTGAATCTACAGTCCACACACCTGGGTTCTTTCCCACTGTCTGTTGCTAGGGTTCTGCCCTGTTCTCAAGGATCCGCCTAGATTCCAAATCCTTGTCAGGCATGTTCGGCCACTCCAACTCCATCCCTCACACTATCCTTTTTAGTAACTTAGCTTGTGTGTATTTTCATTAAGCAAATTACATCAGAATTTTCAAAAATGCCATTTTTTATGAAAATGTTTTTACGCAAAGAGAGGGGTAAGGGCTAGTAGTCAACATTTCTTGACTATCTAATGTCTAATTTGCTTTAAGAACGTAGCTTGTTTTGGGGCGTCTGGGCAGCTCAGTCGGTTAAGTGTCCGACTTTGCTTCGGTCATGATCTCACCGTTCACAGGTTCAAGCCCCACAGCGGGCTCTGTGCTGACAACTCAGAGCCTGGAGCCTGCTTCGGATTCTGTGTCTACTCCTCTCTCTGCCCCTCCCTCACTTGCCCTCTCTCTCAAAAATAAACACTAAAAGAAATTAAAGAAAAAAAAGAATGTAGCATGTTTTAACTCTTTTAATCCCCATAATAACCCTAGAAAGGTAGGTGCTATTCCCATATTCATTTCACAGACTAAGAGCAGAGAGAAGTTACTTATCCAAGGTCACACAAGAGTATGTGTGAGTGGCGATATGGAGATATGAATTCAAGGAGACTGGCTCCAGAACCTCCGTTCTTAACCACTGTGCTATTTGTTTTTTAAAAATTTTTAACGTTTTTATTCATTTTTGAGAAAGAGACAGAGTGCAGGCAGGGGAGGGACAGAGAGAGGGAGGGAGACACAAAATCAAGAGCAGGCTTCAGGCTCTGGGCTGTCAGCACAGAGCCGGATGTGGGACTCGAACCCACAAACTGTGAGATCATAACCTGAGTTGAAGTCGGATGCTTAACCAACTGAGCCACCCAGGCACCCCTTACTGTGCTGTATTGTGTCTCTACCTTTCACGATTCCATCCCTCCCCTTAATCCCCAATGATGTTTTACAATTTTTAGTCATTTCAAATTTATGCCCATTAAGATCCTTGGGTAAATGTTTCCAACTCCTCTCTTACCCCAGGCCCCACCTCTAAGCGAACCACCTATATGAACACCATATCTAGGTCCCTACCTCTAATATGAATTCTTTGGCAAAATATATATTTTCATAGATTTTTCCTACCACCAAGTTTACCTGAACATGAAAGCAGGTGGTACAGGACCTGACACCGAGGAGTTAGATTATTAAGTCAATAATAAATAAGCAAAATTCCTGGTCATTCACCAAGTTTAATCTTCCACCAAGTGTAATACCACTACAACTATAATTGTAAGCTTTAGGAAGGAAAGGTAGTTGTGGGTGAGTCCTTTGGATCCTAATACCTAGATTATATATGCCCCATTATTTCATCTAGAACTGTTTGGATGTTTATTATCATTTAAAGAGGTCTAGGTTCTGACCAAGTACAATGTAAGATTTAGCCTTGAAAAGTCAAGGGCACCCAGCTGGCACAGTTGAAGGAGTGTGTGGCTCTTGATCTCAGGGTCGTGAGCTCAAGCCCCATGTCGGGTGTAGAGACTACTTAAATAAAACTTTAGAAAGGTAGGCTTAGTTGATATGAATAAGAACCTTGAAAATGTATGTATACCTTTTGATATTTTATGAAAACTAATTCATATATGAGAAAAGAGATGGAGATTCTTTTCTGACATTGAGACGATGGGAAGAGAAAAATGATATAAGTCTCTAACCCACAGCTGAAACCTTCCATCTTAATAAAAACTAAGAACATTTGAAAGAAGACTTAAAAAGTCTAATGTCAAATTCAGGAAAAAAGAGGAAGCATTAAATGAATCCATCATTTAATTTATGGAGGAAAATTTAACAAAGAGAACAGACATGCAGATTTTTAAAGGATGCAAAATACCTTTGTAAGGATAACAGAGAAACAAAACATTTATAAACCCAAATAACAACTGTCCCAAGAAATAAATATTGCCCTTCCTTAATATTACCTAATTAGAACCAAAATAAATAGCATCTTTAAAACTTAAAGGTGTTAGAGCTTAATAGGACATAAAATATTATTACATCTCATTCCACCCCCTCAATTCTCCATATGATGAAAGAGGTCCCCAAAAGAATGTGACTTCTCAATGTGTCCCTCAATTTATTTCACTTGAGACTTTTCACATTACCTAGACCCACCTTATCTGTTCTCAGATACATAGAACGTATACATATAAAGATCATATGACCTAAGAAAAGATTTAAAATACAAACTGCAGTAAAACATCCCTTTAAAGGTTTGGCAATAAACTAATTTCAGAAGCTACTATGCATTGGAGCACCTGGGTGGCTCAGTCGGTTAAGCGTGCTGTTGATTTCGGCTCAGGTCAAGATCTCATGGCTCTTGAGATTGAGCCCCGTGTCCAGCTCTGCGCTGTGTGGAGCCTGCTCGGGATTCTCTCTCTCCCTGCCCCTCCCCTGCTCACGTGTGCATGTTCTCTCTGGCATAATAAATAAACATTAAAAAAGAAGCTACTATGCATTAAATGTTAACTTTTAAGAAAAAGAAAAGTCACCTGATGCCTCAAGCTCCCATTTCTTGATTTTAAGTAGTTTGTAGGTAAGTATTCAGGGTTAACAACACACAAAACACATTTTTGGTGTATTTTCATAAGAATTTGGAACCATTTATACCATTTTTTAAAATAATGAGAATGCTGCTTTTTCAAGTTTTCCTCGTAATTCACTAGAGAGAATAAACTTTATGACGCAGCTTTTTGTGCGTACTCACACATGCCTGAAGGGTCCACTTAAGTTGCTTGTTATATTTTAAATTCAGGCTTGGAGTAGGATTCTTGTTTTTCTGAGGCTCACAAAGACCAGACTCAGCTTAGTTCTATAGTGCCTATTTAGCTGGACTTAAAGCCGACATCAAGTACTTTATTGTCAAATAAAAAGCAATCTTCATGGAGCTTAGCAACTTAAGTAGCTCTCCAGAGTTTGTTAAATATTTTGTTTCTACTTTCGATCTCTATTGTCAAGGAAGGGTTCTGTAGAGTTGTAAAGTGCCAGAAAGTGTTTGTTTTTTTTAAATATGAAATTTATTGTCAAATTGGTTTCCATATAACACCCAGTGCTCATCCCAACAGGTGCCCTCCTCAATGACCATGACCCACCCACCCCGCCCTCCCACCCCCCATCAACCCTCAGTTTGTTCTCAGTTTTTAAGAGTCTATTTTAAACATCTAAAAGGTAGTATGGACACTATAACCCTTAGGGTTCATGGTTACAACTGAGAAACACAAAGCTACCTACTGTAATTTTCCAAAAACACAATTTTCTGGGGTGCCTGGGTGGCTCAGTCAGTTAAGCATCTGACTTCGGTTCAGGTCATGATCTCATGGTTTGTGGGTTCGAGCCTTGTGTCCAGCTCTGTGCTAATAGCTCGGAGCCTGGAGCCTGGAGCCTGCTTCGGATTCTGTGTCTCTCTCTCAGCCACTCCCCTGCTAGCTAGCTCTCTCTCTCTTAAAAATAAACAAACATTAAAAAATTAACTTAAAAAACTCTGC
The DNA here is from genome assembly GCF_023721935.1 of Panthera uncia. Classification (NCBI taxonomy): domain Eukaryota; kingdom Metazoa; phylum Chordata; class Mammalia; order Carnivora; family Felidae; genus Panthera; species Panthera uncia. The sequence continues at coordinate 65,211,458 of NC_064818.1, read as the reverse complement.
AAGTTTCTTAGTCCCTCCTTCAAGGAAGAAAAAAAAAAAAAAAAAAAAAAAACAACCCACCTTGGATTCCTATCTTTAAGAAATACTTAGGAATCAGCCTGGGGGGTGGGAGGAGTTCTAAAATTCGGGCTCTGAAAGGAAGATGGAAAAGATTTCCAAGTTTATCCCTCACAGACTTAGAGGAAAATGAGGACTTTCTCAAACAGAAGGCTCTTCCCTGATTAATGCTTTGCTCACATTATTTCTTATATGCTAGGACTGTTTTCCCCTCTAGTCTCCATCCATCCAACTTTTTTTTTTTTTTTTTAATGTTTATCTTTGAGAAAGAGAGACAGAGAAAAGCAGAGAGAGAGGGGGACACAGGATCCAAAGTGGGTTCTACGTTGAGAGCAGATAGCCCGATGCGGGGTTCAAACTCATGAACCGCAAGATCACACCTGAGGTGAAATTGGACACTTAACCGACTGAATCACCAAGTGCCACCATCCATTCAACTCTTAATCCATACTTTGAGGTCTTACTCAAAAGTCAACGCCTTCCATGATGGCTTTCCCAATCTCTTCCATCAGAATTAAGAATTAGCCTTCCTCAGCTCCCACCCCAGTACTGCTCCCAAACAATTTTTCAGAGTCTGTGTTGCCTTTAAATTATTTGAGTAGGTCTGTCTAGCCCAGTAACTGGGTCAACATCTTTTTCCTTTCTTTACTGTCTGCTTACAGTTATACAATAAAGGTTTATTAAACTGAGTGAGGTGAGTAGGGCTATTGAATCATAATATCCCATTCTCTACTTCTTTTAGAATAAACTAGGGCAGAGAATTTAGAGCAACCCTAGAAAACTGGGCTAATCATGGTTTGTTCAGAATGGCCAGCTACCCAAGATGGTTGAGGTAATGAATATTGTGACCTGAATATGAAATGTCTTAAGCTGACTGAAAAGTAATCACAAAAAGAATGACGATATAAAAAGAACAATTTAAAAAAATCTGTATTTTCCCCTGGATTTTGAGACTAGGTACAAGTGATGGTACAAAAATGTCATCTTAAAGTAAAAACAAAAACAAAAACTACTGATCCAATCCATCAGCAAACACTAACTCAGCTGTTAGGTAAAGTCTACAAGGAAATATAAGGCACAGGTCTAGGTCCTGCCTTTAAGGACTTTTCAGCTTAATCATAGAAAGAACTAAAACATGACTACATGGTAAGATAACGGAGAGTAGAAACCAGTTTATGACAACTGTCAAAAGAAAAATATAAAATACCCAAGAGTTGTTAAGAATTGCTGTTAAACAGAATTTTGGGTTAAGACAGTAAAGGAAGATTGAAATGAAAGGTAAGGTCTGATTTTCTTCACGTATAAAGTGAGGTGGTTATAAAATTATTTTAAATACAAGTATCCAAAATTGAACGAGATCTATCTCATAAGAGGGTTTGACATTTCATGAGAGAAATGAGTTTGAGGCTTTTTCTTTATACCAGCTTCTTGGTGTGGCTTCCAAAACTCAAAATGGGCCTTTAAGTGGACATTTTTCATACCTGAAAGATGTATATGAAACTATTTAATTTATTCTCGTTTTTTTTTGGCAGGAACTGAGTAAACCTGCAGAAAGCTCATCACCGTTATTAACACATTTTTCTCTTCTTTGTTCTTTTTAACTGTCACGGCTATTTTATGCCCAGCAGTTACTGATGGTCAAATGCATTCTGAAGCCCAGCCAAAAGTTTTTTTTGGTTTTTTTTTTTGTTTTTTTAGGGTGACATGCAAAACAAAGCAAATATTGGCTTAGTTATGACACTTGTTGTTCTAATACATTAATAGCCTATTGTTCACTGTGGTTGTCTCAACAAGATAATACATTGAAAAACAGCGTTTCCTGATAGGAAGTGAATTCCCACTGTGTGTCACAGGACCCCAGCCAAAAGCTGGGCTCCGAAGAAGAAACAGCAGTCCCTTCTTGGATTGCATAACGACCAGAGTAACGATTAGATTTTTTTCTCCTCTTTTACACACACACACACACACAAAATGGTTTTCTGCTTCAGCTCAAACTATATAATCTATTTGACTGACTGTGCTATCATAGGATTGTTTTTCTAAAATGATTGTGAATGTTTTAGACAAAGCTGTTCAACATCCTGTAGACAGCAGTATCCTGTATATTTCCAACTATAGAGAATTTCCTTAGTCGTAAATGTCACAATGGATGGGGTAACTTGACAAAGAAGGTATCAGGATGTGTCATCAAGACACAGTGTGACCATTTTCAAGGTTAGTGTCATACAAGCACTAGATGAAATCATAATATATGAGGTACAATAATTACAACAGGTTTTTGTAGATCAGGTACATTTAGCTAGGCAAAAACTGAGGCTAAATTAGTCCAACCACCGTTGCTGTCTTTTGTTTAGAGTCTGATTGGTGAGAAACCGACGTCACTAGCAGATCCACACACAGGAGAGTGTGCCCTCCACGGTAGATGACACTGTCCAAACAAGACATTAAAGCCCCCCTTGTTTTCATCTATTTTCACAGTCAAACTTTGAAGAACTTCCTCTGTCCCGGTTATACCTAACCAGTGGATACTAGAAAATTCTGACAATGGAGAAAATAAGAAGGTCGTCATTTTAATAGATTCCAGCGAGGCTGTCTCTGTCATTTCGGTACTTTCACCACTTAACACAGTGCTTATTCGTAGGCGGCCCTCGATACATTTTGCTGAACTGAACCATATGTCAAACAACTGATATGAAAATGACCACAGAATACCAATAGGATTTATGTAGCACTGCTTACATAATAAATAACATCTCTGGTTTTAGAGAAGGATACTTATTCAAGGTATAGGAAGGCTATACCTAGGCTAAACCAGCATACAAACACACACAGACTCCCCCAACCTCTGCGCTGAGAAAATGCCTTTTATCTTCTTGTTGTTATTAAACAAGTCAAACAATGAAGTTCTTTGCCATTCTGCTTTCAGGACAGCTGTCACTTGACAGAATTACAAGAATAAAATGGTGAAACAGGCAATCCTAAACATCTTATGTGTGATGCAGCAAAAATTCCTGCTTCTGTTACTTTTTAACTTTGCTGTGTAACTTGGTAACTTTGCTGGCAGGATGATAGCGTGCAGCTCACCTCTAGGCTGCTTCCTCAGCACCAAATCAGAAAACTTTAGCTATGTTGAGCACTACTAGTTTTAGCATTCAATGAAACAAGAAGATGGATTAGAGGACTAGAATATGAAAACAATTTAAGCAAGGGGGCTAATGCCAAGTTTCAAAGCCCTGAGGATTAGCCTTGAATGGTTAGATTCACTGAAAATTACAAGGATCCATTTTAAAAACAAACATCACCTCACTCAGAATCTTCTCCTCAAGTATTCAAGTTTGATAAAAAGATCTGCTTTTTCCTGGAATGGGTTTTATACTTTTGAAATGGGCTTTTTAGAAAAGGAGAGTTTATATAAAATATAATATTCAACTTCTCTTTTTCACATTCTTAAACTTTAAAATAGCTTAGTCCATATGGTAGGTCAAATAAATTACACATCACACAATATACACAAAAGATGTTTTCAATTTAAAGACCAGAAACTTAATATAAATTGGGTTATATAGCTTAAATCAATACCCCAACAAAAATGTACATAAATACTATGGTTGGAAAGGGCATTAAACTCATCTATTCCAATCTCTCATTTTATAGATGGCAAAACTGAGGGTTCAAGGAGATTAAGTAACCTGCCCACAATCTTACACTCAAGTTACCAGACTTTGAGCCCAATGTTATTTCATTAATCTGCTGAAAAATTACTCCCAGGACAGTTCTTACCCACTCATAAATGGCTGGGACAGAAGGGCGTACCCTTGGTGCTCTAGCCAGAGGAGAATTTGATGAAGGGATTCTCTATTTTTGCACAGCACTATCAGCCCTTTGCTATAGCACCTGGGTTCTGCCCCAAAATGGAGATAGGAGAGAGGACTGATACCATAAGTATATCTGACAGGGGAGAAAGGGAACAACTTGAAAACAATCCAGATATCTATTAAAGGACGACTGAATATATTATAGTACATCCATCCCTACCCTCAAGTACTATACAGCCATTAAAAAGAATGAGACACATAATGGTATGTGTTGTATAATTTTATTTTATTTTATTTTTTAAAAAGGGCACTCATCCATAGAAATTATCTGGAAAAAGAAAGAAGTTTCCCCCCTAAGGAGTAGGGCTGAGGGATTAGGGTTGCAAAGAGACATTTTGTCATATGCCTCTTATATGGTTTCATCTTTTTACTGTCCGTTATTTTTTAAGTTATAAAATTAACACTTTTTAAAAGCATGTTAAAGCAGAGAAGGGAACTTCTGTAGAGTCCTGGGAAACCTCTGGAGAGAGAGAGAGAGATGAGGGTCTATCAATAGTAACCTGATACTCTACATCTATTCCACATGACACATTATATCCAATTCTCTAGAAAAGACTTCCCAACCCTTTTCATGTTATGGTATGTGTATTAGTTTTCACTAATATGGTATGTATGAATAAGATTTGTACAGAATACCGGAATAATCATGAGAGGATGTGAAAATAGATAATTTTTATAATTATAAAAATAATTACATAATTATTACAAGAAAAAAATAAGATGAAGTATTACTGGAGATAGTAACTACCAAATTCCAAATTTTATAAGTTCCAAATAAAATCTATTTAGAAAATCTCCCTATTTCAATATTTAACAACCAACTGGTTGGCAAACTTTGCTCAGGAGCAACTATAAAAAAGTCTAAGAGTAAACGTATTCTCCTAGAGTTCAAGGGGACAGTAGAGATCATCTAGTTCAGTGGACTGAAACCAACATTTTAAAAATGAAACGTAACAAAAAAATAGCAGTGTTTTCTGTGCCTTAAGGGAAACTTATTTCAGAAATTAAGTGGTGTGTATATGATTTGTGTATTGGTTCAGGATGCAAAACACAATTTGAAATTTTTTTTCTTCTTGAGGTGATGATTTATTAGCCAATTCTGCTCAGGAATAGAATCAAAATGTAAACTTCCAAAATTTCTAATATACACAGTTTATTTAAAGTAAAGCTTTAGTTTTCACGTCATTTATAAGAATGATTCTGGGTTAACATCTAAACATTTTTTTGGTCTCAATTCTAATCTAATACATCCCCTTTAGTATTGCTGGAAAAGGCATGTGTCTTTACAAAGAGAAGTGGGGTAGGTATTCTCAGCTGGAAAAGATCTTAGAGAGCTAACCCAAATTCCCAAGTTTCCCTGAAGAAAACTAGTGGGGCTCCTGGGTGGCTCAGTCAGTTAAGCTTCCGACTTCGGCTCAGGTCATGATCTCATGGTTTGTGGGTTTGAGCCCTGCTTTGGGCTCTGGGCTGACAGCTCGGAGCCTGGAGCCTGCTTCAGATTCTGTGTCTCCGTTTTCCTCTGCCCCTCCCCCATTCGCACGTGCACTCTCTCAAAAAATGAATAAACATCCAAAAATTTTTTTAAAAAAGTGAAGAAACCAGTGTCCAAAAGAAACAGCCTTTTGATTGACAGGCTAGTGTTTTTTTTTTTTTTTCTGATACCAAGCTTCTACTTTATTCTTACATCTTTGTGATGTTAGAAAATAGCTAAACACAATTACTACTAATTTTCAAAGAGGAAGCTAAAGCAAGGAAAGTGTACGCTTCACAAAGTGTAAGTCCAAAAAGGATGACACAAGGTCACCCCGCAGGCTTTACGAAAATCTGACATTTTCAACATTCAGCTTTGATTTCAACTGAAGCAAGTTGTTCATCTTGCTTGTACTGAATGGGTGTGTCTATCCCACAAGGGTACGAGATGAACTGAACACGCACGAGAGGAAGACAACAGTAAGTGCAGAAGAGATCACGAAGCAGTCTCTCTCTCAATGTGCCTACTTTGGTCAGTGCATAATTAAACACTCCATAGGCATGAAAACCTAGCTACAGATGGAACCCCAGTATCTAAGGGGGCGGGGGGAGGAGTCAGATCCATTCGCAAAGAAAAAATTGCTGAAATGTGGACCTCATTGAATAACAGCAATTCTCTCCTATAGTTCAACTTACTGTTCACGTCACAAAGTCTAGAAAGAACAGAGGCACAGACAAGGCAGGGAACAGAACTTTGGGCTGCAGCCTTCCCCAACTCTTCTGACAAATACCCAACAGCAGCAGGACAAAGCATCATTATGACAGAAATAAAGGCTCTTTAGATGCTGCCTTTTTTTAATTCAATGAACCCACTCTTACACACAAAGTTCATGTCACGATGTCTCGAAATACAGTACCGCTAGATTATGCTGTTAGTGGGTCCAATAAATTCAGTGCAAAACACTACCTTCAAGCATTTTTATGTTAAATAATTAGCACATTTGGGAAACTACCAGTATTTTCCTTAATTTAAACAATCACTGTGATCCCCTAAGCAAAAACAACAACAGTTCAGTAAATTGTTTAGAAGAAAAAAAAAAAAAGCAAACAAGTGAACTAATAGGAAAAAAATTTAGTTGAGTGATAAAGCCGCAGGCTCCTTCCCAAGGAGAGCACGGCATATTACCAGCAGCTAACACAAAACTAACCATCTATCTTATCTGTGCTTCCCCCTAAGCTATGCACTATCAGTTTTACAAACAGACAACCCATTACTTACAAAACAATTTGAAGTTGCTGTACATTTCTTAAGCTGGTTTTTGTGTGGCAATTCTGAAGCAATTCTGCCCTAAAAATGAACCTTGTTTTTTAAACAGTGAGATATCCACACTCGGTGCGGTTAGGGCAAGGGTGGAGCCCACTCTGGGGGAAACAACACACCCAAGCAGACTTCAGTGACAGCATGTTGCACATTCCTACTGCTACCCCATTTTTCAGGGCCTCAGAATCAAAACTAATTGGTTGATGATCCTCCAAGAAATGGGGGAAAAGTTCATGTTGTAGATCAGCCTTCCTGCCATGAAATAAAATATGGGCTCATTTCTTCTTGGGGAAGAAAAGTGAAGATAAAATGCAAGGTAGATCACGCAGCTCAGCCAGCAGAATGCGAGGAGGAAGGGGACTGACTACTACAGAGGAAGTCCAACTATGCCAGCTTCTAAGTTTAGCAATAGAAGCTTCTGCATATCTCAAGGTGTTGGCAACATAGCTCACCCTAGAACTTTACTTTTGGCCTAGTTGGCCCAAACAGGGGGCCCCATCGTGAACATAAAAGCATGACCCACCCTTCTCTGTCAAGGGTCTAGTTCTCCTGGCAATGCAGAAACAATAAAAGCATTTTCTTATCCACTAACTAGCAAGAGTTGCCTTAAAAAATAAGGGATTCGATTTATAAACTTGCTTTGGTAGAATATTAACATACATAAAAGGAAGAATTATTTTGGTGAAAATCACAAATTTGCATACCAAACTTATATATATTTTGTCATCACCTACTTCTGCAAATAATTTCATAAGAGTTTTGATTTTTTCTGATTGCCAAATAAGATATCCTGTAAGATGTACACATACTGCCTAAAAACTTAGTGTTGAAAATAATTTATCAGTTATTGAAACTGTTACCAAACATCTCCTTATAGTTCAAAGTGATTTTAATCAATACTACTCCTATATGTGTACTTTCAGACATACAACCAACAGTAACTTTTAATTGAACTCCTGTAACTCTTGGAATAAAAATTTTTTTTTTCTTTTTCGGTAAAATTTTCATATATGCAAAAAAATAAGCTATATAATCATTTACACTGAATTTAAAACAATGAAAAGGCTTTTGGATAAGACCAGGAAAATATTATTTTTAATGATACATGTTGTCACATTACCCTTGCCAATTGCTACTTTTTCACAGTGGAACAATAAACCAGTCTGGAGTACTGAACATTTTGATATATTTTTTTTCCCCTGATGTTTTCAGAGATGGCCTAGAACACTCTCTTTCAGGATCCTAGGAAGGGGGTGCTTGCTGACTGATCTAGCTTTTTGTTGGATTATGAGGTTGCTCTTGCCATAAAATAAATAAATCCATTCAAAAATACTTCTCATAGTCCATGTGATTGATCTATTTTTCAACCATATATGTAATTATGAACGGCCTGCCATCCTTTGCTCTTTTCCATCTCACCCCCAAACTGAACTCCAAGGTAGCAGATATTATATTTAAAGAATCCCATTTTGATATTTTTTGGATTTGCACTGCTGGAAATGTCTGTTTTCAAGTCAAACTTCACTTTCACAGCTGCAAAGGAAATGACAAGAGAAGAAAAACACAGCCAATGTATATCAGCAATTAATTCCATCCACAACTGCCCAGCTGTTTGTGCATGGAAGAATCAGTCTGTTTCCTTTTGGGGCTTTCACCACTGAAAATTAATACTGCACATTCAGAGACACAAGCTGTTTGTAACATGTCAGGAATGCGCACAAGATCACACAGAGTTGAAAAGACAAAATGAAATCCAGATCTAGTTATCATGGGACTTACCAGTATTATTTCATAAAGAAATTTAAAAAAAAATCCTAAAAACACCCCAATCACAGAGCAAAATACATGAAAAAATATTCTCCCTTCTGAATATTATCCTTCCAATAAGGAGGAAAATCTGCCAATGACATCAGATTTAGTATCAAGAATAGACACTCTGATTTATTGGCATAGACAAGGTGTGACATTCTTAGGAATCCACATGCCCCCAGTACGTTAAATTCAGCCAATACTTTTTGGACGACACAGTTGCTTGCCCAACGTGTAGTTAGTCCCTTAAAAAAAATCCTCATAAACGTGAAAGTTGTTGGGAACCAACGCTTTCACTACAGTCATACAGAAAAGCAAGTTTTTCTTGGTTAGTTCAGACATTATTTGGCACTCATATACACTTGCCTGGTTCAGAGATTCATGTAAATTTACAGATCCAATCTTCTAGGGTAACTCTCAAGCAATCAAATTTCTCCTTCCCTCTCCCTACCAGTTTTGTGGATTTTAAATAAAAACACTCTCTACAGAGTGCCAAAGGCTTAACAACTATAGTATGAACTCCTGTGAGACTCAAAATATCCTAATACTCCTCCCACTGCCCTCCAACTCCAATTTTATTTCAAATATTTGTTTCATGTAAATCTTGTAAAAATGCCATTTTGTTATATATTTTCAAACACACAATATTGGAAAATAATGTGTATTTTTAATATGTAAAATGACTTGTAGCCAACTGTTATGAAAGTTAGGAAAAGATGACATTTTTAGAAGAAAATAAGTCAAAACATATTTTAGCTATCTTATTGATTTTTATATGTTATTAGGTATCCCCATGACTGAACTCATTGTTCTAAGGACTCCCCCCCTCTGCTTTTGCTGTAAAAGAGTTTATGCCCTCCTAATAATGCTCATACATTCTCAAACACAACTTGGATGAGACACTAATTTGGGGCACCATCAAGGGCTAGGGCTTAACCAATGAACAGAAGATAAGCTCTCTGTTTCAAATATGAGGGGGACATTCCACAGGCTTCAGAATGAAGATACTCTCAAGTGCCAGAACTCAAACCAGCACAATGAGAAGTTGTCTCCAACTCAAGTGCTGGGAAAGCATGAAGTGTCATTTTTTTTTAAAGAAACATAAGGCATCTCAAACTTGTGGTAGACTGAAAACAAACCATAAAATCAAAACAAAAGTGCTTTTCCCTTAACAAGGATATATCTGGGGTGGGAGGGAGAAGAGACAAAAGTTTAATCTCTGGCTGATGGGGACGTTAATTCTAGAAATATGGTAGAACCATTAGTGACTCAAAGAGCCACAGATATGAGCTTTGCTTGGCAAGCTTCAGTTCTGTGGAACGTTCAGACTAACTTGAAATGTCTAAGAGAAGGAACCTTCCCATCTACAAGACTGGCTAAGGAAAGAAAAGGTTTCTCTAAGCTGTTTAAATCAGGTCAAATTCATGACACTCCAACTAGAGCCGGAGGTGGTGTTAAAAAAGACTCTTCAAGTGAAGGGGCTGTTAATGTGAAATTGTCAACTCATTTTAAAAGCAATTTCCTCACCCCAACAATTTATTGTAATAATATCTTAAAAATAATACTGATTTTATTCAAAATTTCAAATTTATAGCAAATTTGAAAGAATTTTACAGTAAGCACTATATAAGCCCTCACAATTGTTTGTTTCCTGGTATAGCTCTCACACGTGCTGCAAGCAACTGGCAGGCTGGGCCCCTCAGCACCTAGCATAGGGCAAGTTCAAATATTATGGATGGTAAATGAATAATACCCTTTGCCTGTTTAATATCTAATAGATGGTTATTTGTTAAAAGGGGTAATCCAGGATTTAAGGATGAAGCAGTTACAGAAAAGGCAAGGTTGGGAATAAATGAAATATGGGTTAATGTTCAAAACTGGGCTTTTTCTGCTGGCTAAAAAAATGTCAACAACATAACCTACAATGATTGGCGAGTTAGGCTTACTGAAGTTGAAGCAGAAATTCAGAAAATCATTACGTCTGAAGATGGTTAATTTTTGTTTTAAATGGGGATCATGCCCAAACTAGTCAGCCTGTATTATATCTGAAGGTTGTCAAACTTGGAAGAAAAACAATATGTGGCTTTGACTCTCCAATGGCATAATACTTCCAAAAATAATGCATTTTATTACCAATCTCTTAGAGGAAGACAAAGACTACATAAAAAAAATTCAAAAGTGAAGAGTAAATATATATGTGCTATTAAAAAACCTGCATTCACAAGTAATTTCTGCTTTGGGGGAAAAGTTCAAAATACAGAACAGCAAACAAATGTAATATGGCCACATGACACAGGAAACATTCATGACACATGCAATTTCTTGTTAAAAATATTACTGTTGCTTTGATCTGCTCCATCCAAGAGTATGGGACTAACGTAGGCATTTTTTAATTGTTTTTCTAAATATGAGACAAAATCTAGTTGGAAGAGTATGTCTCACATTGCAAATAATTTACCCAATTAAACACTATTTTTTTTTTAACCTTGGGAAACTTAAGTATTCTCATCTAAAAAAATTCAAGTACTTTGCTTCAACACTGCTAATAAGATAGGTAGGTGACCAAGCTGACAATTCACATGACTTAAAGCACCAACCATCTTACTTCTCCCCCATCAAGTTCTAGAACACTTGCTACCTGTTCACTGCAAGAACCACATCCTGTAGTCTAGAATGAAAAGTTCCAAATCCCCAAATACTATCATAAGACAATGCAAGAAACAGGTTTAGAAATGTTCTCTCCTTTTTCATGCCCATTCCTCAACCACTCCAGTTCCACTAGTCTCAGTGAAAGTATCTGGATACTAGGTGGCCAGCTTTCTATTTCCTTAGGCAAACTAGTAGTAGGAGAAGAGGTTTAACTGAAACAAAAATGAACAGTGGTGCCTGGGTGGCTTAGCTGGTTAAGTGTCTGACTCTTGCTGACAGCTTGGAGCCTGCTTGGGATTTTCTTTCTCCCTCTTTCTCTGCCCTTCCCTTGCTCGCGTGCATGCTCTCTCTTTCTCAAAATATATTTAAAAAAAAAACCCAAACACAAAAACAAAACTAGCCTGTAAACACATCTCTTCTTAGCATTACAGAGGCACTTCAGTTCAGTGCATTATACTTTCCGCCCCCAAATATTACTGAAGGTGGAGAAGATATCAACTTGTTTTGTGCCAAATCTATAGCTGCACTGATTTTAAATTCTAAATTGATAAGTCAACCCATTTATAAATCTCTCTACTTTCTGGTTAAATTCATTTATTCTTTTAACAACAATTCATTCAACACCTATAATGTGCTACAACTGAAGGGGCAATGTGCTGGAGAATGCAAGAAATCAATGAGCCATTATCCATGATCCTAAAACACTAGCAACTTAGTGGGCTGGGGGAGGAAGAAGGGAGAGACAACTTGTTTAACAATTATATTAGCCCACGGCATTATTGTGTTATAATCGACAAATTACAGATTCAGAGAAAAGAGCCAGCTTGAAAGGTTCCTGAGAAGTTACTTGAGCTTGGTCTTAAAAGACTGGGGAGGGGGGCCGGGGGAGGTGCTGTACAACTCTGGCAGAAAAGATATGGAAAGACAACATACTTAATAACCTTGTACTTTAACGCATGGCTTTACTTTACGTAAAAGTATCACAAATTGCACCTAATACCAAAGGGAAATAAAAATTGTCACGAGTCAACAACTCACAGTGGTTTGTACAATTTAAGCTATAGGAACCCTACAATCTACTAGCAAACCATACAGTTTTGTGTCATGAGCTTTTTCTTTCACCCTAATCTTCTGACATGCACGCTAGGAAAAGAAGCTCAAAAGCCATTTATATCCTTTCTCGGAACAATGTTTGTTCCTACACTGCACTAACCAATGACTTAGAAATAATTAAGACCAATTATCTTGAAGCCAAACTGTGATCTGCTACCACATCATCGTGGAAGGAGGAATAAGAATGTTCTAGGTTAATACCAAGGTCAGTAAACAAAGACATGGTTAACCTGGCACAGGTACACCATACCCTGTGGGCTCAAATCCTTTTTTTTTTTTTTTTTTTTAACGTTTATTTATTTATTTTGGGAGCCAGCGAGCGCTCCATTCAGCGTGGAGCCAGAAGCAGGGCTCTATCTCAAGGTAGGGAGATCAAGACCCGAGTTGAAATCAAGAGTCAATGCTTAAACGTCTGACCCACCCAGCTGCCCCTGGACTCAAATCCTTAAAGGTATCAAAAGTATGAGGACGATAGATTTAATGGAAGAGCTGGGAAGACAAAAGAAAAGCACAAATAGTCACAAGCATTGTGTTTGTAAATTGCCTAAAATTTCAAATTCAAGGCTCAGAAAGATGTTGACACATGAGAAAGGTTACTCTTGTGGGCTGCAAGACTGGGCTAATCTGACAAAAGTAAAAGGGATGCCACACTAAATTGCTGCGAACAGCTCATCCATTTTGATCAGGTTACTCTTGATGTAAAAATGGCATAAGGTTAACATTTAAGATATGTTTCCACATGAAAGTACATACACATAAATAACACCTCCCATTTTTATGAAGAACAGTATGAAGATTACTTACAGCATACACTGTGACAACCTAAGTGACAAACACCTAAAACAGGGAAATTAAGGTAGGATTGTTTATATTATGTGAATTCTTTATTTATTTTTTTTTTATGATGATGTAACACATTGAGTTTTTATCATGTCAATTCTTTAAAGATTCTTTGTCAGGTTCTTTTAAAAGTAATTCCTGTGTTTAACCGAGGATACTGGGATGCAAAAGCCATCTGTACTTTACGTTTGTGAATTCACACCTAGAATACCGAAGCTCTGACAAAGAAAAAGAAAAACCTCTCGCAAAATGTTCAAATGGAGAGGTTTGACCCTGGAGTACGAATTTCTCAGTGAAACACATAACTGCGGACAGTGTATAAGTAACTTCCTCAGAATATTCAGAAAAAAAGGGGGAAAAAAAACCTCATGAGAACCGCTCCTGAGCCTTTTAGAAGGGCGGTAACTAGAGCAGGACACAAACTGGGGGGAAGAGAGCAAAGGAAGAGTAAGAAAGCAGGTGAAGAGACATCTTGAGGGGCCAAGAGTGACAAAAGATAAGGAGTAACTGAGACAGCGGCATGAGGCCAGCCACACCCACAGGGAGCTTTGTGGCTTATTTCAAGGGAGTGGAACCCTCACTCAACAAGTGAACAATTTTGATTTTGCTTAACTGAAAGGTTGTGCAATCCTACAAATGGGAAAAAGGGAGTGTTTTTCCAATATAGAAAGTTAGGATGTAATAAATGGCTATCACTTAAACCAAAGAGAATACCTTATAAAATATGAAACTGAAAAATTTAGAACTCTGAGGAAAAGCAACGTAAAGTCTCTGTAAACCCAGAGCTGCAATGTTAATCGATTGTCACCACAAAGATTTTTATCCTGTGAACTATGCCATCCTTCAAACAACAAGATCCCCAGAGAGCACACTGACAAGAATGCTAGAGTATGTGAATCAGTGGAAGGTTTTTCTTCACTCCAACTTTCAATTAGGCAGCTTATGGAAACAATTCTTAATGGCTGAGTTTTTAAAATTTACTCCAAGATAAGCAGGACTGTGACTCCTGTGGGCTATTTCCAAGTTGCCAAGTCATTAATCTAAAACAGCTCTCAACCCCTTTAAACGGATTCCTGCTGGCCCAATATAATAAATGATACGGTGTTTTTTTTAAAAAAAAAAAAAAGGGGGAGGGAGGGAGAGGAAAGAAAGAAGGCCCACACTAGTACCTTTGGAGTTGCTTTTCAGTTTAAAAAAAAAAAAAAAACTGGAAGCAATAAGATAATACATATTTATTACTATATTTTTCAATCATGTGCCTGGAAGCTACAGTAAGGATTTTGGAAAGGACTTCTGCCAAAAGCAAATTACTTTCTTTGATTTCAAGTTTAAACAGTTATTACCTTTGCTACACCCCCAGAAATGAAAGCTGGAAAAAAAAAAGACGTTATTTCAAGCTTTGTGCAGATGATTTACTATGTCAATCAAATCTATTCATTCTTATTAGAATTAATACCTTCCTACAGGAATTGGAAAAAAGGACAATGGGCATTCTCAACAAGTGTTTGCCTTTGCTCTGACACAAAGGTCAAGATGTACCTGATAAACCAGTAAGCAATCAGTGCGCCAATGTTTTTAGTACAATCAGAACAGAGCAACCAGCCATAGCTTCAGTGTTTTGGCTCACTGGTTTAAAAACAAAAATTTGTAGTTAGGGCTCAAAAGAGGAATCTAATCATTCAAATCGTTTTCAATATAAAGCTGTTATATAGATCATACCATTATTGGGAAATAGTCGCAGAAATACTCTTATTTCAGTAATTTCCAAAATAACTAGATAATTGAATTGAATCACAAAACAATATAAACAAATTATAAGTGCTTAAAACTTATGAAAGAGTTCCTAATCATAGCCATGGTCAATTTATTAGGATGAGTAAGATCAGAAGTGAAAAATAAAAGTTGCTTGTTCCTCGGAAAATGATGAGTTCAATGCTGAGAAGAAAAAATTGCTAAATTAGAAACCAGGTTTTCTTCACATCAGAAGTTATGGGGGTAGAGTTCTTTCTACCCCCACGACACATATACACATAAATCCAGAATCCTAAAAGGTAATACCTTTGGTTAAAAGGGAGACAAAAAAATGTGTCCACTAACAGAATTAAAAAATGTGACTGTGCACACACACCAAAAAAACTTAAATCTGTCTTTTCCAGAGTGCTGACTGGGAGAAGAAAAAGTCTCCCCTGAGAGTCTGTAACAATAGGCCCACTCTTACGAGAATTTGGTACTTGCACGCCCGTGCACGCAGACACACACATGCATGCGTGCGTACACACACACACACACACACACACACACACACACACACACCCCAGCAGGGTCCAAAAATATCTTAAGCCAAGAGAACAGTGAGTGGTCTTAGGTTGGTCTTAGGGTTGACACCCTACAAAAAGGAAATATAAGTTCCATCTGGAGAAAGGTGCTCTCAAAATAGGCTGCCTAAGGATAGCCACAGATAAAATCCTGCCAAATTAAAAATTCAGAATTACAAAACACATGAGTAAACAAACCACATTAAATAAAAGTCAGCAGAAACAACAGAGTAGAATTTAATACCTCTCCCCAAGAACTGCAGACAGTGGAATAACGAGACACAGAATATAAAATTGTATTACAAAATCCTTCAAGACAGAATTGGAAACATGAGAAACAAGATGTTATAAAGTAAGACGAGTAGAACTGAAAAACTACTGAATAATTTAAAAAACTTGGTGACCATGGATGGAATTAGAGAGCACAATGCTACGCAAAATAAGTCAGAGAAAGACAAATACCATATGATTTCACCCACATGTGGAATTTAAGAAAGAAAACAGACGAACATAGGGGAAGGAGAGGAAAAATAAGATAAAAACGGAAAGGGAGGCAAACCATAAGAGACTTAATGATAGAGAACAAACGGAGAGGTGCTGGAGAGGCAGTGGGAGTGGGTGATGGGCATTAAGGAGGGGCACCTGCGATGAATAGTGGGTATTATATGTAAGTGATACAACACTAAAATCTATTCCTGAAACCAACACTACACCATGATGTTAATTAACTTGAACTGAAAATCTTGGAAAGAAAAAAAACATAGTGAATAGATTAAACAGTAGACTAGACCCAACTTGAAAGAATAAACTGGGATCCAAATCTGAAAAAACCAGCCAGAATGAAGCACAGAGAGACAAAGAAATGGAATGTGTAACAAGAGACTAAGAGACATTGAGAGAAAAGAGATCTAACATACTGAAGTTTTTAAAGAGGAAATAGAATGAGGGAGAGGTCATATTTGAGAAGGTTGTGGCTAAAATTTTTCAGAGACAAATCACCCATAAAGGACTGATAATTAGATTTGCAGTAGACTTCAAAAGAAAAAAATGTCATAAGACAGAAATAATAGTGGTGAAAGAACAGTCAGCCTAGAATTGTACATCAAACAAAACTATTAAAATAAAACACTGTCTCCTAAAGAGTTCTATAAACTCATTAAAGTAACTTTAAAAGATGAATTTAAGAAAAATTAAAACTAGAAGGAAGAACAGAGATGGAAGAAAGAGGAAAGAAAATGGTAAACAAGTAATTTTTTTTTAATGTGTATTTATTTTTGAGAGAGACAGAGAATGTAAGTGGGTTAGGGGCAGAAAGAGAGGGAGACACAGAATCCGAAGCAGGCTCCAGGCTCCAAGCTGTCAGCACAGAGCCCGATGCGGGGCTCAAACTCAGGAGCCATGAGATCATGACCCGAGCCGAAGTCGGCCGCTGAATCAACTGAGCCACCCAGGCGCCCCGTAAACAAATAATTTTTAAAATACTATATAAAACAATAATAAGCAATAACAAATGTATAAGTTTAAAAACAAGGTGGAACTGAAATCCTGATCAATTATATCACATAAGATGGAAATGCAGAATGAGAGTTTAAGTGTTTTAAGATCCTTGTATTGTTCAGAAGGGAAGAGTGAGCTGTTGACTGTAGACTGATAAAACTTTAATCTGATAAAAGATTATCCAGAATATATTTTAAAAATCCCTTAAAAAAAAAAAAAAAGGATCTAATCTCCTTATTAGTAAAAGGTTTAAACAGGTACCTCCCCAAAGAGAATATCTAAATGGCCAATAAATGCATGAAATGCCCATCACATTAATCATCAGGGAAATACAAATTAAAACCACACTGAGATATGCTATGTACCTATCAGTATAGTGAAAATAAAAACAAAAAAGCTGTACTACAAAGTATTGGCCAGGATGTGGAGCATCTGGAACTCTGAAACAGTACAAATCCTTACGTCAATTAGTACAAGTATTTTGGAAAATCTTTTGGCATTATCTACAGAGGCTGGAATCACACATGCTCTGTCATCTAGCTATGCCTCTTCCTGGAGTACACCTAACAAATGCATATATACGAACACTAAAAACATACACAAAAATATTCATGGCAGAATTATTTTTAATAGCCCCAAACTAGAAACAATCTGAATGCCCATTCACAAAAAGGATTATTGTACATCCATAAAAAGGAATACACACAACAATTAGAAAAACTATTGTTACATGCAACGACATGGATGAATTTCACAGTAAAAAATGGTGAAGAGAAGAAGCCAGACACAAAAGAGCAGATACTGAATGATTCCATTTATATAAAACTCAGAAGCAGGCAACGCTAACCTACGACATGCCGGGATTATGACTACCTTGCAAGGAGGAGGTAATGGTTTCTGCTGTTCCATTTCTTGATCTGGGTGATGCTATACAGTGTGTTCACTTTGAACATATTTGTCAAGCTGTATCTTTTGACTTGTGCACTTTTCTGTAGCTGTATTAAACTTACATTTAATGGTTTACCTAAAAAAAATTAAGATAAGCTATAAGAGACAAAAGCCTCCCTTTTTTCCTGTAGGAAAAGCATATAACTCGATGCCATGTTTTCTGCTGGCTAGTTCTGCTCTCCAGAAACACTGTTAGATCCTCTTTTACAAAACCAAAGCATTTTCCTAAACTCTTTTAAGAAGTAATCCAAACTCTCTCACGTGTTAAACCGTGTATTTCCCATAAAAACAATAACAAATTAAGTAATCTCTTGTAAGTCTTCAGCATGGAGGAAAAAACTGAGAGATTCTCAAACAGAATTTGGGTCTCCAATCAGTGTGCTAAAATACTCTGCTTCTTCACATTAACAATACAGTGAACGGACTGAAATGTACAGTACAGCTGAAATGATCACAATGTTCAAACACTGGCCAATAGCAACATTAAGTATTAACACGTTCCATTATGTGAGCTATTCAATAGCTTCTCCCATCTTCAGAAACTGCTACCATTTTTTCAGTGAGTAGAAATATTCCCAATATATCCACAAAACATTTAAATATAAAATAGGCCTCATAGTCATTCAAAAATGAAGATGTTCAAAACTAAATAATTATGCAAAATACAAGCAAAAAACTGCATAATCACTAATGCATAGCAAATAATTGGGATTCTTTTTGTCTCTTTTATCACATTCTCTCTGCTGGGTTAAGAATCTGAAATCCCTATTGAAAACCAACACATTTCAGTGTTATCCATTCTTGCCCTGTCATGAGAGAATTTTCTGGATTCTTACTGTGGAAAATTTTATATTTATGTTATCTTACTTTTGCTTAACGCTATCTTATCTCATGGTCCAAGAACCTAAGAGAATGTGACATGAAAATGTATCTGTTGGCAGAACGCTACTTTCAGATGTTACTGAAGAGCAAAGCCTCATGGTGAGGATTCATAGAAAAAAAAAGTGAAGATTTAGTCTCATTCAGTGGCTTACTAAAACTGCGTGCTCTTTTGCAAATTTTTGTGGAGATACTTCACATTTTAAAATAAAGAATAGGTATGTATTCTCAATAATAAACATTTACGAGTAAGCAGAACTGGGTTCTAGTTCCAGTTCTGATTCTATTTAACAGCATGATTTTGGCCAAGTTACTCATTCTTTCTGGGCCTCAGTTTCCACAACTACAAATGAGAGGACTGAATCAGATGTTCTTAAAGATTTCATACAATGAAACATTTCATGATGAATTTACTGAAGGAATGTATCTCAGACTAGAAATTTACATGGATGATTATACTACCTAGATAAACACGGTAATACAAAAGATAAAACGAATAGTTCATCCTTCATTAGCCAGTCCATTTGTTATGGAAGGTCTTCATGTAAGTGGATATTTCATTTTCCCCTACAAGCACTTGTATACCATCTGTGTATTTCAGTTTTTATGTGCATTACCGAAAGAACTTATAGTACCAATTTGCTTCCTTCCTTACAAAAGTTCTTCTTGAAGATGCTTTCATTTTAAGTTACCAAAGAAAGGCTAGACTTTAGTCAATCCTCTCACTTAGACTTCTCCAAGACCAATCAGCAGTAAGAGAAAAAAAATACAATCCTTTTCTAGACTGTACTACACCAACAAAATTGGTGTCACTGAGTAAGTTCACCCATAAGCCCCTGTCCATTACCCCATACTGTCAGGAAGCCGTCGGAGTCACCTGCGTCTACCTGGGCTATAGTATTTGGTTTGGCTTGATGAGCCCCACCATCTGAACACTGTGGGTTTTCATCTTCTTTTTTATCTTTCATATTATATAGTGAGTCTTTGAGAGTAATAGACACTAACAGAATGAAAGACACAACTGCATTTTGTGCTAGCAGAGCTCAGGCTTCACGAACAGCAAATAGCTGGAAAGACCTTAAAGGTCAAGATGTCATAGTCTGTGGATTCGAGCCCCACGTCAGGCTCTGTCCTGATGGTGCAGAGTCTGCTTGGGATTCTCTCTCTCTCCCCCCTAGACCCTCCCCTCTCTTTGTAACTTGTGAGAATTCACAGGTACCTAAGGTCATCACCTAAGGTCATTCAAAGTACTTATCTCCAGACTTCAGACCAGTACTGTTTCACCTCATCAAAGTTACAGTTGCTGCTTAGGAAAGAACGCTCAAATTGGAACTCTCTCTCCTATGGGCATGTTGTCATTCCTCTGTATCATCAATGAAACTCTCCATGTCAACTGAGATATCAAAAAACATCTCAAACATATCTGAACAATGTCAAAATGAATTTGTGCTAATGTGCAAAACCTACCAGTGTATTAAACTTAACCTTAAACATTAGAGTATAAAATTCCAAGGAAGGAAGGAGCTCTGGGTTAATTAATAGTATTCCAGCGGCAATCAAAGACGTTTAGGATGGTTAGTTAAAAGAAATAACATCCTGAGGTTGTTCTAAAACTTTGGAAATAAAATGGTGGAATAGTTAGACTACAGAGCAAGTATAGGATGCCTGGGTGGCTCAGTTGGTTGAGCGTCTGACTTCTGATTTCAGCTCAGTTCATGATGTCATGGTCTGTGGGTTCAAGCCCCATGTGAGGCCCTGTGCTGATGGGGCGGAGTCTGCTTGGGATCCTCTCTCTCCCCCACTGCCCCTTTCCTGTGCTTGCTCGCTCTCCCTCTCTCTGCCAACCCCCAAATAAATAAATAAAATTAAAAAACACAGAGCAAGTACTTAATTCGCTATAAAGGAACTGTGTGGCTTGGTCTAAAACATTCAAATGCTCTTGGGACCCTCTTTTAAAAATATTCAGAGGAGGTTTCTCCTTGTCATTCAGTTTTTGCAGCGCACATACCCCATATTTAATTCACTCTCTGCCTATAACCTAGTATTTAACCATTGTTCACATTCTCATCTGGGCACATACCCAACCTCTCCCTCCATGAAACACTGGAATAATCTGTAACATATTAGGAAATTAGAAAAATCAAATAAATAGGAGAGAAAGCAAATGCATTTTCACACAAAGTACAGGATACAGCCGTGATCTGTCAAGCTTACAGGACTATCTCCTTAACTAAGAGCAAAGTTACAGGATTCTGCTTAGCTGAACAGGAAGTAGCAATCTAAAAACATATAAATGTTCCCAAGCGCCAATTCTATTCCCTTCACTTCTCATTTCCAGCATGTACTCACCCTTCGACCAGACCTGTGCAGTACACCCATCCAAACAGCCTTGATGACGTGTCAGTGAATCAATGGATGACAAGTATTCTGAGAATCCACAGAATAACCTTTAATCATGATGTCCCCAAATAAAAAACCTTGTGAAGAAACAGATTGTAACAAAAATGACAATACCTGCCTTGGCTCTTAAGTTCATACTTCTATGTATGATCCTTACTTTCCCATTCCTGAAAGTGGTTTCCACGGTACCAAAATAGAACTAGAAAAACCCAGAATTTCCTTTTATATCCTTTGCAGGATACACTGTAAACTCCCAAACAACGGGCACCTAACCCAGGCCCAAGACGACAGAGGTGGAAAGGGAGAATTTCATAATGGAGCTAACTTGTTATTTATAAATTATATACATGTGATTTGTAAATTATAACTTAAAAAGATAAAAGCCAAAGAAGCAGCAAGAGAATGTTCTAGACACTAGGAGCAGCATGAGCAAAAACAACAGTATATTTGGGCCTGATGATCATTTAATCATATGGCAAATCCTTCCCACAGCTCCACTTTAGAATGAGTCTGTGACCTTGAAGAGTCAGTTAGCTGGACACTCAGAGGTTTATTAGAGGCCCCCTGGTGAATCAACAGGAGATCATATTCCAAATGGTACTTCTACATACATATATGAGAGGCTCAAAACACAGGAAATTTGAGATATGCTCAAATGGGTATATTTACAGAAGAGAGGAAGTGGTGAGCATTTTAACCAAGAAAACACTAGAAAATCTCTTTCAAAATAATACCCTTTCAACCTTTCAATTTTCCCAGCTTACCTTTTCAATCAATCGGAGGAGAGCAAAGCAGTGTCGCCAAGTTCTCACAAAGTACCAGCACCACGTGTGACACACAAAAACAGGGCTAACTCTCAAAGCACCTTGGGAAGTTACCAGAAAGTCACCATCTTGTCAAGTAGATGGTACATATTAGAAATGAAAAGAGAAGCTGGATGGAAAAAGCAGTAAGAGAACACATGGACAGAGAGAAGGAACTCTTTCTGAGATCTTGCCTTCTCTCACAGCAGGCTCCACAATTTATGAGCAGCTGGGAAATTTCCTTTGCACAGGAAAAGGAGGACTTCTTAGTTCACATTAAAGTGGAAATGACAAAAACTGTGTATTGCACAGAGAAAAAAAGGTGTTTCCTGAAGGAAGGAGACAGAGTATTGCCTTTATTTCTCTCTCTCTCTCTCTCTCTCTCTCTCTCTCTCTCTCTCACACACACACACACACACACACACACACACACACGAAAACAAAACACATGCATACAGCAAGTAGAAAAAATCTTTTTCAAGAGATAAAGGATAAAAACTACATCAAGGAAATGTTCATGGTAGGAGTTAGCCTCGGTGGGATATAATCACTTTGTCCCAGTGGGTTATCTCAAGTGCAAATACACTTAAGGGGAATGATAAAAACGTATTTGCACTTATTCATGCAGGGATTCTTATCTCTATTTTAAAAATAAATACCTAGTTTCAGCTTTTCTTCCACATACACACAAAAAGAATAGGTTTCATCACTAACTTATCTCTAGTTCATATAATTCATAGTTTCAAAGAATTAATGTTTGAATGGTTTATTCTTTAAATAAAATATATTGATTTTTAAAATGTTTACTTTTGAGAAAGAGCATGCAAGAGTGGGGGGTGGGGCAGGGGCGCCTGGGTGGCTCAGTTGGTTGGGCGAACGACTTTGGCTCCGGTCATGATCTCACGGTTTGTGAGTTTGAGCCCCGCATCGGGCTCTGTGCCGATGGCTCGTAGCCGGTAGCCTGCTTCGGATTCGGGGTCTCATTCTCTCTCTGCCCCTGCCCCACTTGTGCTTTGTCTCTCTCTAAGATAAATAAATAAATGCTAAAAAAAAAAAAAATTAAAAAAAAAAAGTGGGGGTGGGGGGACAGAGGACCTGAAGCAGGCTCTGCACGGACAGCAGGGAGCCCAATGCAGAGCTCAAACTCACGAACAGTGAGATGACCTGAGCCGAAGTCAGACACTTAACCGACTAAGCCACCCAGGCGCCCTTAAAATATATTGATTCTTAACAACCATATTCCTTCATTCCACAAAAAGTGTTCTTGGAGTGCCCACTAAGTGCTAGACACCAGTTTACACGATAGAGACACAGTGAAGAATATGTTTCCTGTCCTCAAGGGAGCTTATGTTATTCACAATTGTGAAGGATAGATTTTAAAAGTCCCTTTGCCTACTTTTGCTTTACTGACTACAGCAGTGGATTTTGAACTTTATACAGCTTTTATAGCAAATCAAAATCACATGAGGAGCTTAAAAAAAAAATCCCAATACCCAGGCTGCATTCTAGATTCTTAGGGTGACATTCAGATAGCAGTATTTTTTTTAAAGCTTCCTAGATGACTCCAAAAAATGGTTTACTGGAGTACTAACGAACTAGAGCATTGGTTCTCAACTTTTGGGTCTTTAAAGGAATGGAGAATAAAAATAAAGAATCCCTAGAAATGCGTTCCTCTATCTTCTCCCAATCATACCAACCAAAAGTCAGTAGGTTCACTGGGGATACAGGAAATTTACTCAGTGGGAGGGGTGTACTTGCTATCTACACTAGCACCTCCCCCATCCCTTGCCCTAGTCAAAACATAATCCTGCAGAGGGCAAAATATAGTCCTTTTAAATTCCATATTGCTACATAAGTTTATTTAAAAAGCAACTTAAATCAACTAGCAAAAAGCAAATGGAATTAAATTTTTCCCCACAAAAGGTCATTCCCTGCACTTAAATATATCATTAAAGATTAAAAGTTAATGTTCAAAACCCTACAGAGTTCCCATTCTGGACCAGCACAGGTATGTCACTGATCCCTCCCTTCCCGGTTGTTTTCATCTCACAGATGAATCACAGCATTTCTCAATATTTACAGTATGTATTGTATTATCCACTATACTCAGTTTTTAGCATACCTCTTTTCTATGTGAATATTCTAAAGGCTTTAAGCATGGCCCATCAGTACGTCCCAAGAATATGCATGGTAAAAGTATGTTAGAAAATAGCATAATGTAAAAGCTAACAATATACACAAACAGAAAACACAAAATCCCCATTTCTAAGAAGGTAGAACCATTCATTATAGTGTGCTGCTTGTTAGCAAACAATATATTTAATGTCTTTTAACATGTAATGTTGACATATACAGTTCAACACGTTACAAAGAATACCTTCCAAGTTTAAGACATGTCTCTGATCTACGAATACCATGATAAAAGATTTAGTGGTGAAAAACAAAAATACCTCTTGGTTAAGTAAAAATGCTTTTCTGCATCTTTTCAAAGGAAGGGGAATTTTCCAGAACAATTATCAGGGAAAATTACTGGCAATTATTTTTGATACACAGCAACAGTATAATATATTCAACATGGAGAAAAGTCAGTTGTCACATAATATCCAATTTAAGAAGGGTGAGGTGGAATGGGGTCGGGAAGGGGAGAATTGGGGGTGTGAGGGAAGAAAAGTATCACAAATTGCTTAAGAATCTGTGTTACTGTCACTAACCGCACCCACCTCTTATCAACAAAAGGCATCAAAAGACTTTACAACCAAAGGAACTCTTGAGGAAATCATTGGAAACTGTTAATAACCTAGTGTTTCCTTGTAACACTGACTACAGGAATCCAAACAACTTTCTAATAAAGACATGGGTCTGGAAAGAACCAAAAATAATCTGATTATATTCCATCTTCCCACTAGGTTAGTCACTGTCCAAATAGTCCCTTTGGAGGCTGAAGACCACCAATCAAAAGAAAGGTGCTCCATTTGCTCTAGATGCATGGTGAGGGCATTTCTGAGGAAGGCCCTCACATTATAAAAAGTAACTTCATCAAGTTTCACTTGGTAGAGGTGGGGGATAAAGACCTCGGATTACATTTATGGCAGTGGTTTCACATTTGGTATTTCTGTGAGTCTATTCAGTGTTGACGAGACAAAAAAATCTGATTCAAACATTTCCATTTCCCTTTGTTAACTCTTGATCAAAGCAAATTAAACACTCTACAAAGTTAATCTCACTTTGTATTCCAAATTCGAGAATTACTTTGCAAAAAAATTCATTTCTTCCCAAAACATAAGGAAAAGGATTCTACTTCTAAAAATTATGTCTACTGTTGCTTATGATGGAGGGAAAAACCCTCAAGCTAGGCTGTCATCTTCAAAATAATTTTAATTCTCAATGTAAATGGAGATAAAAGACTATTTTTTAAATTCTTACTAGTTCTCACTCACACTTTCCTGCTTTTTATAAATAATGCTGTTCAGGCCTGAAACTGATCATTAAAGAACCAACTGTTTAGAAAATATACAATTCAAGGGCACCTTGGGTGGCTCAATCGGTTAAGCATCCAACTTTGGCTCAGGTCATGATCTCACAGCTAGTGAGTTTAGGCTCAATGCTGACAGCTCAGAGCCTGGAGCCTGCTTCGGATTCTGTCTCCATCTCTCTCTCTGCCCCTCCCCTTGCTTGCACGCACATGTTCGCTCTCTCTCAAAATAAATAAACATTTAAAAAATTTTTGAAAAAGAAAGCATGCCATTCAATCAAGAAACAGAAAATTTACAAATGCAAAATGAGAGTAACTCTGATGTACAATTTATTAATGGAACTAAATATTATATACATTTGAGGTTCATCAGAACTCTTTTTGAGGGCAAGTACTTGTTAGAATGAGCATTGGGTGCTGTACGTAAGCGATGAACCAGGAGAAGCTACCCCCAAAACCAAGAGGGCACTTTACACACTGTATGTTAGGCAATTTGACAACAAATTAAAAAAAAAAAAAAAAAAAAACCTCTTTGAATTATGTTGGCTCAAGGATCAAGGCTTCCCTTCCAACCCTAAACCTTGGAACTGAGGCATGGTGACATTTATTTTTTTAATATAATTTATTGTCAAATTGGTTTCCATACAACACCCAGTGCTCATCCCAACAGGTGCCCTCCTCAATGCCCATCACCCATCTTCCCCTGTCCCCCACCCCCCATCAACCCTCAGTTTGTTCTCAGTATTTAAGAGTTTCTTATGGTTTGCCTCCTTCCCTCTTTTTTTCCCCTCCCCCATGGTCTTCTGTTCGGTTTCTCAAGATCCACATATGAGTGCAAACATATGGTATCTGTCTTTCTCTGCTTGACTTATTTCACTTAGTATAATACCCTCCAGTTCCATCCACGTTGCTACCAATGGCCAGATTTCATTCTTTCTCATTGCCAAGTAGTATTCCATTGTATATATAAACCACATCTTCTTTATCCATTCGTCATTTGATGGACATTTAGGTTCTTTCCATAATTTGGCTATTGTTGAAAGTGCTGCTATAAACACTGGGGTACAAGTGCCCCTATGCATCAGCACTCCTGTATCCCTTGGGTAAATTCCTAGCAATTTTTAGGTCATAGATCTATTTTTAATTTTTTTAAGGAACCTCCACAGTTTTCCAGAGTGGCTGCACCAGTTTGTAGTCCCAACAGTATAAGAGAGTTCCCGTTTCTCCACATCCTCTCCAGCATCTATAGTCTCCTGATTTGTTCATTTTAGCCACTCTGACTGGTGTGAGGTGGTATCTCAGTGTGGTCTTGATTTGTATTTCCCTGATGAGGAGTGACGCTGAGCATCTTTTCATGTGCCTCTTGGCCATCTGGATGTCTTCTTTAGAGAAGTGTCTATTCATGTCCTCTGCCCATTTCTTCACCAGATTGTTTCTCGGGTGTGGAGTTTGGTGAGTTCTTTATAGATTTTGGATACTAGCCCTTTGTCCGATATGTCATTTGCAAATATCTTTTCCCATTCTGTTGGTTGCCTTTTAGTTTTGTTGACTGTTTCCTTTGCTGTGCAAAAGCTGTTTACCTTGATGAGGTCCCAATAGTTCATTTTTGCTTTTAATTCCCTTGCCTTTGGAGATGTGTTGAGTAAGACATCTTTGGAGTAAGAAATTGCTGCAGCTGAGGTCAGAGAGGTTTTTTCCTGCTTTCTCCTCTAGGGTTTTGATGGTTTCCTCTCTCTCATTCAGGTCCTTCATCCATTTTGAGTTTATTTTTGTGAATGGGGTAAGAAAGTGGTCCAGTTTCATTCTTCCACATGTTGCTGCGATGACAGTTATGCAGCTAGTCATCTCATTAAGGACACCTGGAACTGTGATGCGATTTTTTTTTTTTTTTTTTTTTTGGGTTACTGTCTTTACAGACTTTTAAGAATCTGTTTGCAATTTGACAGTCTTCAGGTCATAAAGTCATACGCTACCACAAGCATTATATTAGTTTGCATGTTCAGTCAGGCCTCAAGCTTTCATAGTGGTTAGTATGGATTTACAGTAAGTGTCCATTTTACCGTTATAGCCTCGTTCCATTAAGAAAATTGGCACGATGGGTTTTTATGTCATCTAATAAAACATACTATGCAGAGACAGTCTAGATTACAAAACGATCACATAGCTCCTTCTGTGTGCAGAATGCCTTCTAGGCTACAATACATTCTTAAATCTATTGTTTCATTTTATGCTCAAAACAACTCTGTAAAATTATACCTCCATCACACAGACTAAAATCCATCAAGAACACAGAGTTAGTAAATGGGAGAATTAGGCCTGGAATCCAAGTCTTCTGACATCTGCCTCTTTATTCTTAGGCAGGTGAGTTGCCATACTTAAACTTTTAGCTTCTTGGTTTTTCTTTTCTTTTTAAAGTTTATTTTGAGAGAGCGAGCACAAGTGAGGGAGGGGCAAAGAGAAGGAGAGACAGAATCCCAAGCAGGCTCTGTGCCATCAGTGCAGAGCCTGATGTGGGGCTCGAACTCACAAACTGCAAGATCAAGACCTGAGCCGGGACTGAAGTCAGACACTTAACCAGCTGAACCACCCAGGCACCCCAAGCTTCTTGGTTTTCTTAATTGTGGCTTTCCTTAGGCTTACAATTGAAAAGTCATGGAAAAAACAGTAAATTCTTAATACTGTAAATATTTATAAAGACTTGGGACCTTAGATAATACTATCTGTCCAGTAACTTATATTGTGAAATTTGGCAACCCCTTTTTTCAGTTTTTATTGTAAGTGCGTGTAACATAAAATTTACCGTCTTAACCAATTTTACATGTACAGTTCACTGCTATTAAACACATCCATAATGCTGTGCAGCCATCACCACCACCCATCTCCACAGCTCTTTTCATCTTGTAAAACTGAAACTCGACACCTGTTAAACAGTCAACTTCTCATTTTCCCTGCCCCAGCCTCTGGCAACCACCATTCTACTTTCTGTCTCTACAATTCTGACTACTTGGAGTAGATCGTATTATGTGAAATCGTACAGTATTTGTCTTTTTGTGACTGGTTTCTTTCACCAAGCATGTTCCCAAGTTTCATTTTTGTTGTGGTAGATGTCAGAATTTCCTTCCTGTTTAAGGCTGATGAATATTCCATTCTATTCTCTACACCACAGTTTGCCTCTGCATTCATCTGTCAATGGACTCTTAGTGGCAACCCAGGTTTCTGATGTCTCTGCCAAATACAGAACACTGTACTCAGCACTTAGCCCCAAATATGCATCTTTTAAATTAATGTTCAAGAAGTAACACATGTAGCAGTTCTACAATTAAGCACAATAGTGATAAGCAGCGGAGTGGTCTATGAAAAGAATGGATTTACCACTCTTTTCTATATCCACGTCATGCCAAAACAATTCTGAACACATGGGCAAGAAGTTCAGCAGTTTAGTCAAATATTGTGAATACATCTCCTTGGCTGTTTTATCACCATAACTTATTCCTGGTTTTTGTCCTTGCAGCATTTTTTTTTTTCCAGTTTATGTCAGTCAAGGAAGATTTCAGCAGCACTGTAACAACAGTTAATATTACTGGGTACTCACTAGATGCTAAATACTTTATGTGGATTTAAGAACAAGGAAACTGGGCCCTCAAAGATTACCTTTCTTCCAAGGTCTTGAGTTAGTTGGGTGGTAGTTCTGGAATATGAATCTATTACTTCTAACTCTAAACCCAGTGCTCCTTCCACTACACACAAATATTAGCATTATCTGACAATACAGTACTAAAATATTTTGTGGCTAAGAGTTATAGCTTTTAATCTTTATGCTACATTCTTAATTTCTGAAAATTATAGAGGTAATAAACATTCATATTTACACATCACTCTCTAGAAGTAAATATTAAATCAGCTTATCGGGCATTCTTTCATACATTTTCTTGGCATCTATAAACAAACATTCTTGTTCACAGTTAAAAATAACTCCTTGTATTACATTCTCTGTCCTACACCTTAGTTTTTAAACTAATTATATAGTGGACATTTTATTCTAAGTCTATAATACACAGAATGAGGTCATTCTTCAATGGTTGCAGTGTATGATTATGCCACAGTCATCCCCCATTTTCAGTTTTTAAAATCATAACCCATTCTTCAATAATGGATATCCTTATTCATATGAGTTATCCATATACATATGCACATACATATGCACATTACTCTTTGGAAGTAAAATGTAAGGTAAATTCCTAGAAATGTAATTGATGGGTCAGGGGTAAGCACATTTAGTCTCTTATATTGACAAATTGCCTTCAATTAAAATTTAAACTTAACAGTCTCCTTACCAGTGTATAAATTAGAATTAATGTTTCGTTTACAATTTCTATTCCAGGGGAATCTCATCCACTCTTATTTCTATACTCAGTGAAAACATTAAAGCTCAAGGAAAAGGAATCAGGGGTTCTATTAACTTCACAACAAGATTAGACTAATTTAATTACTGAGTGGTTTTTTTGTTTGTTTGTTTGTTTTTTAGGTTCCAATTACCAAGTGGGTTTGTTTTGTTTTAGGTTAAAAAAAAAAAACAAAAAGAAATCAAGCTATAAAAACAGATGAGTAATGAAGTACATTCTGTGATGTAAAAACTATACTACTTTAAGTGGATATACATAAAAAGAACAGTCTGGGGATATTAGAATATACATACTGTATTCTAATAGAGTATTACTCGAAAAAGATATAAAATATATCTAAGCACCCAACAGTGACCTTAAAGAATCCACAAGGAATAGGCATCAGGGTGGCTTGGTTAGACGTCCAACTCTTGATTTCAGCTCAGGTCATGATATCATGGTTCATGAGTTCAAGCCCTGTGTTGGGCTCTGTGCTGACAGCATGAAGCCTGCTTGGGATATTTCTCTTTCTCTTTCTCTCTCTCTCCCTCCCTCTCCCTCCCTCTCTCTCTCCCCCTCTTCCCCTCTCCCCCGCCCCCTGCTCTCTCAAAATAAGTAAATTTAAAAAAAGAAGAATCCACATGGACAACTGATGACATATTAGGAAATACTTATTAAAAAGTGAAAAGCTATATCATACCCCATTATCATTTTCCACTAAAAAGAAGTTGTATTAAACTCAAGCAGGAAATGGCATTATTTAAATTCACCTACTTAAAAGTAAATCTAAGAGCATCCTTTTTATTATCACTGAACTAAACGTGAAAATGTACAACGATCACCATGGTATGGTAAATTGTTGAGTTGATTCTTCCCCCTTCTGTTATCATCTTATTCTTTCAGCCATATGGGTTGTATTTACTGTACTGCTGGGACGTTATAGCTGCTCACTAGCAAAAGTCAAAAGCTCTATCTTTCCTATTATGCTTGCAGTTATTCCCTATGTGCTTTTTTCATTTTCTAAAACAAGTATTTTGCCCACCTCAGAAAATTGCTCTACTATTTGTTAACTGAAAAGAATATGCTATACTTTCTTACAATATGGTTGTCGCCGTGTTGTATTTGAACAATGATTTCTTGAAGCTCTGAAGAAATTCCTCTTTCCTACTCCCACTTCTCCAGCAACCGTAGCTCTTTAAAGGGCCCTATAGGGCCTCTATTAATTTTATGTATCAACTTGACGGCCACAGAATGCCCAGATTAAGGGGCGCCTGGGTGACGCAGTCGGTTGGGCGTCCGACTTCAGCCAGGTCACGATCTCGCGGTCTGTGAGTTCGAGCCCCGCGTCGGGCTCTGGGCTGATGGCTCAGAGCCTGGAGCCTGTTTCCGATTCTGTGTCTCCCTCTCTCTCTGTCCCTCCCCCGTTCATGCTCTGTCTCTCTCTGTCCCAAAAATAAATAAATAAACGTTGAAAAAAAAAATTAAAAAAAAAAAAGAATGCCCAGATTAAACGTTACTTCTGGGTGTGTCTGTGAAGATGTCTCCGAAGGAGATCAGCACTTGAGCTGGTGGATTTAGTAGACTGCCCTCTCCAGTGTGGATGAGCATCATCCAATCTTCTGAAGGCCTGCGCACAACAAAAGGTAGAGGAAGAAGGAATTCATTTTTTTCTGCCTCTTTGAGCTGGAACATTTCATCATCACCTGCCCTTGGTCTGGGTTTTACATCATTGGCTCCCCTGGTTCTCAGTGACTTCAGACTTGGACTGAGTTATACCACCAGCTTTCCTGGGTCTCTGGCTTGCTGACGAAAGATCCTGGGACTTCCCAGCCTTCATAATCACACATGAGCCAAAGTCTCTTTTGGTAGATAACTAATCCTATTGGTTCTTTCTCTGGAGGACCCTAATATGGTTCCTTTCATTTGAATCACTGTCACGTTCTTTATTATCAAATACACATATAACCTCTGAAATGTTTTTTGAGCTAAAAAAGAAAACTATTCATTGATTTTTAATATAAGCTATTGTCAAAATAGCTGTGGTATACTTATGTAGAGAAGGAGCCTGCACTTTAACCTGCGCAAGGGAACTAATGTTTTACTCTACACATTTGGTACCACAGACGATTCGAACGAAGCAGATATTCTATGCGCAGCAATTCTTTCATGTTTTTCTGAAGAGGGAGATGGCCTTAGCTCTTACTCCTTCTCCAGGCTGATAAAGAGGTCATGTAATAGATCTCTATAAAAACTGTTAGTCTATTTCAAACTTTTTTTTCAATTTACTCATAAGTAATACCTGCATGTGGAGAAATATTTTAAGGTACCAAAAAAGTCAAATTGTATAATGGAGTCTACACACTGCAGTTAGTTATCCTTCCAACCTTGAGCCCCTTTCTAGAAGAAACTACTTTTGTCACTTTGTGATTCTTTCCATTGATCTCCTCTTACCCGTTTTTATAACAATTATAGAACGCATGCTCTCTACATCTTGCTTTGTTCCACTTTATGGCATATCGTAGAGTCCATTCTGTTTCAGAATGTAGAGATCTACCTATTTTTAAATGGTTGCACAGTACTCCATTTTATGGATATCATTTTAAAATTCCACCATAATAGGTTTTCCTATTTTACCTACTTTTTTCTTTCCTAATGCTGCATTGATTATCTTTATTTTTTTATTTATTTTTTTTTAACACTTTATTTTTGAGACAGGGAGAGACAGAGCATGAACAGGGGAGGGTCAGAGAGAGGGAGACACAGAATCTGAAACAGGCTCCAGGCTCTGAGCTGGCAGCACAGAGCCCGACGTGGGGCTCGAACTCACGGACCGTGAGATCATGACCTGAGCCGAAGTCGGCCGCTTAACCGACTGAGCCACCCAGGAGCCCCTGCATTGATTATCTTTAAATATACTTCTTTGTACATATTTGTTACTCTGGCTCTAAGATAAATCTCCAGAAGTGGTATTGCTAGGTGAAAGATTACACAAAATAGTTTTTAGTGTGATAAAATATGCATAAAATTTACCCTTTTAACCATTTCACTGTTTAATTCAGTGGCATTACATATATTCACAATGCTGAATGCACAACCACGTGCAACCATTACTACCCATTTCCAGAACCTTTTCATCATCCTAAACAGAAACTATGCCCATTAATGACTCCCTTCCCTGCTTCCCCCAGACCGTGGAAACTTCTATTATACTCTGCCACTATGAACTTGCCTATTCTAGATACTTTATATAGTAGAATCATATGATATTTGCCCTTTTGTATCTGGCTTCTCTAAGCATTATTGTTTTCAAGGTTTATCCGTGTTGTAGTATGTATTAAAATTCCATTCCTTTTAAGCATTTTAAGAGAGAGTGCACATGCGTGCACGCACAAGCAGGGGAGGGGCAAAGAGAGAAGGAGAAAAAGAATCCCAAGCAGGCTCTGTGCTTTCAGCACAGAGCTCAATGTGGGGCTTGATCCCATGAACCATGAGATCATGACCTGAGCTGAAATTAAGATTTGTACGCTCAACCAACTGAGCCCCCCAGGCACCCAGGAACTTCATTCCTTTTAAAGGATGAGTTATATTCCATTATACGTATACATCCCATTTTGTTTACCCATTTACCTGTCAACGCACATTGAGTTGCTTCCATCCTTTGGCCACTAGGAATAATGCTGCTATGGATACTGGTGTACAAGTATCTGTTTGCATCCCTGCTTTCAATTCTTTAGGGTATATACCTAGAAGTAGAATTGCTGGATCATATGGTAATTCTTTTCTTTTTTTAATTTTTTTAAAAATTTACATCCAAATTAGTTAGCATGTAGTGCACCAATGATTTCAGGAGTGGATTCCTTAATGTCCCTTACCCGTTTAGCCCACCCCCCTCCCACAACCCCTCCAGCAACCCTCTGTTTGTTCTCCACATATGCTAATTCTAGTTTAAGTTTCTGAGGAACTGACAAACTGTTTTTGACAATACTGCCATTTTACACTCTCACCAGCAATTTCCAATTTTTCTACATCCTCGCCAACAACTGTTCTTTATCATTTTTGATAACAGCCATCTTCACGGGCATGAAGTAGTATCTCATGGTTTTGATGTGCATTTCCCTAATAATTAGTGACATTGAGCATTTTTTCATGTGTTTATTGGCCATTTGCGTATGTCTACTCAAGTCCCTTTTTTATCCGTTTTTGAATTGGGTTGTCTTGTTGAGTTGTTCTTCAGATGTTCTGGATAATAATTACTTATCAGATATACAACTTGCAAATATTTTCTCCCATTCTGCAAATGTTTCACTCTTGATAAAGTGTTCTGTGATGTACAAAAATTCTTAATTCTTACAAAGTCCAATGTATCTATTTTGTCTCCTGTTGCCTGTGATTTTGGTGTCATCTCCAAGAAATCAATGCCAAATCCACTATCACGAAGATTTCCTCCTATGTCTTCTTTGAGGAGTGTTACAGTTTTAGCTCTCAGTTTAGGTCTTTGGTTCATTTTGAGCTAATTTTTGCATACAGTAGTCCCCCCTTATCTGTGGGGGGGAACATTCCAGTGGATGCCTGAAACTGCAGATAGTGCTGAACCTTATATATACTACGTTTTTTCATATACATATGATAAAGCTCAATTTTAAATTAGGCACAGCAAGAGTAACAACTTACTAGTAAAAGGGAACAATTATACTGCAATAAAAGTTACGTGAATGTGGTCTCTCTTTCAAAAGTATGTTCTTGTACTATACTTACTCTTCTCGTGATGATGTGAGATGATAAAATGCCTACGCGATATGAAGAAATGAAGTGAATGACGTGGGCAATGAGACACAGTGTCACACTACCACTGACCTTCTGACCACACGCTGGGAGAACCGTTTGCTTCTAGACTATGGTTGACTGCAGGTAACTAAAACTGCAGAAAGCAAAACTGCAAATAAGGGGTGGGGGTTAGGGGTACTGTATGGTATAAGGGTTGACTTCATTCTTCTGCTTGCGGATATCCAGTTTTCCTAGTACCATTTGTTGAAAAAGACTGTCCTTTCCTCATAAAATGGTATTGGCACCCCTGTCAAAAGCGGACCATATATGCGAGGGTTGACCTCTGTGGCAATATTCATTTTGATAGTGCCAAATTGCTATCCAAAGTGGATATACCAACTTACACTCCTGTTGATATAGGAAAGGGCTCATTTTCCATGCCATCCAGAGATATTTTTGCAAGCAATAAAATACAGCTTGAGACCATATATTTCGTATCATTCTTAAGTACATATTTTAATAAGTTTATAAATATCATACTTAGGTAAATCTTTTTGTAAAATGTTAGTTTCAAATGGGTGGTGGTTCTCGTTTGTTAACTATAACTTTTTTATTTAAAAATTAAAAAAAAATTTTTTAATATTTATTTGAGAGAGAGAGAGTGTGTGCACACGTGTGCACAGCGGGGGAGGGGCAGAGAGACGGAGACACAGAATCTGAAGCAGACTCCAGGCTCTGAGCTGTCAGCCCAGAGCCCAAAGCAGGGCTCAAACCCACAAACCATGAGATCATGACCTGAGCCAAAGTTAAATGCTTAAGTGACTGAGCCACCCAGGTGCCCCTTTAAAAAATTTTTTTCAATGTTTATTTTTGAGAGAGACAGAACATGAGCAGGGGAGGGGCAGAGAAACGGAGACACACAGAATCCAAGGCAGGCTCCAGGCTCTGAGCTGCCAGCCCAGAGCCCAACACGAGGCTGGAATCCATGAACTGGGTGATCATGACCTGAGCCATATATATATATATATATATATACACACACACACACACACACACACACACACACACTCAACTGACTGATCCACCCAGGCACCCCTTATATATAATTTTACAAAATACTCAATTTTACTTTACCACCCAAGATACTCACAAAATGTTCTTTGGGGATGCACACAAAACTATTTTTTCGGTGATAAGTCACCAGAATTTAGATTGTTTTTTCACCCCGGTTTCTAAGAAACTATCTCACTCACATTTTGCTCTGCAACTGAGTCTTTTTCCTATGGTTGTCTTTTCTTATTTTCCCCCAAAGATAACAATAAGTCGTGTAACAAGGGTTTCTCTCCATTGGCCCCAAGATACCAATTTAAGATTCAAAGAAGAATAAATATTATAAGATAGGGTTTGTAAAAATTTTCATTTATAAAATGGTTCTTAACCATTGGCCCACATAAAAACTGTCTAGGCTCAACCTATAGAGATTCTGACTTAGAAGACCTGGAATAAGACCCAGATACACAAACTTGTAAAATGTACTCCAATTCTAATGTATCTCTCTGCTTAAGAACCACTAGAAATCACTGGACACGACAACTGTAAGTAGTAATCCTGTGTTACAGTGTGCATTTATAGATGACAAACTTGAGGCTATGTTAGCCAAGTGAGTTGCCCAAGGTCATGTAATAGAATCCAAGTCCTTCAACTATATTACACAAAACTGTCTAGGCCCAATATTACGCACAAGGCTGCTAAGTGTTAATTTGGCAAATCTACTTTGTAAGTAGATTGTAAGTTATCCATGTGAGTTTTAAACATATAAACAATCTATCCATAGGAAGACTCTTAAAACTGCCCTAAAAGTTAATATTAAAGAATAATGAATAACATATTTAGCTAATTTGAACTAGCTATCCTTATTATTCTGTCACACTAGGAAAGCATGACCTTAAAACATATATCACCAAGTAATCTGGTGAAAATTCCATTCCAGTGTCTTTAGGATAACAAATTCTTCATCTCAACAGTTAATATCTGTGACCTACAGTCAAATCTCATGGTTTATATTAGACATTACTTCAGAATCACATTACTTCAGGATCACACTAGATCTCAGCACTGCTTAAACTCCATAAAAGAAACCAAAAAGGAGACAAATTATCGTGGATTATGACAGTATTTCAGGTTTTACTCTTTTTCAATTTCAAACCAAATATTTTCAAACCAGTATTTTATAATGCTTAATATTTTTGAAGCTCTTATTATGTTCAAGGCACCATGCTAGATGATTTACATATATATTTATTTTAATGTTCACCACTAACTTAAAGGGGTAACTGTTATCTCCATCTTGTAGATGAGGAAAACAAAGCCTAGAAAGATTTAGCAACTTCCCCAAAGTCACAACAGTAAATAGCTGAATATGAATCCCATACTCATGACCACTGCTTTCCAATTAACCTATACATAAAATCTTCACTTTAGATGGGAGTTCATGTTCTTCAAAGCTTTTGATCCCCCCGCAGAATTATATAGATAAAACTTTTACAAATTATTGATATAAGTAATAACTCAAAAATGCTAAGTAGCAATAAAGGACCCTGTAACAATCTATACTTTCACCAGGAACAAAGTCCTGGTGGAAGTATCAGCATCAGCACGGTATTTCAAACTCTGTGTGTGGTGAAAAAGTACTCAAGGAAAGCAATCGGCTATCTCCCTGTGCTCTTCATAAGGCCAGAGAGTGCTTTACAGTAAGCTTCCACTAGTAAGGCTGCAGTCAACATCCAATCCTTGCCAAATGCACATAGCAATCTATTTTGAGGCATGACTATGCATATCTACTACACACACACACACACACACACACACACACACACACACTGAATACTATAAGTAAAGCGTTTTTAGAAATAGCATTTGATAAGTAAGGTTATCCAGTTCCAAAGTATAGATCACAATAGTTTTCCAGTTTTAATTAAGAGGGCATTATTTTTTAATTTCATGGGAAAAATCTGAAGACTTCACTGCTTAACTGTTCTTTTGTATTATTACTTCTGCAGTTTACAATTTTATTGTGAAGGAGTATTTGTTCCCCTCTCCATGGTATCACTACCTCTGAAATAAAAATTTCATTGGTGTTACTTATCAGTTAGGGATGTTCTATGAATATATTTAATGTTTCAAAACATGAGTTTTGAAGCTCATGTTACAGAGGGCAGCATCTTTGTTGGACTAGAGCACAAAACTGTATGAAATACTTGTCTGATTCAGTGTGGAAATTTCTGTGTTCCTTACTGGCTCTTTCTCTCAAATATCATGTAATAAACATCAATCAAGTATGAAGTTTTGTAAAAACATACACAAGATATACGACTCTTACTGTCAAGGAGCCAATGGGCTAATAGGCCAGAAGATATAAGAACACAAAACCATAAAGTCTCACATAAGGTTTACCATAGGATATACACAAACTATAAAATTAATTTATATAGCCATAAGTTTCCTTTTCTGGGGCGCCTGGATGGCTCAGTCAGTTAAGCATCTGATTCTTGGTTTCAGCTCAGGTCATGATCTCGTGGTTAGTGAGTTTGAATCCTGCACTGGGCTCTGCGTTGACAGGGCAGAGCCTGCTTGGGATTCTCTCTCAAAAATAAAGAAATTAAAAAAAAAAAAAAGGTTCCTTTTCCTTCTAAGTGTTTAACAGATGTTATCATAAAAGACTTATAAGAATAAATTCCCTAATTCTCTCATTCTCCCCAAACCAAAAATAATCAGTCCTTCCTTTAAGCTACCACAGCCCCTGAACTGTGCCTTCTTACCACTTAGTACTTTATACTGCAGTTATTTAAGTACACAGCGTATCTTCCCCCGAGTGACTCAACATTCCTTGAGGAAAGGATCTATTTCTGATTTATCTTTGTATACTCTATCCTGTTTAGTACCAGCAAGAATTAAAATATTTATTGAACGAAGAATTTAGAACTCCTATATAATAATTTGAAAATAGCATCTTAGATTCAAAGGATTAATGTAGCTTTTTAAACTTCCCAATCAACTCTTGGGAGAACTTATTTGGTGAAAAACTATGGCCCCCTCAAAGAAAGATATGTTCTTTTTACCATATCATTCTTCCTGAGCTATTCAGCCTCAGTTGCAATATAAAAATAAAAAAGAGTGGGTAATTTAACCATAAAGTGGAATAACAGCAAATGGGCGAGTGAAATATCTAGAAACATTCAAATGCAACAACACAGTAAAGTCACACGAAAAGACTAGCTATACTCAAAAAATAAATAGGGTTGTTAGAAAAAACTGGGAGGGGATCAATTTCTCTACATGATAATGTTACAACTTTCTCTAAAAACTAACTTACATATAGCTAAAAATAAATACTCATTTTCTCAAAAATATACATGTGCAAATTTGAAAGTTCCTATTACATGATTTTAAAGTAACAAAAAAGTTTGAGGATATATTTATCCTATTTTTCAATGCTTAAAATTATTTCAGAAACAGCTCATCTGGATTTAAAGGCTAAGACTACCACCAAGTAAAGTTACAAGTACTACAAGACAGAAAAGGGAGAAGAGGAGGAAGAGAAATCTACCTGTAGAGAGCAAGCAGTCCAAGCAAAGAAAAGTGGGCTGGCCCAACAACCATACAGACTAAAGTCTCCAGCACACAATTCAAAGGCAAACAAAATTACTAAGTCTTCCCCCAGGCTATTCCACAGCCTGGAAACAAGTTTTGTAAATCAACATTCTTGGCCACTGAACCAAGATTAATCATTACTGGCCCAAAGGGTGTAACTTGCCAAAAAGCTGAAATACATGACAATTCATGAAAAATAAAATAAAAGGCGACCAATTGAATCCCTGAAGTATAATATGCATTCTACTTTTTTCTCCAAATTTTAACTAGTTCAGAACATTAATTTAAAATTTCTAGTGTGCATTTAATTTAGGCAAAGAACAAAATCAAATTATTTCATCATCAGTGGAAGCTTTCTTATGAAATAATTGGATGAGGGAAAGTGTTGTAGTAGTACTTATTAGTAATTATCAGGAGAATTAGATCTGGCTTTGCGTCTAAGAAATGAAAAAAATTGATGGAAAAAAATACCAGAACAAATTCAGTTATCAGATTATTATTAATATATTAGTGTCCTAATTCTAAATTACAATCCACATTTCGTGTTATTCTAGAGTATTTCCTGATTTTAAAAATACAATTATTTTAATCGAAAGGAATTATTTTTTTTTTTAAATTTATTTCATTTATTTTTTGAGAAAGACAGAGAGAGAGAGAGAGAGCGCGCGAGCAAGCTGGGGAGGAGCAGAGAGAGAGAGGGAGACACAGAATCCGAAGCAGGCTCCAGGCTCTGAGCTGTCAGCACAGAGCCTGACGTGGGGCTCAAACTCATGAACCGTGAGATCATGACCTGAGCCGAAGTCGGATGCTCAACCGACTGAGACACCCAGGCACCTCTATTTTTTCTCTTTCTAAAGCATGAATTTTGTAAAAAAGTTTACAGGATTATTTCTCAGCTCACCTAACTTCACTCAACACTTCCAAGTCACTTGGGCAAGACAGACTTTCACAAACACACTGCAATGAACAAACAAAAACACTTTTGCACTCATCATACCTCCTGAATGCCTTGTGCTCTTTGTCACCTTCTGGCTTGCCTTACCACCACTGCCCTCTCTGCCTCCTTCCCAAGAATATAGAATGTTAGTTTAAAATGACTATTATTGGGGTGCCTGGGTGGCTCAGTCGGTTTGGCGTACAACTTCAGCACAGGTCATGATCTCGCGGTCCATGAGTTCGAGCCCCGCGTCGGGCTCCATGCTGACAGCTCAGAGCCTGGAGCTTGTTTCAGATTCTGTGTCTCCCTCTCTCTCTGACCCTACCCTGTTCATGCTCTGTCTCTCTGTCTCAAAAATAAATGTTAAAAAATAAATAAATAAAATGACTATTATTTAATATAGTTTGTGTTTTAAGTCAACTTATTTTTCTTGTTAGTGTGTCTGCCCACAGAATGGGAAACTGTTTCCTAATTATGGCAAGCTCGGATATAAATAAATAGTAAGGCCTTAACAAAACAACACCGCTTATAAACCACTACAGAATTCCTCACCTACAATTATCTACTCACAAAATATATTTCCAAAGAATGAGGCCTCCTTCTGTAAACACATAAAGTCATAAAATCTTCAAGGAGATTTTTTTTTTTTTTTTAGATCAGGAATTCAACACAGGGTCTGTGAATCCCAAGAAATTACAAGGATAAACTTCAGAAAAATTAATTTAGGCTCTCTCAAATAAAAACAAAAACTTAAATGTGCACTTTTTGGGGGAGAGTCCATAGCTTTCATCAGATTCTCAAAGTGGCCTGTGATTCCAAAAAGAGTTTAGGAAGTGATCTAACCAGACTGGAGGCTTTAAGTCTGGTTTCATAGGTACATGCCTATTAGCTGTGAGGGATCTATAACAAGTAATTTGGTAGATTAAGTACCCATGTTTGTGAAATGCTTGCTTTTTGAAATATATAATGGAATAGACCCAAAGTTACCTTTATATTAACATAACTCCCATTTACTTGCATTTCTTGCATGACAGAGACAGAGCAATGA
Source organism: Panthera uncia (assembly GCF_023721935.1). NCBI lineage: Eukaryota > Metazoa > Chordata > Mammalia > Carnivora > Felidae > Panthera > Panthera uncia. The sequence goes on along the minus strand of NC_064818.1, from coordinate 65,170,229 downwards.
AACTGCTCATAATTCAGAGCACATCCATGGAAATGTATTGTGTATGTGAACTCCCTATGTTACATGTAATTCAACAGAAAAACAATTTGAGAGTTGCTGATTTGAACCACCCCCTCATTTACAGATGAAGAAACTTAGGTTCAGAGATTAAGTGATTTGTTGAGTCACACAGGAGTCCTAGAACTTTAATCAATGTAACCTCAAGCAGTGCTGGGATTAGAATGGTATTTGATAAAGTTCCATCCTTGGAATACCTCCCTCACTCTGTACATTCACCTTGCACAACCTCATCTACCTCCCACAAGTTCAATGATCATTTCTCGGCTCATAATTCAAAAATCTGCATTTCTAGCCCAAACTTCTTGGTTGTGCTCCAGATCTGTATGTCCAACTTCTCACTTTATATTTCTTACTCCTTTACTGCTGTGCAAGCCTCTCCACGTTTACCTGTTGAAAAATCAAACTCCTTTTGCCCACACGCTCGAGGGGGAGGGAGAAGGAAGAAATCTTCATCCCAGTTTTCTTTCTCAATGCCAAAAACCTCAGAGTTTCTTCAATCTGACCTTCCTCTCCAACCACAAGTTGAAGTCTCTTCCTCTCCATCCCTAAGAGACTGATTTACTTCAGGCACTTGTTCTCTCTCTCATGGAATACTATACTGATCCTTTTGCCTTCAACCCCTCTCCATCGACTTTCAATACTGCTGCCAGAATGAGTTTTAAAACAAATCTGACCACATCACTCCACCTCTATAAATCCGTCAGTGGTTCCCCGTTACCAAAGAATAAAGTCTAAATTCTTTAACATGGTATGTAAATGTCTCCATGATATAATCTTTGCTATAAAGCCAATATCTGGTTTATACTACAACGGAATGAGTACTTAAATTTGCAGTTAACTACTAATTATGGATAACCATTTACAAACTACTGTACAAGTATACATATATTTTAATTGGTACATATATTAATTGGATATGTGCTGTGTAATCCTGCCAGTGCAATTTGTTCAGTCATGTTTCAGGTAAGCTGGCTCATTAATCACCTCTCAATCTTGGCAAAGTTTTACATCATATAGGAAGAGCTAATAAGAAAAGACTTCTGGGGGCCTTTGGGTGGGTCAGTTGGTTAAGTGTCCGACTTTGACTCAGATCATGATCTTGCAGTTTGTGAGTTCCAGCCCTGCACAGGGCTTTGTGCTGACAGCTCAGAGACTGGAGCCTGCTTCAGATTCCGGCTCCCTCTCTGCCCCTCCCCCGCTCACACTCTCACTCTCAAAAATAAACATTAAAAAAATTTTAATAGAAAAAAATTTTTAAGTAAAAAAAAAAAAAAAAAAAAAAAAGGAAAGAGGGTTTTTGGGACAGTCCATAATAGAAGATGGCAGGCTTTGATGGGGACAAAAGGAAAAAGAGAAGATTCAAAAAAATTTCATAGTCTAAAAAAGAGAATATTGGTAATCAAAATTGGACTCCAACCTACAGCTACAGCAGCACCTTGGAAACCTGCTAGAAATGAAAATTATTGGGCTTACTCAAGACCTACTGCTTCAGAGAGTATAGGGTGTGGCCCAACGATCAGTGGTTTAACAAGCCCTCCAGGTACTTCCTGAAGCATGCTAAAGTCTGAGAACCCTTAGTCTAAAGGGATTCAGGCTACAACTGGTAACAGGAGCACCAGTCCCACTGCAGGGAGCGTAGACAGCTCCACCAGTACAGTTTCTGTTTATTCAGCTGGTCTCACTTGGCTTGAAAGCTTTTGATCCCACTTTCATTGCTGAAGCTCCTTTTTTTGTGGAGAGTTACCACTCTAATCTTCAGGCATCCCCACCAAGCAATATCCTTCAGAATAAAGACTGTTCAGATGAATCTACTCCCTACTACCTGTAATTCCTTTAAAACAAGGGATGCTGATAGGATAGGGTTGGGGATGGAGGTGGAAAGAGAGTATCAACCAAGAAGAGTTATTAGCATCAAAGGGGCACTGAGGGGATGGTCTCACCGAAGAAAGAAAACCCTTTGGGTGAGATAATTACCAAGAGAGTAAGTGTAAGGATGTTATACTAACATAACACACAAAGAAAAAAAATGTTTTACATTTCAGTATGAAAGAATCCCTCCCTCAAAATCCATTTGGGGTTTGATGGTCTAGTTGTAAATACTACTTAGCATTAAACATGCCATTTTTAGTTATTCAGCAAATGGCAAGCCAAAGCTAACAGATACACGGTCTTCCAAACACAACTGAAAATAAAATATTATCTCATGGTTTGGTTTGGCAGTTAATGGTAAGAGAACTTTTTCTGGTAAGAGACTACATTTATACATTACATGTCCCCAAGCCTGAAATATGGCTGGCTAAGCTTTTTTTGGTTTAACTGAATTTATGCACTGGCTCACGATTAGAAGGGTGAATATATTTAGTATTCTCTATTACTCACAATATGACACAACTTGCTAATTTTCCAACCTAGGGATGATTCAAGATCCACATTTAGCTGTAACATTTTTTTTTTTAAAACACGTTTAGATATCATTTTTAAGGAATTCATGGAAAGCAAAGAAAATCCTTGATGTATATTCAAGTTAGAGAACATAACCAGTAGACTTTGGTATAGATAGGTAATTTGTTTACCCTTAGAGTGCCAGTGTCTTAGTTGACAGTCTCAAAATCTCATTTCACAGAGTTAATTACATGGCAGTATCTTAGGTTATTGAAATCTTTAGTTTTCCTTCCTGTTCAAATGAAAACAGACTAGTTTAATTGCTACTAAAACATCTCTTTACCTAATAGTTGAACTTAAAACTACATTTTATTTTACTCTTAAAATATATATATAATTTAAATTAGAAAACAGCTTATAGATGGGGTGTCTGCGTGGCTCAGTAGGTTAAGCATTCAAACTCTTGGCTTCAGCTTAGGTCATGATCTCACGGTTTCGTGAGTTCAAGCCCCGAGTCGGGCTCTGCACCGGCAGCACAGAGCTTTTTTGGGATTCTCTCTCTTCCTCTTTCTCTCTGCCCCTCCCCTACTTGCACCATCTCTGTTTCTCTCAAATAAATAAACTTAAAAAAAAAAAAAAAGAAAGAAAGAAAATAGCTTGCAGAGAAATTATCTGGCCGATCAAAAGTAAATGTAAATTTTTAAATACAAGGAAAGTTACATTTACTAAAGCATCAAAATGCCCCAAAAAGATAATGGCAATATGAATTTAAAGACATATTCTAAGGAAATGAACATTTCTCTGTAAAACCGCTTTACAATATTGATATGAAAACAAAACTTATAGGGGTGCCTGGGTGGCTCAGTCGGTTGAGCATCCAACTTCGGCTTGGGTCATGATCTCACAGTCCATGAGCTCGAGCCCCGTGTCTGTGCTGACGGCTCAGAGCCTGGTGCCTGCTTCAGATTCTGTGTCTCCCCCTCTCTCTGCTCCTCCCCTGCTCATGCTCTGTCTCAAAAATAAATAAAAACATTTAAAAAAAAAGAATTAAAAAAAAACTTATAAACACAAGCATTATATCCCCAAGCCCAAGATATTTTTAACTGTCAAATAAAACTTAACTGTGATTTTTTGTTAAAAAAAAATAGTAATCACAAAAATAAATTATGAAATCTGCCAGCGCATTACTTAAGGATTTTGTTTTCCCTATTTTTTTTTAATGTTTATTTATTTTTGAGGTGGGGGAGGGAAGGGGGAGGGGAAGAGAGAGAGAGAGGGAGACACAGAATCTGAAGCAGGGCGCCAAGAACTCATGAACCGCGAAATTGTGACCTGAACCAAAGTCAGATGCTTAACCAACTGAGCCACCCAGGCACCTCTTCCCCAGCTATGTTTTAAGTAACAAGAGTTCCACAGGATATTAACACATTTTACCACATAGAGTGATTAATTTCCCTGGTCTGTGTGACATTTAATTTGAGATATACTGAGGTTTTGTTTTGTTTTGTTTTTTAAAGGTAAACCAGTACCTGGCAATATTTCTCAGTCTTTGCTATGTTAATGTGCAGTATGATGAACCTTTAGGAGAGAGGGTTAAGAAAGTAGTTTTCCAAACATATTTGAAACTATTTTTCCTGGGTAATCTCTTAGAACGACAGAACACAGTGTGGGAAATGTTACTTTGGGGCATGAGATTTCTAATATGAAAATGAAAATGTATTATACTTACACGGGGTTAATTCTGAGGTTAAAAAGAATCCATAGTAGTTTTTCAGATCTAATCTCCTATGATGTTTGAATACCTTGTCAGCTGTGCCAAGTGGTCTTTGAGCCTATCTACCTGCTCACCTTAAACAGAGTATTAGTTTTGAGCTCATTCTATACAGAAAAGTTGCCTAAAGATATTAGGCTTTACTCATTGGCACTTCAGGATCTTTCTTGTTCACAGAGAGGAAGGAGGAAGTTATGATCCCAGGAACTCAAAACAGAAATAAAAAACAAATTAGTACCATACAATGAAGTTAGTGTCCCTGTTCTTTATTATTTATAAAAACGTATGAAGCCTTTGTATTATATGTTACAGTGTTTATACCGTATACATTTTAATGTAGCATATGCAAATTTTAAATTTAAAAATTAACTTATTTTTAACTATACTTCAAGAACACTGGTGTTACTATGAAATCCCATTCCCCAGAAATGGGCTCATCTGGTTAGTACAACGGATCTGCCAGCTGGATGGATCCCAAGTAAATTTCAAGCTGGCATTGGGCAAAACATCCCTGTACCCAGGATTTTACAGAGAACATAAATTAAAAACGCATTCTAGAATTTCCCTGAGAACCAAACAACTGTATAGTGACACGAATATATTCAACTTACCCTCTTTATGCTAAATTTGCCAGCTGAGCAGTTTAAATAATACTTCAAATCCTGTGCTTCAATTCTGCTAACATTTATTCTGTGTTAGTCGTTGGCATCTAACACTGGATTAGGAAAGACTGCTATGTGGTAGTTATAGCAACCTTTTCTAACTTGATCGGAAGTTGAAGACCGTGAGCCTCAAAGAAATGCAAACCAGGTTTATTACTATGAATATATCAAAATCTTTTTTTTAATAGTCATTCAATAGGGCTTTTCACTTTAGAGAAACACTGTGTGTGCTTGCACACTCACACATTATATAATCGACCTACAAAAGTCAAATTTTAAAAGAGGTTAAAGGGATGAATGATTAAATTAAATAAGCAATTAGGTCCACGTTCCATTCACGCACAAGGCTACCACTGTCCCTTTGATAAAGCCTAGGGATGAGAGCCAAATTAGCCCTATTTAAATTGGCCATTTAATTCTAACTTCCCTTAATCACGCGGGTGTTCTTGGGTGCAGACTTTTTCCTCTCAAAGAAGTTACAGGTGAGCAATGCTTCAGATGACATATATAACAGTAGAAAACAGTAACAACATGTATAGAGCATATGAGCAAACAGTAAAGGTTTTCAAATTCATCATGATCGTAATACATCATGAAGGAGAGCCAGAGAGGTAGAACAACAATGACTACCTCACATTCTATAATTTCCTAAGGTTATCCAGTTATGGTAATGGTAGAGCTGGGGAAATTTAATCCATGTTATGTAGTTAGAAATTTTATTTTCTTCCTAGTATTTCAGTTTCTTTCCTGAAATAATAGTATTTTACAGCTTACATAGCTTTTAATATTATAAATATATAATATGCATGTATATGTACAAAAAGGCTTTGAATCTGAACTTGTCCAAACTTCCCTGCAGGCCACCTCCAGTCTAGTTTTACTCCTTGAACCTCTTTGTTGTTCCTTCGCTCTCCATGTCTTCCCAAAGTCACCACCACTTGCTTGAGCCTGAATGAAAACAGCAGTGAGTAAAGGCAGCACCCAGCCGTCCAGAGCACTAGTGAACTGTGATTACATCTACTCTGATTTACACACTAACATGCCAACACGTGGACTATTTCCCCAGGCTCTCATTCCTACTGCAACAATGTCAAGGACATAGCCATTAAGAGATGACCTAGGATTATTCACGACTTATCCAGCTCAATACGCTTATTCTATCCCATTATTTTACTTCAACCTTCTTCGGCTATAAAAAGCCCTTTCCTTATATGGCCAGTCATTTAAATCTAAGATTTGATATTCCTGGCATTTAGAGGAGACTCTTCAGTATCGCTTCTTGAAGGCATCTCAAACATTCTTTGCTGACTGATTTTCAAGGTGGGAGATGTTCTTTCACATGAGGCTTTTAGATTATGTATCCTGGTCAACAGGCCGTCAATAAGCTTAAGTCTCTTCATTAATGTTTGGGCCACTCACTAGGTATTAGCAGGAAAAAAAGGGTGGCCTGGCCAGAATGGGGGCACTGAAGTTGTTCACCAAGAAAAAAAGGATCAGCTAATACCATTTGGCAAGAGACTCCTTTATATACAGCACTCTGCTTCATGCTAAAGGACACAGTTAATGGAAAACACATGAGAGCATAATATAGCAGAGATAACAATGGATCTAGAAGCAGACAGAACAGGTTGAAATCTTGATTCTGCCACTTACTAGCTGACCCGGGGCAAAGTCACAATGTATCCGAATCTCTTTCTTTAGTTTACACTATCAATCTTGCAGAACTGATGGGAGGATTCAAGATTTTATGTGAAGTACCTGGCACAGTATCTGGTATATGGCAGGTACCCAATTAACAGTAGCTATAAAAAATTGTTTTTAAATCACCTGTCTTCAAGAGGCAGCTGGTCAGGAGTTAGCAACCACTAGGGGTAGAAGGCAGAGTAACGTCAAAAAAAAAAAAAAAAAAAAAAATAGATCTCGGGGCACCTGGGTGGCTCAGTCTGTTAAGCATCTGACTCTCGATTTCAGCTCTGGTCATGATCACAGAGTTCATGGGATTCAGCACACATCAGGCTCTGCACTGACAGCGTGGAGCCTGCTTGGGATTCTAGCACTCTCCCTCTCCCTCTCCCTTCCCCCCCCCCCCTTCATTCTTGCTTACGCTGTCTCTCAGAATACATAAACATTTAAAACAACAGATCTTATAAATTGGGAGTTAAAGGAGAATTAGTGGCTTCTTGTAGGCGATAGCTCTCAAAACAGCACTGTAATACAAAGTGGCTCAGCCAAGTCTGACAGAATGGCTGTAGCTAAGGCATTCTGAGGAAGCACTTCCCTGACCCTCTACAAGCTCCTAAGTATACAACATAAATTCTCTTATCTTTGTAACAGTATTTTCCAGTATAAATATAATGTAAGCCATAGCTGTTTTTAAATTTTATAGTAGCCGCATTGAACAGTAAATAGGTGAAATTTTAATATATTTCATTCAACACAACATATCAAAACATCATTTCAACATAAACCTTAAAAATTGACTTATTTTACATTCTTTCCCTTGTTTTTTTTTTTTAAGTTTACTTATTTATTTTGAGAGAGTGAGAGCCCACAAACATGCACGCATGCAGGGGGAGGGGCAGAGAACGAGGGAGAGAGATTTCCAAGCAGGTGCCATGCCCTCGGTACTGGGCCTGATGCGGGCTGTAGCCCATGAACCCTGAGAGCATGACCTGAGCTGAAATTAAAACTCGGGTGCTTAGGTGTCTGAGCCACCCAGCCACCCCTACATTTTTTTCCTCGTATTCTATTAAGTATGTATTTTACACTTAACACCTCAATTAAATCGAGCTAAATTTCAAGTGGTCAACAGCTACATGCAGCTACTGGGTACCACACTAACAGTGGGGCTCTACAATCCTTACATCAAGTCTGGGCCCAGTCCAAAGAATCTGCTCTAATACTTGTTGGTCTACTATCCTACTAAAGACCCTAAAAGTCTTGTTAGAAGATCTCACTTTTGAGATGTAAACATCTCTGGGAAAACAGTGAAGTAATCAGTGGTCATTTCAAGAGGGATTATGTGACACAAGTCAGCCACCGTCAAGAAGAAGGAAAACTAAAACGGGGGGGGGGGGGGGGGGGTTGTGCCATGAAGGGAATCTTAAGGAAACCAAAGACATATTTTGTTTAGTTCACAAGTTAGCTTAAATCCAGGCCACTTAAAATCATTTCACAAATCCTCTCTAGGTTGTCAAACCCTAGATTACTATAATAAGATACCTGGATATCAAAAGCTCACAGTCAGCTATGACAAACATAGATGAGGTCTATAACTAGTAACAGCTGGTGGGAGCTACAAGACATTGGTAGAGGAATGCCAATCACATCAATCAACACCATTTCTTGATTGCCCATTAGTGGAGTGTATTCTAATCAGGTCAGCATCTTTAAAATTCCTGAAACCTGAAAGAACTTTTAGTAAATAAGACCTCTGTAAGGGGTCACTAGAATAATGTAAAAGTCTGAACAATTTTTAAATGTTGATTAACTATAAGAATCCTTTCTTGTTGAAGTATCAGGATAATTCATGCATTTGGATAATTATGCCTTCAGTTTGTTTAAATTTCAACTATAACTGTAAACAACTTTCCATCAGGTAAGAAAAGTCTGTCATATGGTTTGCTTTCTGCAATTCAAAAAGTACTTTCAAAGTATGTAATGCAAAGTGCAACCAGATGCTGTTGGCAAAGAACTGGATATTCAAATGTGACCAATTTCCAAGAACATCACCACAGATGTGGCCTACACACTGGCTGAGTATAAAGCTTTGAAGAGTTCACATCTAATCGAATCATCTATTCAGAACTCTCCATGCTTTCCCACATTTCAGTGATGTTTCAGATCTTCAAATAAAGTAAATTTCTCAAAATGCAGAGCAAATGAGAAATATACGATTTAAAAGCTGCCTCCTCTTGAACAGACTCAGAACACAGCATACAGCTAATGTCATAAAAAGTCCCCATTCTATCTAAAAATACGAATTGATTTAATGCCTGAATAGGAACAATGTAATATAAATCTTAGTCACCAAATGGCAGTTTTCTTCCATTTAGAAAAGTTTTCCTTAGTTCCAATTACTAAAAAGTTTACAATCATCTCTAACCTAGGACTCTGTAGACTAGCTTTCCAAAGCAGATGCAAAATACATTTAAATTCCAAAATTGCAATAACCCGTGTGACAGCATTTGTATCATATCTAGGAAAAGATAAAAAGAAGTATCTTTAATAATTGAGGTTTTTCTCTGAAATGACTGAAACTTAGAAACATTTATAGATGCTATGTTTACTGATTAGTCGGGTAAATAGATGGAAACAAAATAAATGGCAAAATTCATTTCTTAGTATTTAAATGTAGAGGATAAGCTATTTCACAACATTACTTCCTGAAACTTTCAGGTAATGGTCCTTAATTAAAATCTCAATTAACCACAACAGCTTAGAAACTAGTTTTTTCTGGACAAACACTGAATGGATCTTGGTCCATTTGGTAAACTGGCTAAGTTTCTTTAACCTATTACAACATTCATTTTAGGCGCACCTCCTTCCTCTTCCTTTTCTCACAAATAGAGATTTGGGAGGGGTGGATGTCAGTAAGCAACAATCATTTACTCAAAACAAATTTACTGAGCACCTATGTACCAGAATACATATGACCTATTACATGTCATCTTATTTAATCCTCAAAGCAACCCAGGAGATGGGTATTTTTATCCCAAGTCCATATACGAATAAAGTAAAAAGGTTCAGAGAAGTAACTTGCTCAAGGCCAGCAGGATTTTAAGTCAGATTTGTCTTTATTTATACTACCCAATGCCAACTCCTCTCTTTCTGTTCCAGCTTGCCTCACTCAAGCTCAATCAACTGCACCTGCCCTCTAAAGTTCTCATTCAATAACATCTGCATTTCTTTAGCAGTACTAGTTTTTGGTTATCACATTATGAAGGGGAAAAATGGCTAAAACTAAGGACCAAGAATGGTTTATTTTTTATCTCAGAAGTGTTCCATTTTCCATTAAATTATAGAAGAGTATACACAGCGACAGCTTCAGTTGTCCCAAATAAACTTCTACTGGAAAAATCCTCAACAGTAACGTGGGACAAACGAGAAAGATGTTCTAGTGCTGTGCTGTCCAGTTTGGTAGCCACCAATTACATGTAATTACTGAGTATTTGCAATGTGGCTAATGTGAATTGAAATGTGCTATTGTGTAAAATACATATAAGATTTCAAAGGCTTTTGGGGCACTTGGGTGGCTCGGTCGGTTAAGCATCCTACTCTTGATTCTGGCTCAGGTCATACTCTTAGTTTGTGGGTTCAAGGCCCATATCAGGCTCTGTCCTGGCAGTGTGGAGCCTGCGTGGGATTCTCTCTTTCTCAGTCTCTCTCTCTCTCTCTCTCTCTTCTCCTCCCCTGCTCACACTTTCTCTCTCAAAATAAATTTACTTTAAAAAAGATTTCAAAGGCCTGGTGTATAAAAAAGGGCAAAATATTTCATTAACTTTTTATATGGATTACATGTTGAAAAACAATACTTTAAATATACTGGGCCTAATAAAAATCTATTTTAATAAAAAAATAAATTTTTAAATTTTCATATGTATTCATTTTTTTAATAACATAGATACCTGAAAACTTGAAATTACATATGTATTTGGGGGAGAGGACAGCAGTATTCTAGGGCCTTCCTAGGAGACTTCAAATCAGACTATGCAGGTAGGTAGTACATAAGGCACCCACCTGTACAAACTCCATCCCTGAACAGAAACCCCAAACCCTTACAATTAAAACTCTTACAAGACAGTGAGCTATCAAAAGATAACACATTTGTATTCTTTAAAATTTTTTTTTAATGTTTATTTTTTGAGAGGGTTGGAGAGAGAGAGAGAGAGAGAGAGAGAGAGAGAGAGAGACAGAGAGTGAGCGGGGGAGGGAGAGGGGCAGAGAGAGACGAAGGCACAGAATCTGAAGCAGGCTCCAGGCTGAGCTGTCAGCACAGAGCCTGATGTGGGGCTCGAACTCACAAACTGTGAGATCATGACCTGAGCGGAAGTGGAACATTTAGCCAACTGAGCCACCCAGGCACCCCAACCCTTTTGTATTCTTAATCATTTGGTCTTCTCTCATCAGAGGACCCAAGGAATTTCAGGTAATTGAAGTTTCTATTAATCAATGTTTTATTCTCTACAGACCAAAATCTCAAGGAAAAGTACCTATAGAAAGCTTTTAAAAATTTATCATTAACTTAAATATTACATGGTTTTTATAAAAACGGATTTTAAATACAAATATTGGCACCATTGACTATTTGCGACAACATGGATGGACCCAAGGGATATTATGCTAAGTGAAATAAGTCAGACTGAGAAATTCAATAACCATCATGATTCTACTTGGAAGTGGAATCTTAAAACAAACAAAAACCCACAAATTTTGTCACCATGAAACACAGCTAGTACCTAAGCAGTTTAAATCAACTTATTAAAACAATGAATTCCAGATTCTCCAGTAACTTCCTTGACTTTGTACCTATTCCTATTAAAATTGATTTAAAAATAGATTGAAGGACAGCTTTTATACCCACGGTAAAATCAAAAGCAATTATATTTTATTTAGACCCCAACCATAATAATGAATCTTTTCAGTTCCTCAGAAGGATGTATTATTGAAGGCCTTATTTTGAATAGACCAGGCTTTCTTGGAAATTACCTTCTAAAACTGTTGTCATGAAACCAAATGTCAGAGCAAAACATGGAAAAGAAAATCAAAACAAATCTGATAAATTCCATTCAAAGTCCTTCGTATGATGCAACATAGAAAAATGCATTCTTACAGGCTAAAAACTTTGATAAATGAGTTTAATCACAAAATTAAGACTAAAACACTAACATTTCCAGTATGACAGATTTCTTCCTTCACTGTGTTATGTATTGCTTAGGATTTCAAATCCACTTTTGTTTAGGACTTAAGTGAAGTCGTTTTGATCTAAGGGTGAATTTGTTTATACTGAAGAATCTGCATCAGGATGTTGTCATCAATATCTGTTGTTGTTGATAAGCATTCCATAAGTTCAACCATTGAGGGTGCCGCTGGGGACTTATGGATAAGAACATATGGAAGAATGGCTATGATGTAATGGACACAGAAAAGTACGCCTCAACTAAATTTGGACTATCTTTTGTGTCTCCTTGGTCTGAAATACTGTAATTGATCTATCATTGGTTTGGAGTATGTTATTTCTTTACTGGCTAATCAAGAGACACTGTCCTGTATGTTATTGGTTGTAGAATATTATAAATTATAATTCCTGCAGGGAACCTGTGTTAAACTATTGGCAAAGACCATGTTAGTCTCTGAGCATAATTTGCCTCAAACAAAACTCTGTGCCTCATGTAATGGCCCACTTAGTTGAAAATAATGGAAAATTGGGGGCATAAATCCTCTAATCTACTTTACTTAAACAAATGACCTAAAACTTTCCCTTTTCTTTGTAGTATGGAACTGTTTCTCATTTAAATGTGTTCTTTTCCAAAAGAAAAAAAAAATGTCAAGGCCGCTGAATACATCTAGTTTGAATTTCCAATATAATGTTCCTAAACATGTCAGAACCATTTACCATGCACATGACTGGCTTCAGGGGTGAGCATATTAAAACTGGAACAATATACAGAAGATCAGCATAGTTTTTTTTCAAAATAACAAGAAAGTGCATGACACATTCCAGAGTTTTTAACTCCAAAAAACTTTTCCTAATTCAATGAAAGATTTAAAAAACAAAGACAGGCAGCAAGTATTTCTTGAAAAGCAGCTTCAAATCACTAAGAGACTGTGAGGTCTCTTATCTTGTCCAAACCCTGCTCTAGGGAAAATCAAGTGAAATTCTGGTAACTCCCTTACCCCAGAATTGCATGAATGGGTTAAGATTGCTAGTAAAGTCATAAAGTAGAAAAGACACTGGACTGAGAGTCAGAAACACAGTTGTAAGTCTAGATCAGCCACGAGTAACATTATCTTGAACATGTCACTCCATTCAACCAGACCAGGTCCTTCACCCATAAAATAAGGTAGGGGTTTCCACAATTTTGAGTCTAGATTTCATCCCCCTCTTTACCCCAAATTCCTCCCCCCAACTTTAAAGTTTACAGAGAATTCCCACTTCCAATCATTAAAATGATAGAAAGTCTAAATGATTCACACAAAGGCAGAATTTTAGCATCCAAAGAGACTTGCAAACCTGGGGAACTCCTACTTCTATTAGCGGGGAAACTTTCTCTTTATTGGGTCATGAAGGCAGAAGTCAGCTAGTACCACTCTGCAGATTTCCATCTATTCCATAATTATCAAACACCATCTCCAACCCACTAACATAAAATTTGCACCCAGGGGTACCTGGGTGGCTCAGTCAGTTGAGCATCTGACTCTTGATTTGGACTCAGGTCATGATCTCATGGTTCATGAGTTTGGCCCTGCTGTCAGTGCAGAGCCTGCTTGGGATTTTCTATCTCCCTCTCTCTCCCTGTCCCTCTGCTGCTCTCTCTCAAAATAAATAAATGAAATTTAAAAATAAATAAAAAAAGAATTTGCACAGCTGAGGGGTATAATGAGGCTATGGTTCTTCATTTTAAAAATATGAATCAAAGGCTACAGGTTATGTGCCCCTTGTCTCAACTCCAGGGGCTTGAATGCCAATCATGACCTTTGCTGAATACAGATCTGTATAGAGTTTCAAATTACAATCTCGACTGGGTATAAAAATAATAGATTTTGTATCACCTGAAACATTGATCTTGAAATAGCTTATTTTAAATGTTTATTTATTTTGAGAGCAAGAGAGTGTGCGTGTGTGGGGGCAGAGAGAGAAGGAGAGATAGAATCCCAAGCAGAGCCCGACACAGGGCTGGATGTTACAGTGAATCATGACCTGAGCCGAAAGCAAGACTTGGATGCTTAACCAACTAACCGAGACATCCAGGTGCCCCCAAACAATTTTTTTGATCTAAGAATATGGAAGAGGGATGGAGAATTATTGTTTAATGAGTACAGAGTTTCAAGGTTACAAGAGGAAGCGTTCTAGAGATAGTGGTGACAGTTATATAAGATTACCATTAAACTACACATTTAAAAGTGGCTAAGATGGTAAATTTTATGTTGTATTTACCACATTAAAAAATACTGGAAGACACCAGACACCCAGGACTCCAGATGGCATCAGCTGTACTAGTGAAGAAGAAACTCGTGGATGTTAAAATAGGGAAGCTGGCAAGCTGGATACGGATGCAGAATTTCATCCCTAAAGGCACTGCTGGAGGGTTTCAAAGAGCTCACTACCAATATTACAAGTAAGTCAATGTGAAGAAAGAATTGCTGGGCTTTCTATGGTGCTGGCAGCTTATGTGCTGTTCAACTATTGCCTTTCTTACAAGAAACTCTAACAAGAGTGGCTAAGTGAGTACCACTGAAGAGGGCCCAGTGTGGAGGGTGGCCTGGCACACCTGGAGGAACTCCATCATTGCTGGATCCTTTCACAGCCCAACTGAGAATTAATATCCAATAAAAGATGGCTGGTACAAATTTAAATATATTGGAAATTTTAAAAAGAACTGCCCCCCCCCATATAAGACTATAAGTTATAGTATCTGCATAGGAATGACATTCTATTAAACAGCATTCAAAACAAGAAAAGAAACCAAGTCTAGTAACTGTAAGTTTAGAGTCAGGCAATTGCAAGGCTTGGGAGAAAATCTTATGACTTAATGGATGGCCAAAGGCAGTCAACAAAATAATGCCAACTACTAAAAATTAAAAGTTTTAGAAGAGATACAGTTACAGCTGGCATCATGGGGTAGATGTGCAAAGACGGTAAGGGCTGACCATTCCTGACCCCTTCTTTGCCCTCCCTAGTAAGGATGTTTTTCTATGGGAGCACTTCTCAAACAGAATGTGCTGTTAGCATGTATCATTTCATAAAGTTATTGGTAATCACCTAGGTGAAACAGGAGTGACAGATGATTACAATTTCCAACTCCCACTTTCCATACCTCTGCTGTAAGTGGAGAGAAAGCTAGGAAAGGGCACTCTTAAAAAAGAGAATGGATCTGGAAACTATACCCAGGAGAACAGCTCTAGCTTTTCTCCAGGTTGTTCTAAGCCCAAGGCTCTATTTCTTACACAGCAATTAATCTAGTTGTAGGCAGGCAAAGTCTTGATTCAGGAATTTAAAAATAAACAATGAAAAATATCTCTGGAAGAATATACAAGAAAGAAAGAGACATGAATGGTTTGGGGTGGGGTGACAACTTTCTTCTCATTGTATACTCTTGTGCCTTTTGGATTTTGTTCCACGTGAAGTTTCTTACTCCAAAGTTAATTTCTAATATTTAAAAATGAAAATGATTTTATAAAAATATGACTCGCAGTTAAGTTTACCTTAGAAATGAAGTTAACAAATTCTTGCTTTTAAATAATCAGTGAGTGCTTTTTACTCTTTTGATTGTCAAACTTTTCACAGTATTTTTTTAAAAGTTTATTTATTTTGAGACAGAGAGACAGAGCATGCGTGTGCAAGTGGGGGAGGGGCAGAGAGAGAGAGAGAGAGAGAGAGAGAGAGAGAGAGAGAGAGGATCCCAAGCAGGCTCTACACGGTCTGTGCAGAGCCCGATGTGGGGCTCACACTCATGAACAATGAGATCACAACCTGAGCCAAAGTTGGATCCTTAACCAACTGAGCCACCCAGGTGCCCCAAAATTTTCAGAGAAATTTATATGAAGTATTTTTAATTTTAAGAATTGCTTTTGAATAAGCTATTTTAATACTTAAAATTTTAAAGCACAAAAGCAAGTTTTATCCTGTAATATTTTAGAAGTCAGTTCTGTTAAATCTGGTATTTTCTTCCATCTATTTATAAAATAACTACATCTTAGTATATCACCCTCTTTGTTACATGTCTCATTAGAGGGAGCTATAAACCAACAAAAATTACCAACCATGCCTTTTAATAAGTAGGAAACATTAGGAGGAGACATATATTACTTGTTTCATTATACAAATATGTAAAAACTCTCACTGGATTGGATTCTCTACTAAATTTACACCAAAAAAATTTATTTTGAATGTGCTTCTTTTGACATTTTCTAATTGTTTCCTATAAGAACTTACCATATGTTTACTTTTGAAAGCTTTTTTAAGTTTTATTTATTTTGAGGGGGGGTGGAGAGAGCGAGAATCCAAAGCAGGCTCCATGCTGACAGTGTAGAGCCCAATGTGAGGCTTGAACTCACCAACTGTGAGATCATGACCCAAGCCAATAGGAGTTGGACACTGAACCAACTGAGCCACCCAGGTGCCCCACCATATGTTTACTTCTGAAGTTCTAAGACAAACCACTAAATGGTAGCAAGGGGGAAACCTCAAGATGCACAATGACTTCCTGTAATGACAGCATGCAATACTCGATATTAAAATGCCCAATATCTTCAATTCTTTCTTTTTTATTATTCCACTATGCAAAAGTTTAAAATACAAAGCACAGCATAGGGACAAAGTTTCATTTGGAAACAAAAAGAGTATTAAATCAAAATGAGGACTACTCAACCATTTCCAAAGGCACAAATGAAAACAAATCCAAAGACTGAACAATTGGGTAATAACTGACAAGCAGTAAAAATTAAGGAAAATTAAAAAGTAGTCAGGTTTTGGGGCGCCTGGGTGGCTCAGCAGGTTAAGCATCAGACTTCGGCTCAGGTCATGATCTCAGGGTTTGTGAGTTCGAGCCCCGAGTCAGGCTCTGTGCTGACAGCTCAGAGCCTGGAGACTGCTTTGCATTCTGTGTCTCCCCCTCTCCCTGTTCCTCCCCTGCTCAGGCTCTGTCTCTCAATAATAAATAAACGTTAAAAAATTTTTTTTTAAAAAGTAGTCACGTTTCTAAAGTCTTTTATGTATGGTAAGAAAAAGATACATTTACAAATCTTCCTCATTTCTAGTAGTGCAAGTCCATCTCCCTCTGTCATAAATCAGAATTGGAAACGGAGTAAAATGCAACATTTAAATTTCTACCCATGGTGATGGAATGTTCCTTCCACCTCTACATTATTTAGCAAGGTGTACAGATTTTTTGCCTCCAAAATGTCCCATTCCTCCCTTTCTAATCTCAAAGCCACTGCCTTACTTCATTTGCTCATCTCAAAATGCCTAACTTGTCTCTCTGCCAACACTTTCTCCATGACAACATTCTTCACACACCAATCTCGGACACATCTGATTATGCCTCTCATCAGCTAAAATAAGTGCCCTGGAATAAAATCTAAATTTCTTAAAACAGTACCCAAGGCCTTCATGATCTAATGCTCTCAACCTTACCTCTCCTGTTTCCTCGCCCATCACATTTATCCTACAGACCTACATGCTTTCCATCGACTTCTATAATTCACCCTCCTCCAACATTTGGAAGATCCTATAAAATTCAACTCAAATGTCAACCTCCTTCGGGGCACCTGGGTGGCTCAGTCGGTTAAGCGTCCGACTTCGGCTCAGGTCATGATCTCACAGTCAGTGAGTTCGAGCCCCACATCGGGCTCTGTGCTGACAGCTCGGAGCCTGGAACCTGCTTCAGATTCTGTGTCTCCTTCTCTCTCTGCCCCTCCCCCACTCATGCTCTGTCTCTCTCTCTCAAAGATGAATATTAAAAAAAAAATGTCAACCTCCTTCATCAATTGTTTCAGTGGGATAAACATTTCCCTTCCCTTTGCCCACCTGGACTTCCTTTACATTGCTGCCTTAACACTGCTCTCAGGCTAGTGTTGGAGTTAGTTACATAGGTGCCCATCTTCCCCACCATGCTTCTTGTCGAGTTCATGTACCTTAAAATGCTGAAAACTGGGGTGCCTGGGTAGCTCCAGCCAGTTAAGCATCTGGCTCTTGACTTCAGCTCAGGTCAGGTTCTCACAGTTATGTGAGTTTGAGCCCCGCATCCGGCTCTGTGCTGACAGTGCAGCCTGCTTGGGATTTTCTCTCTCCCTCTCTGTCCCTCCTCCACTCATGTGCTTTGTTTCTTTCTCTCTCAAAATAAATAAACGTTAAAAAAAAAAAAATGCTGAAAACATCTCAAACCATCCAAGTAATAGGGACCTCTTTCTCTAGAAGCTTTCATTCTAATAAATACATAAATATATATATACATATGTATATATATTATATATTAGTATTCATACATATATATTTATATACGTATATAAATATATATATGTATATATATTTATGTATATAAATATATATATGTATATATATTTATGTATTCTTTTATTAGAATTCCTACATTATAATGTGTGTGTATATATATATATATTTCATAATAAAATTAGGGGGCAAATTTTATGGTATGTGAATTGTATCTTAACAAAAAAAATAACATTAGGGTAGTAAGTGGTATATGAAAGTTAAAGATAATCCTTTCATGTATTTCCTTAGCAGGCAATTCTTTGATGGTAATAATGTTTTTAAGAAGGTAAGTATCATCGGGGCACCTGGTGGCTTGGTCAGTTAAGCACCTGACTTCAGCTCAGGTTATGATCCCACAGTATCTGAGTTTAAGCCCCACATCGGGCTCTGGGCTGACAGCTCAGAGCCTGGAGCTTGCCTCACGATTCTCAGTCTCCCTCTCTGTCTCTTTCTCTCTCTCTGCCTCTCCCCAACTTGTGCTCTCAATAAATAAACAAACACTAAAAAAAAAAAAAAAGTAAGTAAATATCATCTTGGGTTGGCTAAAAGAAAATTACTGGGACTTGAGTTCTCGATATTTTTAAATTATAGGTACAGAGAAAGAAGCCATCTTAATTAAGACCTAATGAACTTATTTATATACTGGTTTCTATTATCTGAAACTCACAGAAATGATAACCTTAGAGCTTTCTTTTGCATATGTAGGCCATCTCCATGAAATTGGATATTAAAAAAAAAAAAATTAGACTCATCTATGACTTGCCAAGGAGAGGATCTCAGACTCCCTCCTGATGTCTACCTGAAAGATCTAAATACCTTAACTCTGACTCTCTAGGCGAAGCAAGCTAAACCGGGTTTAGTGTGGTAGTCACGCTTCATCAACTTTGGACTGGGAAAGCAGTTCCACTTTAGAAATAAGGTACACATACATTGTTTTCGTGTACACATGTGCACACGCTTTTTTTTTCCTTGTAACTTTTTAAAAAATTGGGATATAATTCACATACCATAAAATTCAGTCTTTTAACTGCACAATTCTGTGGCTTTTAGTACATTCACAATGCCGTGCAACCATCAACTCTGTCTACTTCTAGAACTTTTTCATCATCCCACAGGGAAACCCAGTACCCATTAAGCAGGTCACTCCCTATTTCCCCCACCCTCAGCCCCTGGCAACCACTAATCTGCTTGCTGGATATGCCTACTCTGTGCATCTCACATGAACGGAACCAGACGATATGTTTAGCCTTTCATGTCTGGCTGCTTTCATTTCGCATAATGTTTTCAGGGTTCATCCAAGTTGTAGAATATATCAGTACTTCATTCCTTTCTATGATTGAATAAAATTCCATTGCTTGGATATACATTTATCCATTAATCAGCTGATAGACATTTAGCTGTTTCCACTTTTAGGTTATTACAAATGCTGCTGCTACGAACAATAGTCTACAGGTCTTTTGTGCGAACACGTTTTCACTTCCCTTGAGTATATACCTAGGAGTAGGACTGCTGTGTCATAATGGTAACTATATGTTACTATTTTTTTTTAATTTTTTTTTTAATGTTTATTTATTTTTGAGACAGAGAGAGACAGAGCATGAACGAGGGAGGGGCAGAGAGAGAGGGAGACACAGAATCAGAAGCAGGCTCCAGGCTCTGAGCCATCAGCCCAGAGCCTGACGCAGGGCTCGAACTCACGGACCGTGAGATCGTGACCTGAGCTGAAGTTGGACGCTTAACCGACTGAGCCACCCAGGCGCCCCTATATGTTACTATTTTTAACCATTAAACTGTATTAACTTTTTGAGGAATAGCCAAACTGTTCTATTTTACATTCACACACACATTTCAAAGGACAGTAACAACAGTTTCACATTTTGATTAAAACCAATTGTTCTAGGGGCACCTGGATGGCTCAGTTGGTTAAGCACCCGTAGTCAGCATTCTTGATTTCAGCTCAGATCATGATCTCATGGTTCATGAGTTCAAGCCCCACATCTGGCTCTGTGCTGACAATGAGGAGCCTGCTTGGGATTCTCTTTCTCTTCCTCATTCTGCCCCTCCCCCAGTCACACTCTCTATCTCAAAAGAAATAAACTTAAGCACAAACTGTTCTATCCCTAGAGAAAAAGATTTCCTTTGGGACCAAGTGTCTTTAGAAGTTAAAATAAATTCAAGGTTTTACACAACATATTAAATCCCTTTAAAACATAAAGATGTAAAGCAAGACATCAAACCCTTACTGCAACAAGGTTTATTCTAGTCATCAAAGAGATTAAATATGGAAATATTTAAAAGTGAAAGAGGAAAACAATGACAACCATCAAGTTTATATAACAAGCCAATAACTATATTTTCACTCATAGCAACTTCCTACTCAGTATCTCTAAGTGGATGTTGAATAGACATTTCAAACTTATGTCTCAAACTGGACTCCTATTCCCTTTGCCTCCCAAATTTGTTCCTCCTGCAAACTTTTGCCTAGGCACCAAACCTTGGTCTCAAGTTTGACTCACATATACCCCACATCCCAGTGGGTAAATCCTGTTGGCTATATCAGCCAAAAATATCCAAAATCCAATCATATCTCACCACCTTTACCAGGCACATCATTTCTCACCAAGATTATTGCACCACTATGGTCTGGTGTCAAAACACAGCCAAAATAATCCTTGGAAAATCTATGTCAGATCATGTCCCACCTCTTCAAAGTCATCCAACAGCTTCTCAAACCCATCCCTCATTCTGTTTCATCTATGCTAGATGCTCTTGGGCCTCAGGGCGTTTTCCCTCTGCCTGACACAATCGTCCCCTTTATATCACATACATGCTCCTTACCTTTTTCAACTCTTTGCTCACATGTCACCTTCTCAATGAGTGCTTCACCTAGCCATTATTTAAATTTGCCATACACCCAAACAATCCCTTTATTTTCATTCCCAGTTCTGTATCTCTCCATAACATTTAAACCAATACAGCACACAAGTTACTTGTTTGTTTCTATTTACCTTCAAGAATATAAACTCCATTACGACAGGAGAGCTCTTCTGTTCTACTTATTGAATTCCCAAGAACTTAGAGCAAGGCCTGGCATGTATTAAGTGCTCAATAAATATTTGCTAGATGAATAAATGAATAAAAGGAAACATAAAACTGCTCAGAAAAGAAGAACTAAAAACAGAAGTCAGAAATATTTATAAGGAACCAATATACCAAACATAGTAAAGATGGAATGGGAATAGAAAAACACCATTTTTAGAAAAATATGCCATTATGTTTCAACAGTTTGCTTTAGGAAAAAATGCTATCCTTGTTCACTTCATTGTTTTTGACAAGGTTGTATCCATTGTCCATTGCCAAAGGCCTTTAGTTTCTGTGGAACTAAAATAAACTTTGGGGGACCTGGAATGATAATGTCCTTTTCTCAACTGCCACATATACACAGAGCCAAGGACTTTCATGGTTTTGGCCTTCCATTAGACCTATGCCCAGGACTTTCACACAGTTCAATCATAGGTTTCTTGGCCACCTTCCAAGTAAAACCACTAATTGGTGACTTTACCTTCCTTGGAAATAAACTCACAGAATCTTCAAACTGGAATGGATCTTAAGATGATCTATCCCAACCCCTCACATATTTTATAATTAAGAAA
This sequence comes from Panthera uncia, assembly GCF_023721935.1. Taxonomy (NCBI): domain Eukaryota; kingdom Metazoa; phylum Chordata; class Mammalia; order Carnivora; family Felidae; genus Panthera; species Panthera uncia. Next base: position 65,148,488 of record NC_064818.1, on the reverse strand, counting down.
ACTAAAGTGAAAAAGAAATAAAGTGACTTGCTCAAAATATCCTGAATACTTACACTAAGTAATTTTCAAAAAATAAGTGACAAGCATTACAAAATTTAAGAGAATTCAAACACTTGGAACAAATCCTCTAAAATCCAAAACCAGACTTTCTTAACAAAAACTAAGTAGAAATTATATTTCATAATATGAACAACTCTATCCATAGATTAGATTTAAAAGATACAACAGAGCCATCAATAGAATTACACTCTAGTATTTGGCAAAGTACATAATGGACAAATTCGGATTTTTTTAAAAAAGGCACATCTCTTCCCCAAAAGAGGCTTTTCTTATTCAGTGTTAGAAATGGTGAGAATTTGGGGCACCTGGGTGGCTCAGTCGGTTAAGCATCCGACTTCAGCTCAGGTCATGGTCTCAGCGTTCATGGGTTTGAGCCCCACATCGGGCTCTGTGCTGATAGCTCCTGATAGCTCAGATTCTGTGTGTCCCTCTCTCTGTCCCTCCCCTGCTTGCTCTCTGTCTCACTCTCTCTTGAAAATAAACAAACATTAAAAAAGAAAAAAGAATTTTAAAATGATGAGAATTTTAAAAAAAATTTTTATTGTTTATTTATTTTTGAGAGAGAGAAAGAGTGTGCATGTGTGCAGGGAAAGGCAGAGAGAAGGGGACAGAGGATCTAAAGCAGCCTCTGGGCCCCTTCTCTGTGCTGATAGCATAGAGCCTGATGAGGGGCTCAAACTCACAAACCATGAGATCATCACCTAAAACGAAGTCGGACACTTAACCGACTGAGCCACCCAGGCACCCTGAAATGATGAGAAGTCTTCTTCCAAGTACCAATTTCCCTAAGCATTGCTTCAAAATAGCAGTATTAGGAGGTTTCTATGAACCAGTCATTTTCACATCAGGTTCACGAGAACCAGGTTTCACGTCAGGTTAACTTTCACCACCACTCTCTCCCTCTCATCCCTGCAATACTCTAATATACCTCCTAGGGAGGAGTGTCCTTGGCACTATTTCTGATAAGAGTATACTGTAGCCTTTATGTGCTTTACAGTGGGAAGACATTGCGAACCACTATTATAAACGATCTCCCATCATACTAGAGAAAAAAAAATATTTTCATGGACAGTAATTTTTTGCCAAAAATTCTTTCCATACCCTGCACCTAATGAAGTCCTATCCTGTCTTTCAAGGCCCACCCTTGTTCTCTTTGCTGGAGATTTTTTCTGACCACTCCATCTATGGGGCTCCTTTCTTGACCAGATGACCTATAGCCTTTGTTATCTGTACCTGTCATTCAGTATTTATCACACACGGGCAAGTAACATCTTTTGTGCTGTCATCTTAGTTGTTGCTGACCTTTCCTACATTTGACTGGAATGCAGAGTCAGAATCCAAGGAGTTATGGAATTGATGTTCCCGTGGGGTTTTCTGAAAGGCAAAGCATAATTCTCTTACATACGAAAGGGAAGGTCGTCTTAAAGGAGTGACTGGGTTTAGAATACACAGCACAACCATCACTGAACTACAATTTTAGAAGCTTTTGGTTATACTAAAACAATGATTCCCAACCCGTTAAAGTAATCAAGATATTTTAAGGTCAAAATAGGTTTTAAAAGCCAAAACCACATTCAAAGAGTAGGTATTTCTCTTAATTGAGAAAATAATGCATTCAAAACTATTGGTACATATATTAGAGGTACGGTACTCAGAGCACACTTGGTATGGGAACAATTTGTTCCCCCAAGATCTTGATTGGCACATGGTTGAGTTTTATTGTGCTGTGGACATGGGGTATTACTACAGTACTACTACCTAAAAATATTTAGAAGCAAAATACAGAAAGACAATTAACACACCCCTCCCCTCCCCTACAGCACCCCCCCCCCCAAATCCCAGCATAAAACCCTTCTGTAGCCAACCCCTCCTCCCATGAAGTAGCATATTTTAAGCAACATGAAACAATTCACTGTTTCAAATTTTTCTTGTGGTTTTAAGTTAATAATATAGAGAAAGGAATAAAGAAATGAATATTTTAGATAAACCAAATAGCAAATATTTGAAGGTCTATCTTACATACTTCCTGATCTTTCTGAAATTTCAATCCTATTTACCCATTTCATCACCCTTTTAAAAAACAAACAAAAAACTACCAATATTTTCCAGCAGAGGCATAAATACTATTCTGATCTTGGTTCAAGTCTTTGTGTAGTCACCAACAAGAACAAACTTAAATAAATGAGCAGTATAGCATCCTGTTTAAAGCAGTCAGCCCTGGACTCTGCCACTTATCAATGGTATGAACTTGGGCAAGTTACTTAACTAAATTCCAGATAATTTATGTAAAGTGCTTAATATAATCCTTGGCAGGTTTTAAGGGCTGAGAAAAATGGTTACTGATTAATTACATAGGATATATACCAGCAAAGATATTTTAATTTCAAAGCTTCCTTTCAATTCATATTGTCAAAGTTCCTTCTTGTCTGGCTTTGACAGGCCTATTCCAGGTATCATAATCCTATAACTGGTTTTGTGACCTCTAGCTCTACCCATGACTACTATCACTGACAGTCTCTGGAAGTTAGGACAAACTGGACAGAACAATCCAGGAGGCTCCTTGAGTAAAGGAAAACAACAAAATCCACTCTGAAACAGTGAAATCACTCAAGCAGGAATAGTGCCTTAGAAATGGAGACAAAGTAAAAAGAAACGAAGACAAAAGGGCAAGAGAAAAAAATAATTGAAATATTCAAATACTCTTAGAACCCTTACCTCCAGATAAACAAGTGATTTCTCTGATTTTAGGCCCAAATTTTAAACAATATCATTGTTGTCTGCAGAAGCCATCAATAAGCAGAACTACTAATGAAATATGCCTCATTAAAATAATTTTCTTTACCACTTTTGATTTAATAATGATTTCATCATTGCTAGACTATTTTTTAATATAAAGTCTCAACAACTTTTTGAACTTTCTCCGTTCCCACGCAATCCAACAAATGGTGAATTCGTTCTTCATCATGGGTTTAGGCCTCCTGCTGGAAAGTATAATTAAAATTAGGGAAGCAGCAATTCCACTTAGTACTAAGATCCTGTCGAATTCTTCAATGAAGCTCAGTCTGGTTTCTTCAGTAGCCTGGAGAGTTCTGTAAGAAAAACTTGGGGCTGCTCAACGTGATGCTGGCCATTCAGTAGATGGCACTCTTCCCTTTGAGCCCAAATTAAACAAGCTCCAAGAAGCATGTTTTGTGACAGTCAGGTGTGATACAAAACAGGGTTTCTCTCTTCAAAGCACTTAACGATAGTCACAATCCCGCCAGAAATGCATTCATCAAAAGCTGGTGGTCCAACTAGACACTTTTAAAGAGCCCAGAGAAATTCAGATTATATAACATCAAACACAATATAAAATCAACTAACTCAAGTGATTACCAAGTAATCAGCTTCTCAGAGCCTTCACTACATCAAGCAGATATACTGTTCTTATTCAGGTATAAAATGTTCCTTTCCGATTACTTTCTACTCTAGAGGTGACTGTCTTTCAGTGGCTAGTGACCAAATCATTGTCTCTCTAGTATTTTATTAGAGTATTTAATAATATTTTAGAAAACTAGGATTTTTATCATAATCAACATTCACGAAGACCAATAAAAGATGTATTTCTTTCATATTACTTTCAACGTTTTGGTTAAAAATAACTTTCAATACCAACTTAAAAAGAAATAGCCGAATACAAAATTACTGTAGATTTAGTTTTGCAAAAAGGTGTTTAAACAGTACGGTTTATGATTCATTAATAATATGTATCTTACTTTAACACATAATGGTTTCCAACTATTACCTGACAAGGTTTCTCACACTTCTGTTTGAGATCTTTTTTTGAAACTTAAAAAACTGACAGTTGGGGAGAGCAATGGAAGGAAATTCCTGTTAGCGCACTCTAGCTGAAAGCCAAACTTTTAAGGGATCAGATACGAATCACCTTGAAAATTCCACCTTTCTCTAGGAGAGGTAAAACTCAGTCCCGGCAATAAAAGTCAGAGGAAGGCAAGGTAAAACAAAACAAAACAGCAACACAGCAACAACAACAACAACACAGTTTAAAAGTTAAAGTGAGAAAAAAAAAGCTGGGGGAGTGGGACAAACAACAAGACCAGTACACCAACTCCACTGCCAATCTTTTTCCCCTTTCCACTCTTATCTGTGCTGCTCATCCTATGCACTTAAGGCCATTCACAACTCCACTTGAGCTGTGACCATCACCCTTCCCCAACCACTTCCTTAGATAGTAAGAAACACTGCCCTGATAGAATCTTTTCATGTACTAATAAGACAAATGAGATTAGAAGTGACAATGCAGCTAACAGTTGCTGGCTCTACTTTCTGAAGGATTAAAAATAGAGTGTTCTTAAAGAGTCCCTGGAAAGGACGTGATCCCAAAATACATTTCTTCAGACACTCCAAGTAAGCCTAATTATCTTCTCCATGAGGATATGGAGTAAATCCCCCCCCCTTTTTTTGCTATGGCATTTAGTCATTCCAGCAGATCAAAAGATGACAGCATGAGAATATTGTATGGTAAAAGGAAGAAGGAAATGCTATCCTTGTACAAGATAGCTGAGCCATTGTGGAAGAACGTCACAGAAACATTGCTGATGGTGACAAATTAAAGGCACACACCAACTCCCAAGATACTGAAAAACTCAGCACTTCTCCAACCTGATTGCTTTTTCTACATTGTTGGAATTCCAGCTCCCCTAGGAGGCAACCAACAACAGCCAGGAGCTTAATTAAACAGACTCCTGAATTCATACCTTTCCTTTTCCAAAGAGGTAAGGGGATAAGGGAGTAAAAAAAAAATATATATATATATTAGAATAAATTTAAAGGAGTATGAAAAATAGCACAAAGTAACAATTTCATGTATGTTACCTGGAGTTAGAGTTCCATCTTGTTTAATGAATCACTTGCCTTAATGTCTACTTGCCTTAATGCACCTTGTGAGCACCAGAAGTTTTTTTTTTTTAATTTTTTTTTTTAAGTTTATTTATTTTTGACAGAGACAGAGTGTGAGCATGAGCTGGGGAGGCGCAGAGAGAGAGAGAGGGAGAGGGAGACACAGAATCGCAAGCAGGATCCAGGCTCCAGGCTCCAAGCTGTCAGCACAGAGCCTGGCGCAGGGCTTGAACTCACGAACTGTGAGATCTTGACCTGGGCCAAAGTCGGACGCTTCACCGACTGAGCCACCCAGGCGCCCCCACCAGAAGTTTTATTAATATATACAGTGCACTTCTTGAGACATTGGTTTTAAGAACATTATGTCATTTGTCCTTAAGCTTCCAAAAAGTGTTTTTACCCTTGGCTGGCTAGTTGTAAGAAATTTTTATCCTGTGGAAACCATGTGTGTGTACTGCATTAAAAGGGAGTTTCATCATCCCAGGTTCAAATTGTGGCCTTGTCTGAGGAGGTAGCAATCTTAAATGCTAGCTAATGTACCGCCTATACACCAGTATCCTCAGGCACAGTTTCGGACAATTTGAAACAAATAGTTCCAAAGTTCATCTTATACCTGGGAGTTACAACTAAGCTTTAACTAATGCCAACTTTAAAAAAAAATTTTTTTTTAACCTTTATTTATTTTTGAGACAGAGACAGACAGAGCATGAACAGGGGAGGGGCAGAGAGAGAGGGAGACACAGAATCTGAAACAGGCTCCAGGCTCTGAGCGGTCAGCACAGAGCCCGACGTGGGGCTCGAACTCACGGACCGCGAGATCGTGACCTGAGCCGAAGTCGGACGCTTAACCGACCAAGCCAGCCAGATGCCTCAATGCCAACTTTTAAAAACAAGTAAGTATAAAGTATATGGTGGCAACGGGGTTCGGTTTTACATCAGATAAAAGCTCAATTTACATCTAAACTCATTAGCAGATGTAACTATATGTCAAAGCCTAGATATCTTTTATAACAACAGTTCAGCTTTGGCATAGTTAGAAAACAGACTATACTATCTTCCTAAGAAGGAAATCTACAGTAAACTTTTTAATGTCGAAGATGGGTTTCATTCATTTTATAAAATGGTGATCATGGTACCACTTTTTGGGTTATGCTAGATAACACTGAAAGCCACATTCATTCTTTAAGGTTTCTAGGATACTCATTAAATTGCTCTTTCAGTGTAGTAAGTAATGTCCTAGAAACCTGAGATTATTAATGCAGCTTTTCAAAGGTATCCAACAAAAATTAGTTTAAGGAAACAAGAGACTTCTGATTCTCGTTATCTGTACTATCATCTAAGGCTTCAGAGTAAGTTAAACAGTACCATCTCAACATTCAAATAGGTTTTCAACTGTGCAATTCATTTTGAACTGCATTTTGAAACTTGTCCAGATATAAAAGATTATTAAAATACACATGACATAAAGAGGTCACAAAGAGCTCACAAACCTTTTTTTCCTCCACTTAATTTTAATTAACACAAAATTAATTTTCAGTTAAAATTGTCCAATGCATACTGTTGACACTCAGATTATGTATTGCATGAATTCCAGGTGAATAATTTTTTAACTTTACATGAAAGGAAGAATATCCCCCAAGTAGGACGGTTACACACATGTGTGTCCATAGCCAGTGACAGCCAGACGAAAAAAATAAACTCATCTAGTTATTATATACAAGGGTAACCGACATGTTTTCTTTCAAGTCAACGAAAGACTTCTAACCTGTATGATATGGAGGATTCTCAATACATACAACCCATTACAGTAAAAATTACAGATTGTCTTGGCTTTTGGCCAAGAGAGCTTAGTCACTTGCAGAACCTGAAAGACCTCATAATAATCTCATCTATAAATATGCTGGAGGGGCACCTGGGTAGCTCAGTTGGTGAAACGTCCAACTCTCGATTTCGGTTCAGGTCATGATCTCACAGTTCATGGGTTTGAGCCCTGCATAAGGGCTCAGAGCTGACAGTGTGGAGGTTGCTGGAGATTCTCACACTCTCTCTCTCTGCCCCTCCCCCATGCATGCGTGAGCTCACTCTCACTGTTCTAAATACACTTAAAAAATAAGTGGACTGGAATGGACCCCAAGATCAAATGATAAACCATTAACACAGAAGACATGAAAGAAAGTATTAGGGCACTCATTTTGAACCTCGATAGGACAGTCTACAACTCCTCAATTTTATTTTTTATTTTTTTATTTTTTAACGTTTTTATTTATTTTTGAGACAGAGAGAGACAGGGCATGAACGGGGGAGGGGCAGAGAGAGAGGGAGACACAGAATTGGAAGCAGACTCCAGGCTCTGAGCCATCAGCCCAGAGCCTGACGCGGGGCTCGAACTCACGGACCGCGAGATCGTGACCTGAGCTGAAGTCGGCCGCTTAACCGACTGAGCCACCCAGGCGCCCCAACTCCTCAATTTTAAATGAGGTGTCTGTTTAAAAGAATAGGGCTCTAATTAGACATTTAAGGCTTTTTTTCTATTCAAACTCTACATATTTAGTATTTCCAAAGGATTTGGAAACAACCCTGAACATTAATTCTAGCCAAAAAATGTAGTGCTTATTTAGATGAGAAACAGTAACCTGTATCTTCAATATAGCTTGAGCTTCCTTAATTCAACATATGCTTGTTTTAAAACATTTTTTCCTGGGGCACCTGGGTGGCTCAGTTGGTTGAGGGTCCAACTTTGGCTCAGGTCATGATCTCACAGTTTGTGAGTGTGAGCCCCCCATCGGGCTCTGTGCTGACAGCTCAGAACCTGGAGCCTGCTTCAGATTCTGTGTTTCCCTCTCTCTGCCCCTTCCCTGTTCATGCTCTCTCTCCGTCTCTCAAAAATGAATAAACATTAAAAAAAAATTTTTTTCCTAACTTTATGTTTCACTAAACTGTCAAAAAAAGGACTTTTCAGTCCTCTACAGTAATTCCTTTTTTTTTTTTTTTTTAAAGTAGGTTCCAAGCCCAGCATGGAGCCCAATGTGGTACTTGAACTCACAACCCTGAAATCAAGAGTGCAACACTCAACTGACTGAGCCACGCAGGTGCCCCTACACTAATACTTCTAAACATTACCTAAAACAGCTCCTAATTTGGGTTATGGTTTATGTGCCTGACCTCTCAATTACACTGGTGAAGCAGCAACACACAATTCCTTGAGGAATGTGACAAAGTATAAGCCACAAGTTATATCTTACAGCTAATTTTAGAAGGCATCTGAGGGGATATGTAGAACAAATTTAAGTTAAAATCCATCTTAGGTTGGTATGTTGTTGATAGTCAGAAGATCAGGCCTACTGATTTAGATACTGATTAGAACCAGAATCTCTCCAAGGGGAACTAGTGCCTCTTGGGCCTGGTGGGGCCCAACACCTAGTAAATTTAAAAAAAAAAAAAAAAAAAAAAAAAAAAAAAGAGGAGAGAGAGAGACACTTTAATATCTTTAGTAATTAAAAAGATAACATACTCTAGCTCAAATCCCAGCATCCTAGCTAAACATACATTGTATGAATCAAAAGAATCCTCTTCCAAAGTCAAAAGGTGATTCTACTTAATGCAGATTAATCACCACTCTTCATATTTAAAAACCTGGTGGTGTTAACACAGCAAGTTGTAGCTAAACAAGCACAGGCGCAGCTGTAGTCTTGGGAACACGGTGAAGGCCTTTCAATGATTTGTAACTACCATTCCAAGTATAATAGCAAGGCTCACTCCAGAGTCACACTCTGGGTTCAGAACCAGCCTGGAGCACCTAGTAACTATACTCCTTGGACAAAATACTTAAACTTTCTATGTCTCTTTAGTCACTGGGTTGTCATGAGGAATAAGTAAAACATATAAGACTGGTGCAGAGGTAGAGGAAATAAATATTAGTAGTTACAAGTATTTGCTGAGTCTTCACTTGCTAGGTAGCGTAATAGAACCACCAGGAAGGAGTCATTTTCTATACTAACGATGGTAAACACAAAGCATGGAGAACCATACTATATACTAAACACTTTACATAATACCACTCGGTTAAGGTTCTGATTATCATTCCTTAACACTCTACAAACTGAATTTGTTCACAGATGGGTTTCTATGCTTTTTATAGGATTTCTTCCCTCAATACAAATGCTTCTTACACCCTGATGACACGCATAAATGCTGCCCAGTACTGCTAACCACCTGCTTTGCAACAGAACAGATTAAACAGCTAACAACCTATATAGGCTCAGGTGTAACCAAAACAGACGTGATACACCTACTTTAGGAAACCTCACAACTGCACAAGTTGGGCCTTACCTTGAGTCTAAACTTTAGGATTGCGTGTGGGAGCTGAAGCTATGTGCTCTTAGTCTCAAAGACATTCTGGTTTTACAAAGACCAAATCCACACTTTAAACATCACTAAGTGGAGCTCATGTTATTCCCAGTACAACATTATTGAAAAAAAGGGGCCAGAAATAGCAAAGTTACAATATAATTTTCTCATTTTTAGAATGTAAAACCTACTTTGAAAATACAATCCTTCTAGCATGAAAATAAATATTTCCCAGGTGTTTTATGATCACCTGTCATGTCAGATGTTTACCAACATTTCCTGTTATCATACATGTAAATATTGGGACATACTGAATGTCCCAAAAAACAACAATCTCAAGAATTCTTAAATAACATTTAACATTCATCTTTAACCTACTGGGTAGCTCAGTAGGTTAAGCATCTGACTTCGGCTGAGGTCGTAATCCCAGTTTGTGGGTTTGGGCCCCACATCAAGCTCTCTGTTGTCAGCACAGAGCCTACTTCTGGTCCTCCAACTCCCTCTCTCTGTCTGCCCCTCCCCTGCTTGTGTGCTCTCGCGCATGTGCGCTATCTCTCTCAAAAATAAACAAACATTATGGGGTGTCTGGGTAGCTCAGTTGGTTCAATGTCTGACTTTGGCTCATGATCTCCTCCTTTGTGAGTTCAAGCCCCATGTCAGGCTCTGTGCTGACAGTTCAGAGCCTGGAGCCTGCTTTGGATTCTGTGGTCTCCCTCTCTCTCTGCCCTTCCACCACACTCTCTCTCTCTCAAAAATAAACATTTTTTAAAAGTTTCAAAACTAAATAAACATTAAAAAAAATTACATTTAACATTCAAAATTGATACACCACTTTTTCTTTAAAAACTATTACCAACATGCCAGTATTTGAGGTTGATTTTAAGAGTGAACTCTTCAGGGGAACCTGGGTGGCCCAGTGGGCTGGCTAAGCATCTGACTTTGGCTCAGGTCATGATCTCATGGTTCTTGACTTCAAGCCTCACGTCCGGGTCTGTGCAGACAGCCCAGAGCCTGGAGCCTGCTTCAGATTCCGTATCTCCCTCTCTCTCTGCCCCTCCCCTGCTCACACTCTGTCTCTTTGTCTCTCTCAAGCTCTCTCAAAAATAAACACCTTAAAAAAAACAACAACAGTGAACTCTTTGAAAAGTTGAAGCATTAAATGTAGTGGCTTTTTTTTTTTTGGCCCTCCCTGTCCAAAATTAATCTACTCAACTTAAACAAAAGGAGTTAGAAGGCAATTACAATGCAATCAAGATTTAGAGACAAAAAACCTTTACACATATGCTCCCAAAGTTTAAACTTAACCGTATAAATGTGTGGGGACCATACCTTAATCACACAAATTTTTAACAAACATCTTATTTTAACGACAGATTACACTGCACTCTTAGTCTCTTTAACAATACCCTCTTTAGAAGTCTTCTGAAGTCCAAATTAGGATACACCAGGCATGATGCAGAGGCACTTCATTCCAGAAAAGCAACCACTTCACACTGCTAAATCTAACATGTTGTATAATTTAACATAAACACGGACACAAGTTTATGTAGCTGGTTCCAACCCCAGAATCTTATCAACTCGCTCACCAAACTCAACTCGCTCATATAATCCCAACTCAAAACCTCCTGGCTAAGTGAAATTCCATTTTTCTCCTTACCACTACAGTGGTCGATTGCAACAGCACACGTGCCAAAAAATGAGTGGTTTTACTACGCTCCCATTTTAAGCGGGCACCTACTTGCAATTAAATCTCTGCAACAAAAAAGTTCACCTGAGGCCATTCTTGCCAATTTAATGGAGGCCTAGTTTCTTCTACCTGTCTCTGTGGTCTTGCCTCAGCTATAGGATACTTCCAAAGAGGCTGGACGTGCCCCAAACACCAGCAAAGCGGACCCACTGCCAACTCTGCTTGTCACCCCAGGCAGGAAGCACAACCTAACGTGTGAGCGTTTGTAGGGGTGTGTGTGCGCGCCGGAGGATGGGGACGCGTGGATCACAGGAGAAAGGTAGTTGAATACTTTCAACTTGTAACAGAAGTTTTTTCAATGAGGAAAACAAACCAACATTCCTTCCCTTACCTCCCTCCACCTTTTCCAAGTGCAGCAACCTCCCACCCTCCGGGAGCGCACCTTCAGGGCTAAGGTTCCCAAATCACTGACGCTTCAACTAGCTCACAATTTTCAGAACGCCTCACCCTCTCCAGGGAAACCAGAGGGCGCCCTAGAATCGGGCCCACCCCGCGGCGCCCCAAGGCCCTCCCCCACAAATCTATTCCCCTCGCACCAGCCCAAGGCTCCCATTTCGGCCCCCGGGCGGGGGCAGAGAGAGATTCACCTGAGGCCGCAGGAACATCCAATAGGAAGTCCCATCGGCCCCGCAAGCCGCGCCGCTCCAGCCCCCGCGAGACCCCCTGGAAGGGTCCCGCATCCCAGCCCGCGCGGGCGCCCGCCGTCCCCGCCGGGAGGAGGGGCTCAACGACGGCGCCTTCTCTCCCCTCAGGATTACCTCGCAGCTCGCTTCGCGCAGCGGGCTTTGTGCTTCCCTTCCTCCTTCTCCGCGGCCGCCGGGACTGCAGCGGCCGCTCGATCCGCCGCCGCCGCCTCTTAAGCGCCGCGAGGCTCCAGAGGGGAGGGCAGAAGGGGAGGGGGAGTGAGAAGGGAGGGACCTGGGCGCCAAGCCCTCTGCAGCAGGAAGCGGCGACACCTGGGTCGCGATGCCTTTGGCTCTCGCTCACAGTTTTTAAAAAAATAATTTAAACCCCCTTCCTTCCCCTCCCGCCACTCGCCCTGGCGACCGTTACCGGCGGGCCGCTCGCGCTCTGGCGGGACTGGCCAAGCGCCCCCGGTACGTCCTCTGACCACGCCCCCTAAGCCCCGCCCTTAGGCCCCCAAGCGCCCCTGGATCCGCCCCCCAAAGGCTCGCCCCCGCAGCCCCCAAACGCCCCCGGTCCCGCCCCTTGGGCCCCCGAGCGTCCTAGCCCCGCCCCTCGGAATCACAGGATGTTCTGGGCCCCGCCTCCTTAGGGCCCCGCCCCTCGCGGCCCCTACGGCCCCTCTCAAGCCTTGGCTCCGCCCGCTGCGGCCCCCTCCCCGCCCTCTAGCACCACATCGGTGCAGCCGCCGCCGCCAGGACCTACCGGGCGGCCGGGCCTCTCGGAGGGCCTGGCGCTAGGCGGCTGCTTGGCACCTCTTCAACGTCCTCCTTTGGCTTATGCAGTTCCAATCCGTGGCGTCCCCTGAGGGTCGGAGGGGGAAACGACCCCGATACGGAAACCCGAGTACCAGGAGGAGGAGAGGCACCTCAGAAATGTTGCCCGCCCTAACCTGAGCGAGCCCTCCCCGTCCCAAGGCTGAACCGCCGCTTTCTGTCAACCTCTGCCGCCTACTCTGGCTGCTGGGTGTTGAGAGGGAGGCCACTGCTGAGGTTCGACCTCCGCACGCCCCCCATAGGAGGGGCCTAGATTTTCTCAGCATGCTTGCCTATTGGGCGCTTCCTGCCCCCCCCCCCACGTCCACAGAGGGGCAGGGCAGGGGTTCTCTCAATCCTGCTCCACTTGGACCAGTGGAGGGTCTTCACCCCTACTCTGGCCCCTGGCCTTGTGACCTTATAAGAGCTGACATCATGGAGGGGAAAAGTCGAGGGAGGCAGCGCCAGCCTTGAAAATGAATTAGGGGCTGGGTAAACTTTTGCAACGTGCAGTAGCAGGGATGTGGATCCATCCACAGGTGACACTGAGCCCCCCAACCCCATCGCCCAGACACGTTTCTCACCCTAAGCTATTCTCGAGACAGACCTCCCAGTAATGTATATCTTTTTCTGCCACCTACGACTGGCACATCCCTCCCTCACACGTGTCCTCCACGGGCACGAATCCACTCACAAGCACACACCTCCAAGCGCCATTCTGGTTATTCATGGTCCCTTGAGTCAACCCCACCCTACCAAGCAGAACAAACTTCATTCCCCACCCTTATCTCCCTTGGTTTCCAAGGCACTGGCGACAGTCCACTTCATTTCCTTCCTCCTCTGCAGACTCTTCTCTTCCCCCTCAAATACTTCATGCCATCCCCCTCATCTTCATCCCCTCCCTCTTCCCTAAAAATGTGCTAATTAAAATGTAGTTTCCTCTTCCCACATATGAAGTGTGGAAAATGAATCTTGTGTTGGCACAAACTGTGATTCATTTATCCTCATTTTCTCTCTCCACTGGACTAAGGCTATAGAAATTTCAGTCTACCACCATCTCCCATCTGCTCAAAATCTAACCATGCCTTATGATTTTTAAATACCCCTAAAGGATCATGGGGAAGGCTTCCTAACTTTGGGGAGAAAATATTTAGAAAACGCTCAGCCTGTCATTTTATTTGGCATTTAAAAATATCTGCAGTATTTGAGAGAGAGATTGGGAGTGGCTAGATGTTTTCTCGCATTTATAAAGCAAAAAATGAAAAGCTTTTGCATGCATCAAGGTTAGCCTTTTAATAAATAGCAAAAAAAAAAAAGTATGTTAACAGCACTTATCAGACAATAGTCTCCAGTATATACAGCATTTGCCAGTCACAAATCTAGACACCCCCCCCTCCCCCCGCAAAGGAAGACAAATTAACATAATCCATTTCAAGCATGTCTGATGAGCAATCTTTTCCAGAATCATTCCCTTTCCCACAGTTTCTGGACAGAACGGATAAAAGATCGGCTCACCTGCTGAAGATGCAAGGCTTTCTTGCGTCCAGGGTAGTAGACGTGTGTGTCTTCTGTTCTGTAGGTGTGGATTCTGCAGTGCTGCACAGAAACCCACTGCAGCCACAGACCGGCAGCGGCAGTGGCAGTGGCGGCGGCGGCGGCGGCGGCGGCGGCGGCGGCGGCAGCAGCAGCAGCAGCTTCTCCCAATGCTGAGTAGTAAAGTGTGTGACTTAGCAGAGGCTCCCCAGATACCATTAGGCGCTTACTTATAAAAGAGGAGGCGGAATCTTTCTTAAAGGAATGGGTTTTGTTTCTCCTCTCTACTATTGCTTCATAAGAAGCAGAAGCAGGGACTTTTTGGGACTGAGTAAAGCGGTGCAGCTGTGGGAGGTCAAGGTTAAAATTAACTGGACTGATTTAGTATGAATCAATGAATTGCTGGGAGCATACATTAGTTTTAAAGAGCCCTAGTAACTTCAAACATCGGGGTCTATGGCAAAAATAAAGTGGTGTGCCTGAAAACTGGTTAGTATTTTGTGCTAATATTTAATTTACAATCATTGCGCTAAAATGATAACTGAATAAAAAGAAGTTACTAGCATTTAACACAAGTATGCCGAAAAGAATAATAAAATGAAACATTTATGTGACTGGGAGCAATGGAGTCAAGCCTTCTAACACTTATAAGGATACCTGGAATTTCAGTGAATGTTGATATTAGAAAACATATTATTGACAGATTTCAGTGTGTATTCATGTTATAAAAAAATCACAGTATTATTTATAAAAATACTGAAAAATATATCTAAAATAATTCTGGACCATAATAGCAAAGCACTGTTATTTCAGTGGCAATTCAAAAGTCAGCAAAATTAAGAAACTCATAGGTAGACTAACTTACTTTAAATGCATGTGAATCTACTATTTAGACTATTAAAATATGATGCGCCCATACAGGATGAACTTGATAGTCTACATTATGACTTTAAATTTTATTCAATAATTAATATGCCTTGATTTAAGCATGGAACAGCTGTGATTATTTTCTTCATAAGTAAATGTAGAGGTGTGGTTCATAATGTGAATAGAGAAAAATATGGAAAATGTTTTGCCATTGATTTTTCTTTTCAGGGCCTTTGCTGGGTGCGTATGTGATCTTGAGGTAATAAGTAATCTTATTTGATCCTTTGTTCCCTATTTTGTAAAATGAGGAAGTTGGGTTGAAATTTTCCCTTAGCATTCCAAAATACAATGATTTTATGACATTTATATGCTTATATTTTTTGTTAATTTAATGCAAGTGTGTCTCATTCTAAATTACTCTTCATGAAAACTTGGATTAAAAATAAATCGTTATTTTAAACGTATAACCAGAGTTTGTTATTTATTGCCATTTGGGGAATTATTTTGCAAATCAAATAATCATTATTGTAAAATGAATAAACTTAATTTTATCTGACTTAAGATTTTGTATCTAACTATGACGAATTTTCCTGAAGCAGGACCCTACTGTATTGCTAAGTATATTGAGTGGAGTACATAATTTTTGTTTAATAATAACGAAAACATCTAAAAACTAAGCATCACTGGATGGTAGAGTTGGAACAGAGTTTAGAGCTCATTGACTCCAATCCTGAAATTGTATAAATGGAAAAAATGGAAACCCAGAGAAGCAAAATCGGGACAGAGCTGGGATTTTCTCTGAGTCTCCACTCTTCACATACACACAAGGCAAATAAACAGCACTTATGGACATACACACACTTTCACATACCCACAAAGAGGGCTGAGCTGGACCTGGCACAACAAAAATCAGTAGTTTCATTCAGTGACACTATTTACATACATTTAGTATAAACTAAGAAATACCAAACAAGTACTTACAATGTGTGTAATATTAGCACAAAATTTGCCTTTGGATTTACACTAGAAAGTGAAGGAATTTGTCCAGGAAAATGCTTTTTTCAAAAAGTGACTTCCGGGGCACCCGCATGGCCTAATCAGACAGTTGGGCCTCCCACTTTGGCTCAGGTCATGATCTCAGGGTTCGTGAGTTCAAGCCCCACATCGGACTCTGTGCTGACAGCTCAGAACCTGGAGCCTGCTTGGGATTTGTCTCTCTCTGCCCCTCCCCTGATCTCTCTCTGTCTCTGTCTCTCTCTTAACAATAGATAAACATATAAATAAAGAAATAAAGTGACTTCCAAGGAAACACTCATTAGCAAACTCTTGGCTTATCTTCCACTCAAATGACAGGGCCTTCGATTCTGTTGGTTGTTTTCCTCGTGCCCACTGGTGCCTCCGTTCCCTTTTGTCTACATCCTTAAGCATGTCTGCCAAGAGGAAAAGTTTGTTTAGGAGCCAGGCAGGGGAAAGTATTGTAGACTTAATTCTGGCCTTCAGAGATGCTTTTTGGAAGTCATTTTTTGTGCTAGATACTAACATTTTCCCTTAAATCCTGATCTGGCGTTCCTGGTAAAGAACCTGGCACCAACCTAAGCCTACTCTCCCTAGTTTCAAGGGGTCATTATAATTAGTCTGTGTTATATTAGATGACATAGCAAACTTGGTGTTATGTGTATCTGGCAGGACAATTTATCACCTTGACTTAAAAAAATAATGCTTCCTACAGGGAGAGAATTAAAGGAAATTAGTTGCCCAATTTCTTCATCTGTTTTGGTTTATCTTGCTCTTCTGCAAGGAAGGCATTTCATCAACCAGGTGGTAATAGGCAGTGAATAAAATGGCAATTATCTTCATAATTCATCCCCCCCCCCATTAAATACATTTCTTTGTATCATCCCCAAAGTGCTGAGTACAGTCTCTTATATAAAGGCACTTAATAGATACTTTAAAAAATGAATACGCGAATTAATGAATGAATAGCCCCCAAAATATCCAGAAACTGATTACAAAGTGTTTCTGTTTGTTTGTAATTTGCATTGTCTGAAACAACTGACTCTATTCTCTACCTCCCTTTTCTAACACAGTCATGATCTAAGAGAAACAATCTCCTTTCTGTAGAGCTCTTTAGGCATGCCTGATTTGTATTCTCCAATTAAATTGTAGCTGCAAATCTCCACATGAACTCTGGGTAGATCGAGCCCTAGCCAAGACGCTTTCTGCCAAGAAAACACAGGCTTAAGTTTCAAAATTCCAGTGCTCCAGTTCTAGTTGTGACACCAACTGGTTATGTGACCTCAGAGAAGTTTCTTGACATGCTTATGCCTCAGTCTAGCCATCTTTTAGGTGGTGGTGACGGTGGATTATACCTGGTATACCTACTTCCCAGGGTTGTTGTGAAGTTCAAATGAAATAATAAATGTAAAAATGCTTTGAAGTTTTCAAAGGACTATGTAACTGTAAGGTATTATTATAGGCAGATGTATTTAAAATCAATTACCGAGTTCAAGGGACTTTAGCCTAAACAACCTGTTTTACTACTTATTGTTTCAGAAAGCAAACAGGTTTATCTCTCCCTGTGTGTGCATGTGTGCACTCACCCTGCTGCTTCCAATTTAATAGCTTTGAGGCTCTGAGGCTCTTCCCCTACCCGGGGAATATGCATCTGCAGTTGAATATGAAGCGCTAAGACTTGATTATAGAGACCGCTCCCCCATTCCTTCTCCCAAATTTACCTTTTTAAAAAAGTTCTCAGAAACAGTAAACTCAGTGAAGCACAACAGGCTTTTCATACTATGTATTGTCATGTACCTAATCGGAGGGGTTAGGTGACCCATTCATTTGAAACTTGGTCATCCTATATACATTTTGAACACCCTTTTATGCCAGGCCCATCAGGAAAGTACTTGGGGAACAGAGTAGGAAGAACTGACATGAAATTCATGCTAATGAGTTCTTCATTACCTAAGGAGACGTAATCTGGACAATACTCAAAGATTCATCAACATATCTTATTAGTACTATGTGAACTATATGGTTTATTTTAGAGGAATTATCTCAGCTAAATACCTGACAGGTCCTTATACAACTGTTTCAGTAATCAGGGCTGATAAATTTCTGTAACATTAATGAAATATCATCCTTAGTGGTCTCCTCCTCTTTTTAAAAAAGGTATTTATACTCATTTATTCATTTACCATTTGGTGAGACTTTTAAAATCATCATAGCTAAATAAATAGCCGCCAGTAAATTAAGCAACTAATAACCAAACAACCACTATAAATAAGATACTCTGAATGAGAAGTGCACTCGCAGGTGGGACATAAAAACTCATACAAAATAATAAACAAAAAATGTATACAAAATCAATTTAAGTTATCAGTATCTATGTAGAGAAACTGTAAAATGAATACAAAGTGTGAAAGTGCTGTGTGAACCTAAAATACATCAGTTTATCTTTACATTTCATAGGCCTTAAGATTTCAGCTGCTAATCTTTAATATATATGTCCGAATTCCTGATTTCAAAAACAGGTGTTTCAGGGGCACCTGGGTGGCTCAGTCGGTCAAGCATCAATTCTTGGTTTCAGCTCAGGTCATGGTCAAGGCCCACATTGGGCTCTACGTTGACGGTGTAGAACATGCTTGGGATTCTCTCTCTTTCCCCCTCTCTCTGCCCTTCCTGCACTCTCTCTCTCTTTTGCTCTCAAAATAAATAAACTTAAAAAAAAATTAAAAAAATAAGAACAGGTGTTTTAATTCTTATGGCACTATTTCTATAATGTGACCAGTAACCACCAGCAACAGAAATACTTGGGGCTATTTCCTGCAATACTGATTCTTGGGCTCTATCCGTGAATTGGAATATTTTAGGGTGAGCCCTGGGTCGAGAGTTTTTTTAAAGCAGTTCAAGGGATTCTCATGTACCAAAATTTGGGCACTGCTATCCTTTAGGAACAATGCAATGTATGTAGACTCTCAGAGTCACAATGAGTAAAATGCAGATGGGTCCTTTTTCATTATGTGAGAGGCATTCAGAGGAGCACTGACCCTGGATCCACTCCTTCTATGGCATCACTTGGGCAAGATACTAAACTTTCTGAGTCCCAGCATCCTCATTTGTAAGATATTACCTGTTTGACCGTGTTATTGTGAGGATTAAACAACATATGGAGAGCTTCTACTCTAAAACCTGACATAATGGAACTTAAGTGTATGTTCATTCCCAGTCTCCTTGTTCAAAGATGAGTTTAAAGGTATGTTCTTCTTGTCCGGTCCTTAGTGTGCTTGGTAGAGGCAGATGAATTAATTAGTTGTTTAATAATAGCTAATATGTTGTGTTCTTATAGTATGCCCGTCCTGAATGCTTCATGTGCATTATTTTATTTCATACCTACGATAATCCCTAAGGGTAGGTACTATTATTATTTTTATTTTACAGATGAAAGAACTAAGGCTTAAAAAGGATAAGTAACTTTCCCAGGATCTCAAAGCAAAGCATCAGTGGTGCTGCGATTCAAACCGAGGCTTTCTGACTCCAAAGCCTAACTCTTCATTATGCTGTATGTTTTGTACATTCTCTAAGTGCTTAGATAAAGCTTATGAGCCAGTCTCTTGGAAGGAATGAGCAACTGCAAAAACGGACTTCATAAACATGCCAGAAACACAGATAAATGTCATCATTTCCTTATTTTAGAAGTCTTTGCCTATAACTGATTATGGCACGTGGTAAGTGTTCAAAGTATTTATTGAATGAATGGAAGGCAGAGTTTTCACCAGCACACTGTTGAAGCAGCTGACATATCTAAACCCAAGTTTTAAATTAAAAAAAAAAAAGTATGTTTTTTTTTTATTTTAGAGA
This sequence comes from Panthera uncia, assembly GCF_023721935.1. NCBI lineage: Eukaryota > Metazoa > Chordata > Mammalia > Carnivora > Felidae > Panthera > Panthera uncia. Next base: position 65,128,736 of record NC_064818.1, on the reverse strand, counting down.
GAGAGACAGAGAGAGACAGAGCGTGAGCGGGGGTTAGAGAGAGGGAGACCTGAAGCAGACCCCTGGCTCAAAGCTGTCAGCACAGAGCCCAGAGCTCATGAACTGCGAGATCATGACCTGAGCCGAAGTCAGACGCTCAACGAACTGAGCCACCCCAGGCGCCCCAAACCCAAGTTTTACATTGCAAGCTAAATTGGTCTGATTTTCCAGATCAGCTTATGTTCTGACATAATGCAAGTCACTAAACTTCAGAGCTACAGATCATCATACCATTTACAACAAATAATTCTTGAGCACATGCTCTGAACTGTGCACTAGCCTGGCACTGGGAAGATTTTTTAAAAAAACCAAAAACCTTAAGGCATAGCCTGTGACCTAAACATGTAGCTGGGAAATAAAATACAAATGTATGAAGCAACTAGACTGCAAAATCATCTGGGATATAAAATATATGAGATAATAAATATGAAGATATGAGATATGAGGTAATAAATGTGAAACTCCTAGCACACGGTAAATAATAAATATCTGCCTTATTGTCAACAATATTGCTTTCATTTTAATAATTATTAAGACATAATTATAGTTTTATTGTCAATAAGAAGAAATAAAAATTGTTGGAGCTATCATTTAATGAGTGATTACATGCCAAGCATTGTGCTTGGCATTTTATGGATGTTATATTTGACCATTTTATCAATATTGCTAAATCAGTATTATTAATCCTATTTTTCAAATGAAGAAACTAAGGCTCAAGAGAGGTCAAATAACTTGCTCAAGGCACACATTTGGCCTTGATTCAGGGTAAATAGTATATACAAAGAGTCCCAGAGGAATCGGGGAAGAGAGAGGTCATTTTTTGCCGGTGAGAGGAGGCAAGGCATCTCAGAGTAGGATTGCCGGCGAGAGGAGGCAAGGCATCTCAGAGTAGGAAGAAAAGCAGGACTGTCGTGGGGGCAAGAGCAGAGCCTTTGGTGACAGAGGTGGCAGGGGCAGAAGTGTGTATGTGAGTTTTCTGAGTCAGGGCTGTGCTCATAGTGAATGCGTGACCGAGGTGTCTTCACTAAACAGGGACAGGAAAGTATGAGGTGTGTTGGTAGAACAGCAAGTAAACCTGTTTGTCTGGAATGAAGTTTGAGGAGGGCAAAGTTAGAATCTATGTAGTCCCCAAACCCATAACCCTGAAAACTCAGCCCTCGTTTACTGGCGGCCTGTTTAAGTAGTCCCACTTGAGTTACTTTCCGTTAATTCGCCCACTTATTTTCATTCATCGAGACAACAGTGTTTACTGAACTCCTACTATGTGCTAGCCATGGTGGGTGCTAGCGATAGTGTAGTGAATAAAACAGACAAAAATCCTTGCACTTCACAAACTTTTATTGCACCGGGAAAACACAGATGCTAATTGATAAATAAGGTTATTTTCAGATGGTGACGGCTATGAAGGAAATAAAACAGACTATTGAAAATGACTAGGGTGGGGGGCTTGGGGGGCTCAGTTGGTTGAGTGTCCAGCTCTAGATTTCGGCTCAGGTCATGATTTCATGGTTCGTGGGTTCAAGCAGCGCATTGAGCTCTACACTGACAACGCAGAGTCTGCCTAGGATTCTCTCTCTCCTTCTCTCTCTTCCCCTTCCCCACTTGCACTGTCTCTGTCTCTCTCAAAAAAAAAAAAAAAAATTGGGGTGCCTGGGTGGCTCAGTCAGTTGAGCGGCTGACTTCGGCTCAGGTCATGATCTCGCGGTCCATGAGTTCGAACCCGCGTCAGGCTCTGTGCTGACAGCTCAGAGCCTGGAGCCTGTTTCAGATTCTGCGTCTCCTTCTCTCTGACCCTCCCCCGTTCATGCTCTGTCTCTCTCTGTCTCAAAAATAAATAAACGTTAAAAAAAGTTTAAAAAATAAATAAATAAATAAATAAACAAACAAAAATAGAAAATGACTAGGGCGGAGGTGGGGTGCTGTTAGGATGGCTGAAGAAGGCCTCTTTGAGGAGGTAACATTTGGGCCAAGACTCAAATGATCTGAAGTCGTCAGCTGGAGAGAAAAGCAAGTTCAAAGGTCATGAGGCAGGGGGTGCCTGGGTGGCTCAGCCGGTTAAGTGTCCAATTCTTGATCTCGGCTCATATCATGATCTCACGGTTTGTGAGACTGAGCCTAACATTGTGAGATTGAGAATCCCACCTGCTTGGGATTCTCTCTCTCCCTCTCTCTCTCTGTCCTTTTCCTGTGCATGCTCTCTCTTTCTGTCTCTCAAAATAAATAAATAAGCTTAAAAAAAAAAGTCATGAGGCAGGAAGAAGCTTGATGTGTCTGAGGGACTGAGAGAAGGGCATGATGGTTGAGCACTGTGAGAAAGGGACAGAAGGGCCCCAGATTTGACCAGAGAGCTGGGTGGGAGCTACATCACACAGGTCTATAGATCAGGGTGAGAGTTTGACTTTGGGGTAGTTTTAAACAAAAGAAAGTTAGGGTGTCATTTATATTTTTGAAATTTTATTCCGGCTGCCATAGATGAATAGACTCTGGAGAGATGTGATCAGACAGGGAAGCCAGTTAGGAAGCCATTAAGGCCGTCCACACAAGAGGAAATGGGGTCTCGCTGGAATGGCTGTGGAGATAAAAAGTGAATGGACTTGGGGATCTGGAGGTAGAGCTGATGTGACTTGCTGATAGAGTGTACATGGGAGGTAAGGGAATGGAGGGAAAGAGAGGAGTCAGTCCAGGATGATCTCCAGGCCTTTGGCCTGAGCATCTGGGTGGATGAGGGCACCATTATCTGAGATGGAGGAGAGTTGAGAAAAAGTAGCACGACAGGTAAAGGTGAACACTTCTGTTTGGTCATGTTAAATTTGAGATTACTCTTTTTTTCCTTCAGAATACATATTCTACTCTAATTATCTTGTCAGTTAATTTTTTTTTTTTTGTAATTTGTTCATTCTTAACTTCCTCCCCAAAAGAACCTTCAAAAGAGCAAGAACCTTGTTCATCTTGATCCTTGTTGAATGCCCAGAGTCTAGAACACTGGTTGGCACAGCATATATGCTCCATAAATATTGGGATTTGTTGGGTCTGGTTCAGTGGTTCTCAAGGGTACATCAAAACCACCTGTGCAGACTTATTAAAAGTTCAGAATCAGCCCCCACCCTATCGCCTCCCCACCATGACTCCGCTTAAATAGTTGTACTCAGGAAAATGCATATTTAGCCACCACTGTAGATGACCAGTGGTCCATAGTTGAAACTAGTGACTTAGATATATTAGTGTTCATTCATACATTTACCTTAGAAACCCTATTTCAGCACCATCCCAAAAGATTTCAAAGTATGGCTTCAGAGAATTCAATGGTGTTCTTAAATACAGTCAGATCACAAGGTGTTGATTTAAAAACTTTTGAGAGAAAACCATTGAAAGAATCCTGAGGTCCCTCCTATCTCATTTAACTCACATGCTATCATCGGAGACTAGGAAGGAGTCTCTTAGGAGGGTCCTTCATGTAAAGAAAGATGGCTCCCTAAGTGCTGGGCCAATCCTCCTCTTTTATCATACCTCCCACATGTCTGAGCCCCACACCTATTTGCAGGTAAGCGAAATTCCTTTACTTGGTGATTGTAGCAAATGTATGTTTTTGTTTGCATAGCATCTATTTCCATTTTTAGTAAGAGTGCTTCAGTATTCCTTTGAGGAACCCCACTGCTCTAGTGTTGGGGCCCTGTCCTCCCCCTGATTGAGGGGCTACCTCCAAGCTGGACCAACCAGATGTTCTTTCCCTAACATTTGAATATTGAGTAGAGTGGTACAGAGACTTAAGAAGATCAGAGTTCATCTTGAGGGAGGTCCCTGAAGAGAATGTGATTAGATTCTGCTGCAAGGATCTCACAGAAGTGAGACCTGGTTCTTCAGTTTCTTCTTCAAAATTCTACAAGCTGCAAACTTTTTTCTTCCAGTACATTTCTGTTTTGCTTAGGGTGGTTTCAGTTGTTTGCAATATAACCTATGACACAGAAATTAACAAACATGCAACTTATAATTAAGGCTTTGGAAACAAATCCTTGTGGGGAGCAGTAGCACATGGACCGCGTTTTCACTAAAGTGTCAATGTCTGATAGCAGAGCCTGAATAACACACATCAGCAGGCAGAGGCAAGTGAAAGGGCTCCGTGGCTTGACATAAGTTCTACCACCGAGGTAGGAAGGAATAGGATGGCTGGGACATGACACATAAATCTTACTCGAAACTTGCTCTGAGTTTACTCATGAGATAAACACGTTTCTGGAAACTCTCAAACCTCTCTTTTATTTCATAGTTTCTACTTAGTCCTCCCAGCCCCTGAATTTCTATCATCAGACTAAACTTTCCAAGTAAGCCTTTCCAAAGCAGGGCATAATTACTAGGCCACATAAGCCGAAGACATCAATTTATGAACATGAGAACTCGTAATATTAAATTTAGTTCTCATTTCCTTCAGTGGCCCCTAAGGGAAAAAGAACATCCTGTCCTTTTAATCATTTGGGTTAAATCCTAGTCATTTGTTGACCTCTCTCCTCCCCCCCATTTGAAAAAAGAGACCTACAACTCTTTAAGACTCTGAGAAATTAATGACTTAACTCGTGTCTTATAAGCAATAGTCTTTGAACAAGAGGAGATTCTTACAACCTTATTGGTAGTGATTACAGAAATCAAGTCACAACAGATAGGATACTCTACAAAGCCAACAGCACTCTGAGCGTGAGCCACACCCGGGGTGAGATAAGGAGCATGTTATAGTTTAACAGCACTAATAAAAATGAAACCTCATCGCTTGAAGATTGTACACAGTGTAGATGGAGCTAAAATATAAAAATCAGTCTAGTTAATTTTTTATTTTTAGAGGGGTTTGCTATTTGTAAAACCTAAAAATACCAGCAAAATCTGAATATAAATCTGATAGAGCCTGTGTGACCAATCGTTTTCATTTCAAAATTGGAGGGATCACTTATTCTTATCTTTAAAACATAAAATAGTATTACTAAGATTTGCTGAACACTTCCTACCTTCCAGGTACCCTTCAAAGTACTTTATAATGTAGATATCTCATTTAATCTTTGCAACAACCCCATGAGGTATTATCTTATTATCCCCGTTTAGAAATAAGGGAACTGAAGCACTGAAAAATTAAGTAATTTCCCCAAGATCACAGAGTTGACAAATGACAAGTTTGGGTTTTAAATTCAGTTAATAAAATGGTTCCAGAATCTGGACTCTCAACCCCCTATCTGGACTTCTCTTACCACCTTCCAACCTTGCTTGGTCAATTAGTGAGACAAAACCTGGTCTTTCCTTCTACCATTTGACTTCCTTCTAACCTTCATTCTGAATGCTTAAAGTGACATTTAAAAAACGACCTGAACCAGGTAATCAAAACATAGGCTTTCTAGGAGCCCAATTGCTGGATGTTAATTGTTAACTAAACGGTGAGCCTTTCCAGCAGCCTTGACAGAAATTTACTCACCCAGATTTTTTATTAAGTAAAGCAGTAAGAGTTTAAGGATCTAATCTAAGTCTCAAATGCATGAACAAGGCCTTCGCTTTTCAAACTCCCTTGAAGTGTTTATACTTTGTTACAGTGGATTTGAGGGTGGAATGAGTGACAATCTTTCTCCGAAAAGTGCGTTATTTTTCTGAGAGGTGGTTCTTACTTCTTCACCGGGGGCGGTAATTGAGACGCCAAGCTGGGACATGAACCCGCCTGAGAGTAACCTGGGTATGGAGTGTGGGTGACACTTACATTAAACAAGCTATTCTCAAACATTCAGAGGCTCTTTGAATACCAGTGCGGATTTTCTGAGCTAGTTTCCCTGCAGTCTGGCCATGGCAACACACACTTCAACCTAGTTGGTGGTAGTTTCTTGAAGACTTTTCTTACTTCTACCACTGTGGTAGGAAGGAATAGGATGGCTGGGAGATAATGCTGGTACACTTAGAAAAGGAGAAGGGAGTTTGAATGTGGACATGATAACATTGCAGTTGACTGTATGTTGACCAACTAAGGAAACAATCTGCAGTAGAGGTGGAATTTAATCTTCACTCTGAAACATGAGGGGTTTGAGTTTTGCTGCAAAGGTATCGTTTGCTTCTAAAGGGAAGGTTTGTTGGGGCAGGAGCTAAAACGTGCACTGCGGGGAGAGAGTGTGGCATACAGAAAGCATGATAACTTTACTGCACTGAAAGGAATTGCGTGAGTTTAGAAGTGAGATAGGACAGATCCTGAGATCTCACAGTCAATTAAAACCTCACAGAAAGTTTTCTCGGGAATGAAAGCTTCGAAGTGCCTCCTCTTGAATGTAGCCATAATTATAAAAATAAAATAAAAACATATGACTTTTTAACCAGGCAAATCCACTTGAAAGAAGCTACTCTATAGAAATCCTTGTAGGAGCATTTAAAACAAGATAGTTACAAGAATGTTCACTGCTATGTGGCTTCCAATAACAAACAAAAGACACAACGATCTAAATCTTTCAATCAGAGAATAATAAAAACAATTATAATAGACCCATAAAATGGAATACAATGCAGCATTAATGAAACATGACATTGACCTTGGATATACTAAACCGACATGATGTCCATGATATGGTGCTTTGAAAAAAGGAGGTTGTAGAACATATGCAAAGAGTAATGCCATACTAACAGGTATGTGTGTCCATATATGTCTGTACATGCATATAGATATAAATATATGGTGTATGTTTTAAAAAAGAGTTTGGAAATCTATATAGGAAACTATTAATGTTAATAGTTACTTCTGAGGAGTAGGATTAGGTGGGTAAGTGAAAGTTTAATTTTTTTACTTTAAATGCATATATATATATATATATGCTTTTATGTGTATAAATATTATTTGTGTAATTTAAAAAAAAACAATGAAATGAGAATTGCTGAACTCAGAAACATATATGTGTAAGCACTTGGTTGCCTTTCCCTAAGTTTCAGGAGCCCTCCCTCTGAGAATACCTTTTCCAGGGAAATGGTTGAAGTTAATCTGTTTCCTCTGGATAAAAAGAATCTCAGCACTGAGAAATCTCCTTGTTTAATTCTTGTTTATTTATTTATTTATTTATTTATCTCTTCATTTATTTGTCAGCAGTAAAGCATAGAAGTTAGCAGTCAGTTGGGGGATTTGGAGTTAGAAATAATTGCATCTGAATTCCTGGGCTAACACTTACTGGTTGTAAAACCTTACAAGTTATATGACCAAGCCATGCCTCCATTCCTCACCCGTAAAATGGGAGCTAGCCCAGTACCTGGCACATATTACATGCTCAACCCAAGTGAACTATCATTATTTGTGAGTTTGTCATTCAAAAAAACCCATTTATCGAGCACTTACTGTATGCCAAATTTTGTGTCAGATTCTGAATTTTTAATATGGTTTGGATATGATACTGGCTTTTAAGGGGGTTAAGTCTAGATCAGAGGTCAGTTCAGGGATTTCCTGAACTCGGATGAGAAAAAAGAAATCACATCTCTACATTTTACTAACCTCTAACTGAAATTTAACATTCCTTCGATTATGAATTTATACAGCAGATCAGAGGTATTCACACTATACGCGACTTTGACACCAACAGAAATCATGGACGTTTCTTTTTTTTTTTTTTAATTAAAAAAATCTTTATTTATTTTTGAGAGAGAGAGACAGAGACAGAGACAGAGACAGAGTGTGAGCGGAGGAGGAACAGAGAGCGAGAGAGGGAGACACAGAATCCAACGCAGGCTCCAGGCTCCGAGCTGTCAGCACAGAGCCCGATGCCGGGCTCAAACTCACAAACCGTGAGACCATGACCTGAGCCGAAGTCGGGTGCTTAAGCGACTGAGCCACCCAGGTGCCCCTCAAATTTAGTTTTATATTTTGAAAGCTATATATTAGTTTAATTATTCTGTGCTCCTATGTCTCTTACTTCATGCATTTAAAAACAGTGTTCTGAAGTGAGTACATAACATATATTTTCCACGTATGAGGATGTTCATGACAGCACTATTCATTACAGCATAAAACTGAAAACAAGCTCCATGTTCATCGATAGAAGAATGGATAAATCAGCAGTGGGATATTCATACAATGAAATACTACCCAGCCACGAGAATGAATAAACAATTGCTACATTCACAAGTGTGGATGAAATCTCACAGCTAAGATTGAGAAGAAACCAGACCCAAGAGGGAACGCACTGGATGATTCAGTTTATATAAAGTTTAAAAACAGGTTAATTTATCTCTGAAGTTAGAGGTCAAGACAGTCTTTACCATTTTGTGGGGTGGTGGCTGGGAGAGGTATGTGGGAGCTTTTGGGTTATTTATTGATCCAGATATTAGTACGAACGCGTTCACTTTGCACAAACTCATTGAGCTGTCCATCTATAATCTGTGGATTTACAGCTGTTGTACTTCAAAAAAATTTTACTTTAAAAAGAGGTCCGTACGCTTTACCAGTCTGCCAATGGGATTCATGGCATAAAAAAAGATGAAGAACCTCTCGTCTGGATGGAGATACAAATCCAGAGAAATTACTGTAATACAATGTGTTATACACAGCCTGGATGTTCCAGGCCATTCCTGAGCCCAGCATTCTATTCCAGTAACCCCTTAAGTATAATTCATACTCCTCAGAACAAGAACTTTGTTTTATTTAAATATTGAAAGTAGGGTCACCGCGGCTGCAGGGAAGGAATGACAAAGTACTACGAAAGCACAGAGAAGGGAATGATTATTTTGCTGAGGCTGGTCAGGAAGAGATCTCACGGAGGAGGGATGTGTGAACGGAGAATCAAAGGGTAAGTCGACGTCCCACTGAAGGACTTCCTGTCAAAGTGAGCCGCGTCAGGGAAATACAGGAAGCACACTGTGTTAGGAGAACATGGAATCATCTGGTGTGGCAGGATGCTGGGGACGGTGGTCAGAGGTGTCAGGGAAGGGGGGAAAGTAGGCGACATGTAGAAGGCTGTGCATCAGGCTGAGGGGAGGCAACCAATACTGTTTGTTTTTACTTCTTACTGAAAGGATAGACCGAAACAAGAGTGCCCAAAACAGAAGTGCGCGGCTTGATAGACTTTCACAAACTAAACACACTTATTTTCCTAGCACCCAGATCAAGAAGTGGGACATTTACAACCAAGAGTCTCCTTTCACAATCCCTACCAGGCACCCCTGCCAAGTATAACTGCTATCCTGACTTCTTCCTTTCTTTAAACCATTTTATTAAGGTTTGTTTGGCATGTGAAAAGCTGTAATATTTAATGTGTACAACTCAGTGAGTTTGGGGGATATGTACCTACTGTGCATCCGCCATCTCCATCGAGGCCGTAAACATATCCAACACCTCCCAAAGTTACCTAACCCACCCTTCATTATCATTATCTTTTTTTGCCTAGTAGGAAAATTTAACATAAGGTACACCCTGTCAGTAAGGTGTGAGTTTTCAATACAGTGATGTTAGTGATAGGAATTATGCTGTTTGGTGGATCTCCAGAACTTATTTATCTTTCGGAATGGAAACTTTGTACCTTTTGACTATCATCTCCCCCTCTCCCTTTCCCCAGGCAACCACCCTCTACCCTATGCCTCTGTGAGCTTGGCTCTTTTAGTCTCCCAGTGTAAGTGAGAAAATGCAGTATTTCTTTCTGTGTCTGACTTACGTTGTTTAGCATAATGTTCTCCAGGTCCATTCGTATTGTTGCAAAGAGCAGCATTGTCTTCTTTTTTGAAGGCTGGATAATATTCCATTGTAATGTCTACTACATTTTCTTTTTTTTTTTTTAATTTTTTTTTCCCAACGTTTTTTATTTATTTATTTATTTTTTTAAATTTTTTTTCAACTTTTTTTTTTTTTTTTATTTTATTTTTGGGACAGAGAGAGACAGAGCATGAACGGGGGAGGGGCAGAGAGAGAGGGAGACACAGAATCTGAAACAGGCTCCAGGCTCCGAGCCATCGGCCCAGAGCCTGACGCGGGGCTCGAACCCACGGACCGCGAGATCGTGACCTGGCTGAAGTCGGACGCTTAACCGACTGCGCCACCCAGGCGCCCCTACATTTTCTTTATTCAGTCATATGTTAATGGGTTGTTTCCAGGTCTTGGCTATTGAGAACAATGCTACAACTAACATGGGACCTTTGGGTAAATACCCAGAGGTGGCATTGCTGGATGATACAGTAATATTATTGCTAAATTTTGAGGAACTGTCACACTATTTTCCACAGCCGTAACACCAATTTACATTCCCATCCACAGCATATTAAGGTTCCCTTTTTTCTATGACCTCGCCAACACTTGTTATTTTATTTTATTTTATTTTATTTTATTTTAGTAACAGCCATCCTAACAGGTGACTTCCCATTGGGGTTTTGATTTGCGTTTCTCCGATCACGTAATGTTGAGCACCTTTTCATGTAGCTGTTGGCCACTACCATGATTCATAACACCTCAGATTGGGTTTGCTGGGTTTTGTGCTTTATTTGACGTACGTGCTCTTTTGGGTCTGGTCCTTCACTCATGCTGATAAGTGACACATAATGTCATGGCATGTAGTTGTAGATCATTGCCACCTAAGTTTTAAGCAGGGGGATGGTGTGGGCTGACCTCTGTTAGAAAAATCCCTCCAGCACCTTCGAGGAGGGTGAAGTGGAAAGATGAGAAATTTCATGCAGGGAACTAGACCAATAAGCTAAGTGAGAAATGATGAGGGCCTGACCCAGAGCCCAGGCAGTGGGAGTGGAGAAGAGGCAGACAGATCAGAGGGTCACCCTGAGCTCTGGAGAAGCAATTCAAAACATATGTTCCATTTACAGTGTCCTTCAAGCACAGAGGAGAGCACATAACTGAGCGCTCAGAACTGGAGCGACATTAATTGACCACGGCATTAGTTTGGGTGCATGTCAAGACTTAAATGAAACAAGCTGCATCCCTCTACGAGTCTATTGTCAGAGATGACAGGAATGAGACAGACCAAAAGCCAACACAATGGGGATAAATGGAGGGTGTCCCACGAAACTTTAATGACCTCAAATGGTTACCGGAGGAGTTTTGCAGCTGAGTGATTTTTCTTCAATATTTTTTGAGTCGTGGAGTTTCAACATAAAATTCAGATTAGCTAGGGAAACAACATCAGGATTGAAGAGACAACAGGGTGGAACAGAGTTGGAGGAGGCTGTGGGGAGATGGGCTGCTAGGGGTGTGAGATGGGTATGCAGGGCAGACAGATGGGGAGATAGATGGTGAAGCACGAAGTGAGAGCTCATTCAGAGTCTGTATTAATCTCATGCTTCTCAAAGTCAGGTATGCACACCCACGACAGCATGTCAGGAGGAACCCGGGTCACCTGATAAATACGGTACATCTTGCTTGAGTGTCCATTTTACCCTAGGACTGAGGAGAAGGATGCTATTTATATGGAAGCAAATAATATACAATGGAGTAGAATACAAATTTTATGTGACGTTTCAAGATAAAATACAAGACTGCACGTGATTTCCTAGCCAGATGATTTGGCCTTTGGCCCCAATGTGTTCTTTGTCATTAGGTGGAATTCAGAAGAAAATTTTGAGAAGCCTCAACTCCATCACTCCTGACTCCACGCTCCAGTCTATGGATGCTAGCACCTCCAGTGAGCTCTTTTCCAGACCGGGCGGTGGTATTCAACAACATTCCTTCCTTCCTTTACTCATTCATTCCAACAATATTAAATAAGGGTATGCCATATACCAAGACCTAAGAGTTGTTTTTCTCCTGTATAATATCGTAAGCTCCAAAAAAGGCTGTGTCTTTAAAAAAAAGTTAGTGCCTCCTTCAGCATTTGTCCAACCTGGCATATATTAGACCTCTATAAATATTTGTTGACATGAAATGAAATGTGCTCTTTGAAAAAGATCCAAGGAAGAGTTAGGAGGGAGACAATAAAGGAGAGAGACAGAGGTGAATGTATGCAAGCTAACTGCTAACCATTGTGAACTGTGTTTATCCATGAACAATTCTGAGATAGACTTTAAGTTATATCCATTTTATAGCCAAGGAAATTGAGGTTGAAAATGAATAAAGTAACTTGTTTGAAGTAACACAGCTGGTAAGTGACAGAGCCCAGATTCAATCCCAGCTTTGTCTGATAATAAGGTCCGTGGAGAATATCTGTGGAAACAGAAAATGCATATACCATTTGACCCCGTAATTCTACTTCTAGGAACTTATCCTTGGGATATTGTGATTTACAATATAAAAAAAAAAATGTATATTTGGTCTTCATCCTGTCTCTGGCCTGTAGCTTCTAAACTCCTGGAATTTCCTAAATGATGAGAGAGATAAAGGTGTCCTTTGTTTCATTAACGAGATGACTTTTGGACCACACCTAAGAATGGGGGCTGGTTCCAGTGGAACCAACCTTACGATTATAGGGTTGAAACTTTCAGTCACACCCTCAAGCCTCCGGGGAGGGGAAAAGGGTTGAAGGTTGAATTTAATCACCAATTGCCAATGATTTAGTCAATCATACCTATGTAATGAAGCCTCCATAAAAACCCAAAAGGACGGAGTTCCATGAGCTTCTGGATTGATGAAAATATGGAGATTTGGGGAGAGTGGCAACATCAGACAGCATGGGAAGTGCTGTGCCCTTTCTCTATACCTTGCCTTGTGCATCTCTCTCATCTGGCTGTTCCTGAGTTGTATTCTTTTACAATAAACTCATAATCCAGTAAGTAAAATGTGTCTCTGCGTTCTGTGAGCCACCCTAGCATATTAATAAAACCCAAGGATGGAGTTGTTGGAACTTCTAATCTAGAGCCGGATGGTAGCAGTATGAGTAACACCTGGAACTGCATTTGATCTGAAGGGGAGGACAGTCTTGTAGGACTGATTCCTTCACTTGTGGAATCTGATGTTGTCTCCAGGTGGGTATGTCAGAATAGTGTCAGAAGTGAGTTGAATTGTAGGACACCCAGCTGGTACCGGGAATTGCTTGGTGGTGTGGGGACACCGCCCCTCCCATTGTACATTGGGTGCAGAACCATTAATCCTGTAGATACACGCAAATAAATGCTCAAGACATAAACACGAGAATGTTCATCTCAGTGCTAACTACAACAGCACTAAACTGGATATAATCTCAACATCTTTTACTGGACAATTGGTTAGATTACGTAAGGAGCATAGAGAAAGAGGCATACCTATATACATTAATACAGAAAACTATTTAGGATATATTGTTAGTTGAAGAAAAGCAAGTTGTGGAACAGCACACATTATTTGGTTACATTTTATCTTTTTAAAAACAAATGCGCAAATTAAATATGCATGCATATATAGCACCAAAAATTCTACAGGACTATATACCCAACTTTAACAGGGATTACCTCTGGGGAGGTGATGAAAAGGGCTGCGCTGGAGGGCACAAAGAGAAAGTGGTCTTTCTTTCACTTTATTTCCTTTATGAATATGTGAAAGCAAATTTTTAAACGTGACTATGTATTACTTTTATAATAAAGGAAAACAGGTTAAAAATTAAATAAAAATGAAGCTTGAGCATTTTTAAAAGCATATTTTAAAAAAATTTAAGGTTTGGGGTGCCTGGGTGGCTCAGTCGGTTGAGCATCCGACTTTGGCTCAGGTCATGATGGCACAGCTTGTGAGTTCGAGCCCCACGTTGGGCTTTGTGCTGACAGCTCAGGGCCTGGAGTCTGCTTCGGATTCTGTGTCTCCCTCTCTCTCTGCTCCTCCCCTCCTTACAATCTGTCTGTCTCTCAAAAATAAATAAAGATTAAAAATTTTTTTTAAATTTTTTAACGTTTATTCATTTTTGAGAGACAAAGAGAGACAGAGTACATGCAGGGGTGGGGCAGAGAGAGGGAGACACAGAATCCGAAGCAGGCTCCAGGCTCTGAGCTGTCAGCACAGAGCCCAACGCGGGGCTCAAAATCACGAACTGCGAGATCATGAATGGCGAGATCATGGCCTGAGCCAAAGTCGGACACTCAACCGACCGAGCCACCCAGGCACTCCCCACCCCCGCCAAATTTTTTTTAATTTTAATGTTTATTTTTGAGAGAGAGAGAGAGAGAGAGAGAGAGAGAGACACGTTGAGTGGGGGAGGGGCAGAGAGAGAGGGAGACACAGAATCCGAAGTAGGTTCCAGGCTCTGAGCTGTCAGCACAGAGCCCAATGCGGGGCTCGAACTCACAAACCGCAAGATCATGACCTGAGCCAAAGTTGGATGTTTAACCGACTGAGCTACCCAGGCACCCCTGAGCATTTTTCAATACGCCTTGATGCATGGAATAAGTGAAAGCCTCAAGAAGGAGGGAAGGTAGAAAGCAGAGAGATGAAAAAAGGAGCTAAGGAAAAAGGGAAATGGTGTTAGTGAAGCTTATGCCAAGGCTTTATTTTTATTTTTTGTTTGTTATTTGGCTTAAACAGCAGAAGTCTATTGTCTCACAGTTCTGGAGGCCAAAAGTCCAGGATCAAGGTCTCGGCAGGGTTAGATTCTTCTCAGGGCCACAAGAAAGCATGGGGTCTGTGCCTCTCCCCTAGCTTGTGCTGATTTGCTGGCAATCTTTAGCATTCCTTGGCTTGTGGATCCCTGCCTTTAGATGGCATTCTCCCTGTGTGTGTCTGTGTCCAAATGTCTCCTTTTTATAAGGATGTCAGTCATACTGGATTACAGACCCATCCTACACCAGTGTGACCTCATTTTAATTAGTAATATCAGCAAGTACCCTATTGCCAAATAAGGTCACTTTCTGAGGTTCTGGGCTTTAGGACTTCAACCTATATTTTGTGGGCAGGGAGGTGGGGGATAGACACAATTCAATTCAAAAAAGTAGGTGTAAAACCTTTTTTCCACTGAGTCACACGTAAGGATTTGAACTGAAGAATTTTTGGCTTGTCCATTTTAGAGATTAACCAAATTTTTCTGGTGTTATCAATACCCTAGATTCTAAGTTTTGGTGAAAATCATATTTTACACAAAGGCATTCCGGGGATATTGACAAACCTGGAAGAACAGATTTCTCTAGCTTACTGGAGATCAATATGAGATGAGTG
The DNA here is from genome assembly GCF_023721935.1 of Panthera uncia. Classification (NCBI taxonomy): domain Eukaryota; kingdom Metazoa; phylum Chordata; class Mammalia; order Carnivora; family Felidae; genus Panthera; species Panthera uncia. The sequence goes on along the minus strand of NC_064818.1, from coordinate 65,113,669 downwards.
AAGGTTTGAGAAACTAGGGGGAATGACATATAAATACTTGGTCTTGGCAGTTCTGTCATTTGCTGTCTTCTTATACTGCTTTAAGCTAATGCTTTGGGGGGCCCTGAGATTTTACCAGGGAACCTTCATAATTATGACTGAGAAGTACAATGAGGCTAATGACAGTTAAAATAACTACATATGCTTGTAATAAGTATACTGGATCTGACAGTCCCCACCTTTCCCTCTCTCTCATTTTATTTTTACTTAAAAAAAATTTAACCCTGATAAAATACACATAACATTGGGGCGCCTGGGTGGCTCAGTCGGTTGGGTGTCCGACTTCGGCTCAGGTCATGATCTCTCGGTCTGTGAGTTCGAGCCCCGCGTCGGCCTCTGTGCTGACAGCTCAGAGCCTGGAGCCTGTTTCAGATTGTGTCTCCCTCTCTCTCTGACCTTCCCCCATTCATGCTCTGTCTCTCTCTGTCTCAAAAAAATGAATAAATGTTAAAAAAAAATTAAAAAAAAATACACGTAACATTGACCATCGCAACCATTTTTAAGTTTACAGTTCAGTAGTGTTAAGTATGGTCACGTTGCTTGCAAACAACCTTCAGAACTTTTTCATCTTGCAAAACTGAAACTCTGTATCCATTTTACAACATCTCCCCACCTCTCCCTTCTGCCTGGCCCTGGAAACCACCATTCTACTTCCCGTCTCTATGAATTTGACTACTCTAGATACCTCAGATATGTGGAATCATACTGTATTTGCCTTTTTTGTGTCTGGTTTGTTTTACTTAGCATAATGTCTTCAAGATTCATCAGTGTCGTAGCATGTGTCAGAATTTCCTTCCTTTTAAAGACTGAAAAATATTCTATGACACGTATCAGATTTTGTTTATCCACTCATCCACTGATGGACACTGGGTTGCTTCCAGCTTTTGATTACTGTAAGCAATGCTGCTATGAATGTAGGTGTACAAATATCTCTTTGAGACGTTGATTTAAATTCTTTTAGGTAGAGACCCAGCACTGGAATTGCAGAATCACATGTAATTCTTTTTTAAATTTTTTGAGGTGCAGCCATACCATGACGAAGCTTTTTAGTTGTGATACGCTTAGTGCTCAGAAAGATAGAGGGCAAGCCGATGGCTGTTTCTCACTATATCAATCATACAAAATCCAGGAAAGCATCAAGAGGTTTTTTTTTAAAGAACTCTATAACATCAAAGCAAATGTAGATGCATGCTTTGGATTGGCTCCTTGAGAAATGGAGAAGGAAAAGTAATTGCTGACTAAGCTGCTTAAGGAGCTAAGTATTTTCTACTGAAGACATATTTATCTCCTTGGTGGAGCTGCGAGTTCTGAGGAGTGCCCTCATTAGAAAACAGCTGATGATTCCAGGAAAACTTGGAAGAATCACCATGGTGATACAGAGTGACCCATTTAAAGTGTAAGGCCCATTGTGAGTTGAGCTTCAAAAGGTGGCTGCATAGAATCTTCTCTTTCATTTTTCATTGGACATAAGATAGAAAATAAGGTAGCATTATTATTATTATCTCCATTTCTTTTGCAGTCTGCTGTACTTGAGAGGTATCCTAAGATGCCTTCAGATTCTAGTCCAGGCTTGGCTTCTCCTTAGCTGCGTTACTTTGAGCGGGCCACTTAAACTCTCTAGCCTCAGAGAGGTGACCGAAAGAGCCTCGGATGTCCCTTTAGTTTGTGGATTTATTTCGATGCATATGAATAAGTGCCTCATCTTTTTTTTTTGATTGCTACTCCTTTTATCTGGAACTTGGCTATCCAACAATCTCACCTAATCAGTCCTGGTGGAATATGAAGAAATAAGCCAAAAGGTGCCGAACAGAGAAACATAACATCGAAGTCTATGGGCTAAAAAAGCTCCTTCATCTTATTACTTTCCTTAGACCACAGGTGTATGTGGTTGAATTAATCACACTCTTGGGTTCATACAATCTCATCATTAGTCTGGACAAGGTCACTGTTTGTTTAGTCTTACTCTTTTCTTCTCCTTCATCTCCCATACCTGTACTCATTTCCAGGCACTGTGCTTGGTGGTATAAACGGATGATTATATTTAGTTCTACCAAGAATGCTATCAGGTGGACAATATTACTATTTCCATTTTACCTATGGGAAACCTAGGCTTACAGAGACAAAAGGCAGAGGCAGAATACCCAGCCAGGCAGATCCAGAATCTACACTCCTGAGCACTACATGAGCTAATCAAGAAAACTTATTTAAAATACAACCTGACTGTAAGTTATTCTGAATTGTCTGTAGGAACCTCTCCCTCCCATTCTTAAAAAGGATATGTTAACAGATCTATTTTGAGGCATTTTACTTTTCCTCATTCATTTTTTGCAGAACTTTATCACCAGAGGCAGTTTTGTTAAACTGGGATCACCGTCTCTTTGGATTTCCTTTTCCTCTCCCATTTCTCTTGCAAAACTTGGCGTTATAATTGTCAGCTTGGGCCTTGACTCTATTACTTGCCGGGAACATAACTGGAATGATATAAAACAGTATTGCCTCTCCTTAAAAAGAACACCTTTCCATTCATACTGTGTTGCTTTTCCATCTCATTTATAAGATGATTGTTGATGGACAGAATATGCTCTTGCAGTCACATTTCTCTCCTGGATGGATGAATAGTGTAGGGATTTATAATAGAAAGGAGTGTGTGCCACCTTTAAGGTAAATCCATCCCAAATTGATGGTTAGCTAAAGTGATGGCCATTTGACATTCCTGGCATTCCAGCACAACTCTGACATATGATGGGACCAGTTTATTAGCATTGGCTAAGTTTGGTAGGTGAGCCCTGGAAGGGGGGTGGGGGGTTGGGGACAGTCCTTGGGAGAGATGCTAAGGGCTTGATTGACTAGGAAGATTCTTCCCCCTGGAGCCTGAAAGTGGTTTAGCTGGATGGGGAGGTCAGATGACAGTGGGGAGGAGCAAACCAGAAATACTACTACTAATGTTGTTGATGATGATAATAATGTTAATAATAATGTCAATCTCTTGAGGGCTTTCTATGTGTTAGATACTGGGTTGTATTACTTTATGTGCATTACCTTATTTCATCTTTGCAACAACCTGAGGTAGGTACTATTATGGACACCTGAAATCAAGAGTTTTACAATTTCCATTCTATGGTGGGGGAAATTGAAGTTTAGAAAGGTAAAGTAAGTTATTTAAGATCACCTTAATTTATTTACGATTCATTGGTCCAAACTCTTAACCACCATACTTACATAGCCAGTGAGCTTTGGATCCAAGGGATAAAGTAAGGATAGAAGAGGAGATTGCCTTTTGAAGGGAATGATTGACAAAGGCTACAGAGGGACTGTGTGTAGTCCCAGGTCTGGTGGTTCAGGATTCTACTTAAATGAGGAGACAGAGCACCTCAGGGTAGTTCTCCTGGTTGGTGCCAAGCATCAATGATTCCAGGCCAGGGCCACATTCTGTCCTTAAATCATCTCTTCACTGTCTTCTTCCTAATTTTAAGGCCACGCTATTATATAACTTGGATGTAACAGCCAAAGATAATTTTCTGCTTGAAACAATCATATTTTATGCTCGGGAGGTTTGACTGAGTAAAAGACTTCTTTCTTCAAGTAAGCATTTTATTCTGTTAAGTGTACAAAGTCCTTTCAGAAACGTCCTTGCAGATGATGAAATCAACCCCTATCCCTAAGAGAGGGATCCTTAAGGCTTCCCAGACCTTGCAAGAAAATCGTGCCCCCCCAGCATTAAATTCATTTAGATTCCCATCAGAGCTTTGTAAGGCAGTTTATACGAAGTGTCTTTTATTTTGGACTTAGTTCCTCTGTAACAAATGAGTCATTGATTTTCAAAAAAATTTTAAATGTATCCAGAACCTTTTTTTTTTGTTGTTTTTGTGTGTGTGTGTGTGTGTGTGTGTTTTTTTTTTTTTTTTTTTTTTGGTTTTGGTTTTGAACAGCTTCTCAGAAGCCCAAACCAGAACCCTGTCCTCTTTCCCTGCTGCTTTGCTATAAAGATAACGTTCTCCTATATGGATCACAGTGGTTCCTTTGACAAGAATGAACAACTCTCAACCAGCTAAATTGTTGACCCGGGTGAAAGGGGTGCCTCACAAGCCTTTCTAAAGTGTTGCCCAGCGATTATTTTTTAATGCTCATGTGCTACTTTCCAGGAGGGGCTGAAAATAACAATAACAATAAAAAAGGAACTTTAGGGACAGTCTCAGTGCTCTTTGTGATTTATGAGGTATTCTGGTCTTGAGTTCCTTTGGAAGCCTTTCCATGTAACTTTAAGTAGGGAAGCCGACTGGAGCCTCACCATAAAACTGTGGTTGGGTACAATAAACCCCTGAGGATTAGTCAAAGACAGATTCACTGGATGCCAAATTCTTTTCTATCATCCAAGAGTGGCCAATGAGACCAAGGGTGGGAGTGAGAATTCACCAGGGTTTTCAACAAAGCATTCCAATAAATTAAAAAACAAACAACCTTTGTTAGAACGAGAGAGTGTTTGCCAATGCTGGCTGGTGAGAGCGCCCTCATGTGTCTCAACATGGTAGTATCATTTTAGGGCTTTCCAAGGGCCTAAAATGCTCTTCTAATCACTACCCCAACACCATCTAATGCATTCTCTTACTTCCCATTTGTTTCCAGAGCCACAGATGAAGTTCCTTCTTCTTTAGGTGTTAGTTGGAATTTCCAGTGTGATGATGATTTTTATCAGAGGCTGTAGGCATAAACCATTTCATTTTCTAGAGTCTGCTTATCGGTATGCCTGCTTAATTAACGTTCATTTAAATCTCAATTCCTGCCAAAAAGTGAAAATAGCCTAAATGCCCACCATCTGGTGAATCAATGAATAAATTGTGGTAACCCATACAATGGAATACTACTGAGTAATAAATAGAAAAGAATGATTGACATCTGCAAGAACAAAAGGCTACATATCATAAGATTTCATTTAGGTGACATTCTGGAATTTAGATACGTATTAGATCAGTGGTAGCCAAAGAATGGGGGAAAGAGAGTGGGATTGGCTGCAAAGCAGTACGAAGCAATGTTTTGGGGAATCAATAGCATTCTATGTCTTTTTTAAAAAAAACCTTTTTAAGTTTATTTATTTATTTTGAGCAAGCAAGAGAGAGAGAGAGAGAGAGAGAGCACAAGCGGGGGAGGGGCAGAGAGGGAGAGAGAGAATTCCACACCATCAGCACAGAGCCTGATGCTAGGCTAAAACTCACGACTGTGAGATCATGACCTGAGCCAAAATCAAGAGTCTGACGCTTAACCAACTGAGCCACCCAGGTGCCCCTGTTCTATGTCTTTGATGTTGGTTGTCTGACTGTATACATTAGTCAAATTCACAGAACTGGCATTGGTGGTATAATGTTGAGTACAGCTCCCAAAACTCATTGAACCATACACTAAAAAAAAACAAAAACCAAAAAAACTAAATTTACTACATATAAATTATACCCCAAGAAACCTCGCATAAAAATGTTTAATTCTTAAAAACATCACCATGGACTTCTTCCAAAGTACAAATCCCCAACCCTTCTGGGTTAGCCTCTTGGCCTCCTTTTCTTTGCACATCGGAAAAAGACACCACAGTGATCTCTTGTGGGAGTCTGCAAGTTCCAGCTCAATTCAAAGCCCCAATGGGGCCAGACTGCATTCCAAACGGTCCGCTCCCTGACTCTGCCATTGTGCCTGACACAGGGTGTGAGTGACACAGAGCCTTCCTGACACTTGGATATTACAAATGAAAACATCAAAGTTATAGGCCAGTGCTAGCCCCGCTACCAAGAAGTAGGAACCTCTTGAGGGGAAATGAGAGCTGGGCTCTGAAGGCAAATTCATTTCATTAGTTTGCTGGCTTCCCTCCATGACAGACAACAATCACTTGTTTCTGGGCAGAAGTTGTGCCTTGTGCAAACTATCCATTAACCACAGGACTGAACCACCCTGGGTAGTGCTCAGTGTCTAATTCTAGAAACCAGTTTTGGTTCGATGGCTCCCAAAATGTTCTTCCGATCCTCATCCTCAACAATGGTGACCTATGAAATGCTAATCCCATGCTGGTGGTTCTTAAATTTTACTGGGCCTACTCACCCCATTGCTAAGAGAGTAAATCTTAAGTGTTCTCACCACACCCATACACATAAAGGGTAACTATGTGAGATGATGGATGTGTGAATTTGATTATAGTAATCATTTCACAATATATATGTATATATTAAATCGGGTTATAGACCTTAAAAAGATCACATTGTACAACCTAAATTTATGCAACTTTTTTAAGGGTTTTTTTTTTTTTTTTGAGAGAGAGAGAGAGGGTATGTGTATGGGAGGGACAGAGAGACAGAGAGAGAGAGAGAGAGAGAGAGAGAGAGAGAATCCCAAGCAGGCTTCACACTGTCAGTGCGGAGCCCATTGCAGGTCTTGAACCCACAAACTGTGAGATCATGACTTGAGCCGAAACCGAAAGTTGGATGCTCAACTGACTGAGCTACCCAGGCACCCCTAAATATATACAATTTTCATCTTCCAGTCATACCTCAATGAAGTTGGGGGAAAAAAATCACCTAAGGGGTATGCTTTCTAAATGCCAGTTCCCAGCCCCCTATTCATACTTGAGATTCTAGCGTAATAGGTCTGGGATTGATCCCTGGACACTGGATTTTTAATAAGCACCTCGGATGATCCAGATCTAGGAAATGTAAGGACCACATTTTAGGAAGTGATGACTCAGACTTAGAAAAATTCTCAAATATAGACTGAGCAATTTATTCATGGAAATGTTTGACCTACCAATGGTTTCAACACAGTGATTAAGAGTAGGGCTCTGGAGTGGGGTTCCTGGGTTTAAAGCCCACCTCTACCCATTGTTACCATTGGCCTTACATTACTCTGTCTCTCCACAGTGTGTATGAGAGGGGGAAAGATCAAATGAGTTAACACTAATAAAGCACTCAGAATAGTGCCAGTAAGCATTAGATAAACTTCAATTATCATTCTGTCCCAATCAATAGAGATGGAGGGGAATGTTGCAAACCATGAACAAAAAGAGTTACTTCAAAGAGCTTTTCTTTTAAAGCTGGGATATCTCCAAATACCTCAAGCGGTAGAGGGAAATGTGAACTACCTTATGTATGCCAACTTTCCTACATTCCTAATTTCTTTGCCCTGCTTAAAATATTAAAAATAAAAGCTGCCAAAGAGTAGCTGAACTTAGCAGCACTCTTCCTCTTTGACTGATTAAGGAGCTTAATACAACTCCCATATATTAGCTTGTTCATCTTTACAAGTCATATATAATCTTTGGTGATTCTTAAACAGAGAGGTAAATCAGAATCATGTGTAGAGCTCTTGAAAGATAATAGATTTCGACTCGGTAGAAATTGGGGCAGGGCTCAGGGAATCTGAATATCTAAAAAGAGCTCTCTCCTTGATTTGGCTATACATTCCAAGTAGAGAACTCTTCTTACAGGAAAAGCCTAGGATAATCCCCCTTGTTTTATAGTTTAAGAAACAGAGACAGAGCATGTTAAATATCGTGCCAGCTTCACTCAGCAAATCATTTACAGAGACAGAAGTTGAATTTGGTAATTCTAAGGCCAATAGCCTCTTCATTACAAATTATGCTGTAGACGCTACTTGTGTAGGGTAGGATAAGGATAGTAAATTTACATTCCCTCATTTGCTTATGAAATAATACTCTGATCTGAATTCACAGAAACTTTAAATTAGAACTGCTGATCTAGGATTCTGAATTCCATTGATTCCACCTTTTACCCTCTTACCCACATGCCTGCATTTACTAATTATCCCCATTAAATCCCTGGAAGTGTAAAGGAGAGTCAGCTTACTTGGAGCCCGAATCAAATCCCTACTGGAAATATGATCATGAACTTGAGGATTCTTTCTTCTAGAGGCTGAAGGCAGTGGCGTTTAGTGGCTTCCACTCTGGATTGAGGTTTTTGTAGATTCCCTCTTCATTTTGAGACATATGAGTGACCTCTAAAAGTCCCTCAGAAACCATTTTCTTTAATGCATTATCAGAGAAGGAAATCTGTCAAATTAAAATCTGCGGGCGGAAGGGGGGCGGCCACCAATCAAGTGAAATCATTCTGTTGAACTTGAGCCAGGGAACCAAACTGGGGCAGTATCATTTCACTAACAAAATGGCCCGGCGGGCTGGAATCCCTGCCTGCAGACCTTCACAGATCACCAACCCCTTGCTAATAAAACAGACCCTTTGATTGAGTTACTTCTTGGCACCCACTGACTGCTTTCCTTTCAGATTTTCTGTTGTCCATATTTCAATATCCCGCTTTTGCATTCTCCTCCTGCTCTTGTTAAAATACTGTTTCTTTTCTTAAAAAAAGATCTCTTTTAATCAGATAGCTCCTGCTGGCATGAGCTGTCAGAGGTATTCATTTCAGTGGACTCTGGCCTTATGCTGCATTACCTTGGCAACAAGATTTAGAGGCAAAGGCCCTGCCTTGAACTTGTCAGAGTCTCCAAGACATGAACTCAGCACATATTACTCTCAAGCATATCAAGTTGTCATGCCAACCACTAACAATAAAACCCATCTCTCCCTTCTAGGGTTTTAATTCAATAACTTTCTGGATTGGCTCCTTCTGTAATTCAATTGGCCTGAAAATGTAATATATGAATGTGTGTGCACGTGCATGTGTGCGTTTAACCAGTCACTAATGGCCTTCCACTAAGTGACTGGAGATCAGAAATATAATTTAGGTCAAAAGTTCATCCAAACGCAAAGAAAAAAAACAGTAAACAGTGCCGGATTAACACAAGAAGCCTGTAATTTTGGAAATCCTGACAAAGAGGCAACTAAATGCAATCTCAAGGGCCGACTTCTACCCTCAGATGTGACTTCCACTGCCATAGCTCTCCAGCATGCCTGATACCCAGGGTAGCCGCACCCCCATATGTATTTAGAACTCCTTTAATTGGTTTTGAATACATAAGTAACGTCAATTTCTTAAAAGCACTACTATTTTTATACTTACATTTCATTTTCCTTTAACCCGGAAGGCTTTGTGGGAACCTGTCTCCTTAGAAAGTTTCTTAATCCTCAAAGAACACTTAGACAAGGCATTGCATGGATCTGGGGGCTAGAAGTAACTGAGGGTCAAGGTTTCTCAAACTTACTTGTTTCCATGCTTTCTTATCCTTGTGCCAACTCATTATTTTCACCTTTTAACTGACTTATTTAAGTGCATACATTTAGAAGGGTAACCTTATGTCATGGACCTGATATTCTGCTTATTTTAGATTCTCTGCCACTGAAGACATGGTTATTTCTTAGTTTTCAATAACTAACACATAGAGGGTTGACAACGTGCTAGGCTTCATTGGAAATACTTTTCACATACTAGCTCATTTAATCCTGACCACAACCACCATAACCCATTGAAGCAGGTAACTGTTTTTACCATCTCAGTTTTATAGAGGCAGAAAAGAAGACCCAGAGAAGTTGGGCAGCGTGTGTATAGCTCCACAGCTAGTAAATGTCAGGGCTGAGGTTCGAACCTAGCAGTCTGGTTCCAGAGTCTCACTTCCATATCCTGCTTCGCTGGACTCTGGTTGATGGTTTGAGCCTTTTTGCAGTTTTATGTAAGAAGCATCGATTGCCTAAAATTGCCAACTTCTTGGGGTGCCTGAATGGCTCAGTCGGTTGGGTGTGTGACTTGGGCTCAGGTCGTGATCTCACAGTTTGTGAGTTCGAGCCCTGCATCAGGCTCTGTGCTGAGAGCTCAGAGCCTGGATCCTGCTTCGGATTCTGTGTCTCCCTTTCTCTCTGCCCCTCCCTTGCTCTCTCTCTCTCTCTCTCTCAAAAACAAATAAACATTTAAAAAAATAAACAAAATCACAAACTTCTTGAAGACAGGGACCATATCTAACACGTCTATATTTTCAGTATCTAGGTGAATGTTTTTTACATAACGGTTATTCAGAAATATGGTTAGGTTGTTCAAAAGTGATCTAAGAGAATCCTAGAATATCAAATCCAAGGTCACTTTGAAAATGTAGTTTTGTTTAAGTTGGAACAATAGAGGCTATCATCACCACCACCCACAGGTACACAAGGTCTTCTAGAGACCAGGCTCTTTGAGAACAGAGGCCATGATTCATGGTATGATGGATATTCCCCACTGACCCTACCGGAGATACTTTGTATCCTTTGCCACTATGCTTTGTCCAGGGCACATGACTTATAGACTGCACCAACTAGCTTGCCCTCTGGCTTTGTGTTGGTTGGGAGGCACTGGCAGAGGAATGAAGGAAAAGTGGGGGTATTTATCCCCTAGCTCATTCCTTGCCAAAGCACGCTTTGGTAATGTTTGTTTCCCTTTGCTTTGCTACCAAAGACCACTGGTTCTGTTGAGCAGCTCTTGCTGGGATGGTAATAGGTTTCGGCTAGTGCTAGTGTGCTTCCCTATTCTTTCTTGGTATCCTATAACTGATCAATATTTTATCAATAGTCCCTCCAACAAATATATCATTTGTCTCCTCACGGGATTCTGGCTCTTACCCCAGTGAGAGCACTTACATCTGGCCCAGTGCTTCTCACATGAGAATCAGCTACAGATCTTGTTAAAATGCAGATTCCGGTTCAGACGACTGAGGGGAGGGAGTTGAAATTCAGCATGTCGAACAAGCCCCCAAGTAAGTGGATGCTTCACAGGCCACACTTTCAGTAGCAGACATCAAGTAGGTGGCCTGTAGTTGTCTGATAGGTATCTTAAGTTGAATGCAAGAATGACTAAATGAATGGCTTGGATGCAGTATGGCATTTGTCAGTACAGGTGAAGGAAGCCATGCCCTTCCCACAACTATCTTGTAGCGTCGTACCCCTGAGGTCCCAGTGTGGCTGCAGGAGACCCACTGGATCACACCGCGAAGCTCATGGCTGGCCGGACATCCTTATTGCTGTCCTTCTTATTCCCACAGCTACCCTGGTGATCCTCCTCATCCGTCGTGAATAGTGCTTATGAAAAACAGCAACGACCACAACTAACCTGCAAGCAATTGAGTTCACCCAGGTGAATATTTTTTTCTTCAGAGATAAAAGCGAAACTGACTTATTTTCAACATCAGAATTGATCCCCTCAAGGGACAATTCTTGCTGAGTGAAAGATGGTGGAGAAATGCATAGTTTGCCAAACAGTGAGTCTTATTTGCTCAGATTCTGCATAGTCTTGTACAAACAGGTTCCATAGACAAAGGCAAAGTCAAACTCTAAGAGATCACTCAAAATAAGACCCAGCTCAAAGCAAAATATACTTAACTGTGCCTTTAGGCAGATCAAGCTGTCAGGAGATATGAATTCCCTTTTACATTTAGCTTAGCGACACACACTTTTTGAACACTTACTAAGTTCCAAACACTGTATCTCTTGGTAGGCCATGAGGGTGTGCACAGTAAAATCTTAGGAATTTCAGATCTGAATAAGGTGAATATTGTGATAATTCCAGCAGATGCTAATCTGCCTTTGACTATTTCGCTGATGATGCAAAAGGATTTACTATGCCAGTTAATAGGTCAGTAGGTTTGCAAAACAGCTGCTTAAGAGAAAAAGTGATTTTCAGGAACTGTCAAGAATTTTAGAAAGGCACATTTAGGTTTTGGCCATGGAGTCACTGATTGATTAACAATGTGACGGTTGTGCCAATTAAAAACGTTCTTCTAAGTGCAGTATGACAGGGACACCTGGGTGGCTCAGTTGGCCGGACAACCGACTTCGGCTCAGGTCATGATCTCACGGTCTGTGAGTTTGAGTCCCTCATCAGGCTCTGTGCTGACAGCTCTGAGCCCAGAGCCTGCTTCGGATTCTGTGTCTCCCTCTCTCTCTGCCCCTCCCCCTCTCATGCCTCTGTCTCTCTCTCTCTCTCTCTCTCTCTCTCTCTCAAAAGTAAATAAACATTAAAAATTTTTTAAAAAATGCAATATGCCATCCTAGATTATATCCTGGAATAGGAGACTGTGAAATATGAATAAAGTGTCAAGTTTTATAGTATTAGTAATGGTAACAGTAATAGTTTATAGTAATAGAGACATACCGGCATGAGCCTCTTAGTTCTGGCAAATGTACCACAAGAGTGTAAATCTGGGTGAAAAGTATTTGGGGACTCTGTGGACTATCTTTGCAACCTTTCCATGAATGTAAAATGATTCCCCAAAATGTAAAGTTTATTAAAAAAAATCTTGCACGCTAACAAAGTCTGATTCTCCAAGAACTCTCAGCAGCAGCAATAAAAACTATTTATTGAAACCATTCTCTGGGGGCCCCTGGGTGGCTCAGTTGGTTAAGCGTCCGACTTCAGCTCAGGTCACGATCTCGCGGTCCGTGAGTTTGAGCCCCGCGTCAGGCTCTGGGCTGATGGTTCAGAGCCTGGAGCCTGTTTCCAATTCTGTGTCTCCCTCTCTCTCTGCCCCTCCCCCGTTCATGCTCTGTCTCTCTCTGTCTCAAAAATAAATAAATAAATAAATAAATTCTGCAAAAGAAACCATTCTCTGTTCGCAAAATGCCAAGTGCCCTACACATGTGCTTACAACAATGTTCTGAAGTAGGTATGGTGAGTTAGTCTCATTTTACAGATAAGGAAAACGTGGTTCGCAGAGTGATTAAGCAACTTCCCAAAGACACACAGATAAAAACTGATGGGGTCAGGATGTGACAAGGTTTGGCTAATCCCAAAGCCTGGACGTTCGGCAACCCCACAGCTGTGTTGCCTCTCCTAGTTTGAGTTTCTCTGTAGAAAAGAGAGTTATCATTGAATTCACATCGACACTGATCTTTCATTTGAGCTGATGAAACGTGAACCCACTTATTTTGTACTGTACCTTTAAGTAAACCAGAGTATTGTTTTGAAAGTAACCAAGTTTAACACGTGGTCAAGTTCCCTACCTTTCTGCTTTGTTAAATTGGGCTCTAATTTTCTTGCAGGAGGGAGGAGGGAGGAGGGAGGAGAGTCTGGGAGAGGCATCTATTCCAAAGAGCTTGGAATGCTCTCAGAGCTAAGCCACTGGCCCTTTCCTCTTGGCTCCTGTCTTCCTTTGCCCATCACGCGCTCACCTTGGGATGATGGGCCTCTTGCCCAGCACTTCCCAGTCGGGCTTTAGCCACGGATGGCTTACTTAGAAACGGGAAAAAGGTAGCATACCATGGCATGATATGTGGTTCAGGGTGAAGAATGCCAGATCCGTATGCAGAGAGAACTGGCTCCCTTAAGACAGTTACTGGAGAGGCCTCAGAACAGTCTGTCCCCAAATATCACTCTGACTGGGTTCAGCAAGGTGCCTGTGATCAACAAATTCATGTTCAATGCAGTGTGCCCTTTGTGATGGGCACATTTTTCTCATGGCACATCACGGTTTTGCTCAGGTACACCTGTTGGCACATTCCTGGGGTCTCTGCATCCCAGCTGGAGCTTGGCCTGGTTTAATCCAACTTTCATTGATTTGTGAAGGGACAAAAATGATTATACACCACAGTTCCCGCCACTGTCCCCCTCTTGACAGTCAGAGAGGATTGTGTTTTTGTGAATCATTCTGTCCTTTAAGAATTCTGTCATTGCCAGAAGAATAGTTCTTTGGGCTTTCTTGGTACAGAATCAGAAGGGAAAGAGGAGAGGAGGAAGAGGCATATTAACCATTCAGAAGGGTTTTGGAGAAGATTGCAGGGTGGGAGCCATTTTAGTTAAAGAAACACAAAAACACGGTGAAGTTCATAAAGAAAGAAGTGGAACTTAAAGAAATATCACCCTGCACTATTTTTCCCTTCTTGGTGTTCAGAAAAATGCAGATAAAGGACCATCTGAAATGGATTAAAGACTTGAACATAAGGCCTGAAACCATAAAACTCCTGGAAGAAAACATAGGGGTAAGCCCCTTGACATTGGCCTTGGCAGTGACTTTTTGGATTTGACACTAAGAGCAAAGGCAGCAAAAGCAAAAGTAAACAAGTGGAAGTACATAAACTAGAAAGTGTTTTCACAGTAAAGATGATCAATAAAATGAAAAGACAGCCTATTGAAAGGGAGAAAATATTTGCAAATTATATATATCTGATAAGGAGCTAATATGTAAAGAGGGGCGCCTGGGTGGCTCAGTCGGCTAAGTGTCCAACTTCGGCCTCGGGTCATGATCTCACGGTCTGTGAGTTTGAGCCCCGCGTCGGGCTCTGTGCTGACAGCTCAGAGCCTGGAGCCTGTTTCAGATTCTGTGTCTCCCTCTCTCTGCCCCTCCCTTGTTCATGCTCTGTCTCTCTCTGTGTCTCAAAAATAAATAAACGTTAAAAAAATTTTTTTTTAAATATGTAAAGAACTCATGCAACTCAATAGCAAAAACCTAAAAATTCCAATTTAAAAGTGGGCTGAGGTACAAAGTAGACATTTTTCTGAAGAAGACATCCAAATAGCAAGAGACACATGAAAAGATGCTCAATATCACTCATCATCAGAGAAATAGAAATCAAAACACACATATATCTCCACACAATGAGATATCACCTCACGCCTGTTAGAATGGCTGTCATCAAAAAGACAAGACACCTCCTGGTAGGAGGTGTGCCAGGTGGAAAACAGTAAGGAGGTTCCTCGAAAAAAAAAAAATATATATATATATATAACTAGTATATAATCCAGCAATCCCTTTTATGGACACATATCTAAAGGAAATGACATCACTGTCTAGAAAAGATATCTGCACCCCTATGCCCATTGCATTATTGTTTTTGGTGGCCAAGATGTGGAAACAACTAAGTGTCTTTCAATGAACAAGTGGATAAAAAAAGTACTATATATATACACACACACATACACACACGCACACGCATAAATACCATTCACAATGGAATATTATTCAGCCATAAAAAGGAAGGAAATGTTGCCATTTGTGAGAACATGGATGGACTTCTATGGCATTGTGTTAAGTGAGATAAGTCAGACAGAGAAAACAAGTACTGTACAATCTTACTTGTATGTGGAATTTAAAGAAACTGAACTCATAGATACAGAGAACAGATTGGTGGTTGCCAGAGGTAGAGGTTGGGGAGTAGGGGAAATGGGTGAACGTGGTTCAAAGGTATAAACTTCCAATTGTAAGATAAGTAAGTTTTGCAGATGTAATGTTCAGTGTGGTGATTGTAATTAACAATACCCTATTGTATATTTGAAAGTTGGTAAGAGATGAGATCTTAACAGTTCTCATCATGAGAAAAAAAATATAATTATGTGAGGTGGTAGATATTAAGTAAAGTTATTGCAGTGATCATTTTGGAATATAGATATATGTCAAATAATTATGTCTCATGATATAAACTAATACAAAGTTATGTGTCCATTATAGCTCAACAAACTGGGAAAAAAAATTCTGAAAAAGCATAACTTTGGGGTGATGGCTTTCTGAAAATTCTTAGCAATCCAAAGCTTGGAGACCTTAACCTATGACTTGGCCTTTCCCAGAAACAACAGTTCATTGGATGACAGTGAACAAAAGACACAAAGGAACCAAACACACTGAGAGATGTGGCATTGAACACCAATAGCTGCTAACAGCACACAAAAAAAGAGAAAAGTAGCCATTAAGTCCCTGCTGATGGAAGCAACGCTATGAAATAGTCTTGACGTACATGCCCCAACCCCCCACCCCCCAAAATCAAACCTGGATCTAACCAAGCCTTCAGATGTAATTTCCAATTTTTAGGAAATACAGGAATTAGGAAGGAAGGAGAGGAGTATGTTCCCCTATGCCTCAGCAATGCAATCAGCAAAATCCAGACTGAAGGAAACTCTGAAGGGAAGAAAGATGTTTCTTTGATAAGCAAATTGCAAGGGAGAAAAATAGAAATGGAGGGAGATGCTATTGATTTTTCGAGAAAACCTATAACAACGTATGGATCTTATCTGGATTTTGACTCAAATCATCTGTTACAAGAAAGTATGACATCCATGAGACCATTGGCCATTTGAACAATTACTGGCTATTTGATGATGTTAAGGGATTACATGCTGAAATACTTAGAGATGAAATGATATGATATATTTGTTTCAAAAATATGGAGGGGAAATGCAGGAATATGCAAGAAAATTGGCCATGAATTGATAGTTCATTATGCTGTCTTTCTACTTAGTATATGTTTGAAATTCTCCATAAAAACCCAATCAAACAGGGGTGCCTGAGTGGCTCAGTTGGTTGAGAGTCCGACTTCGGCTCAGGTCATGATCTCGTAGCCAGTGAGTTCGAGCCCCGCGTCGGGCTCTGTGCTGACAGCTCAGAGCCTGGAGCCTGTTTCAGATTCTGTGTCTCCCTCCCTCTCTGACCCTCCCCCGTTCAAACGCTGTCTCTCTCTTTGTCTCAAAAATAAACGTTTAAAAAACAACCCAATCAAACAAAAAATGAGAAGGGGTGCCTGGGTGGCTCAGTCGGTTGAGCGTCTGACTTCGGCTCAGGTCATGATCTCATGGCTCGTGAGTTCGAGCCCCGCGTCGGGCTCTGTGCTGACAGCTCAAGAGCCTGGAGCCTGCTTCTGCTTCTGTGTCTCCCTCTCTCTCTGCTCCTAACCCACTCATATTCTGTCTCTGTCTCTCTCAAAAATAAATAAACATTAAAAATTTTTTTTTAAAATAATCAAAAAATGAGAAAAGAACAGATGCAGTGCTTCTGTCATCGTTGTTTAAAAAGAATCTTACAATAGCTCACTTTTCCAGACTGCATAGGCCACTTCTTAAAACTTATTATTTCTTAATGTTTAATTATTTTTGAGAAAGAGGCAGGGGTGCAGAGAGAGAGGAAGACACAGAATCTGAAGCAGGCTCCAGGCTCTGAGCTGTCAGCACAGAGCCTGACGTGGGGCTCAATCCCATGAACTGTGAGATCATGACCTGAGCCAAAGTTGGACCCTCAACCAACTGAGCCACACAAGGTGCCCCTTAAAACTTACTTCAATAGCACTTATCTAACTTTTGGTCTTTTCCCAGTGGACTCACAGAAGGGATCCACTTTCCATTTCTTCCTATTTATAGGTAGGATTTGGATGGGCATAAAAAGAAAAGAAATGTCACTCCACACTGTTTCTCCCTCCCAGGTATTCAGAAAATGCCAACAAAGGACCAGAGGGCTGAATTTTCTTTTTGGTTACCAGGCAGTATTTCTTTGGCCAAGACCTTGCCTGCTGTGAGACTGGACCACATAATGGTGCCCAGCTTCAACAACCATGCATGCTCACCACCTACCTCCTTTTCTCCCTAGCAGCCACTGCTCCCCTCTTGCTGGGTCTGGTTTCTGCTGGTAACACTCTGCTGAGTTCTGCCTGAGTCTTCATTGATCTCCCAACTGCCAAAGTCAATGCACCCTTGCAGCCCCTCCTTGGTGCTTTCTATTCATCATTTATTTAATCCTCACAACTTCGGGAGGGAGGTTTCATTTCCCATCCTATCCTCAGTTTGGCCAAATGAGGAAACTGACTCAGAGACCTTAGTAACTTATCCAAATTCTTTGAGCTAGGAAAGGACAGAAGTAGGACTTTAGCCCAAAACTACTGAATTATGAAATGTTTCTTTTTCTTCCTATTTAATAAATAGTTTAATGAATCATTATTACATCAATCTTTTATTATAAAATGTTGTGTTATAATACCATAATTATTAAATTATTATTTTTATTACTATTATGCCAGTGGCTTCAGTTTTCAGGTTTCATAGCTAGAAAAAAATTTAAAATATTTTGGGGCTCCAGTATAAGACTGCTAAATATGTGTGTGTGTGTGTGTGTGTGTGTGTGTGTGTGTGTAATCTTCAGGGCATTTTATTTTATTTATTTTATTTTTTTTCAGGGCATTTTAAAAATGCTCAGCTATAATATGTCATCATTATCATTTAATTTCAAAAAAAAATTCTCCAAAGGTACTGATATGGAAGTATTACTCAACCAACATGGTTAAGTAATAAAAGCAAGATGCAGGATGCTACCTGCTGTATCAAAAGTGAATCTCTACAAAAATGATCTGTATTTGCTTGTGCATGCATAGAGCATTTCTTATTTTTTTATTTTTTATTTTTTTAAAGTTGATTTATTTTGAAAGAGAGAAAGAGACAGAACGTGAGCAAGTATGTGTCATGACCTGAGCCAAAATCATGAGTCAGACGCTTAACCGACCGAGCCACCCAGGTGGCCCACATAGATAGCATTTCTTCAAGATATAAAGAAACCTGTAACAGCGGCTGCTTCTGGGTTTGGGAACCAGAATTTTGGGTAGAAGGAGACATCCCACATGGCCAATATGTACATTTTGAATTTTGTGCAAGGGACATTGTGTATTAATATTCCATAAATAAATAAATAAACACATAGAAATTAAGTCTCTCAAAGAAAACACATTGTTTGTGCCTCCCCCCCTTCATATCTTGAAATCCTAACCCCTAAAAGTGATGGCATTAGGAGATGGGGCCTTTGGAGGTGCTTAAGTCATGAGAGTGAAGCCCTCAAGAATGGGATTAATGTTTTATCAAAGAGACTCCCGTGAGATCTCTAGCTTCTTCCCCCATGTGAGGAAATAGGGAGAAGGCACTGGCTCTGAATGAAGAAGTGAGACTCTCACCAGAAGCATACCATGCTGACACCTTGATTCCAGACTTTTCAGCCTCCAGAACTGGGCTCAATAAATTCCTATTGTTGAGAAGCTACTCAGTCTGTGGTATTTTGTTACAGCAGCCCAGAGGAAGACAAATATTTTAACATCTCTAGAAAGATATGGCTAACATAATCACAAAATAATTTCAACAAATTTAACCTTACCTTTATTTTTCTCCTTTTGACATGGTTTGGTGAAAACAGTAGCCTTTGGGCTCACCTTCCAGTTCCCACTGTCCACTCCCTGGAAACGTATGGATGTGATGTCCTTGAAGCTTTCCTGTATCTACACTACTTTTGGAGGTCCCTTGTAGGTGCCCAAATTTCAAAACAATTTTCTCGGCGTTAGAGTATAAATAGGGGACTTGGACCCGGCTTCATTTGAACAGTTCTCATGCTGCTGCAAGTTCTTGAACTTGACTGCACTTCAGAATCACCTGGATGGTTGACTAGAATAGCACCTTCCTAGAGACTGTGTCTTAAGGTAGAGCTGGAAATCTGGATTCTAAATATGCATCCCGGGGATTCTGATGCACCAGGAACCACTATTTGAGAAAAGAAATAGCCCAGACTGCGTGCCCTTATGGACAGAGGATGATGACTGAGTTTTAATACTAATTCAAGCTTTTCCTAAAAATAAGAAAGATCAGAGGCCCTCGAATCAGTGACAGTCAAAAGTCAAACAGAACAATTGCCCTCCCCTGCTACGCCAGAGGTCAAACAGGATGTGTCTCAGATGGAGTCGGCTGATGCAAACAGGATCTGGAGAGAAATAGCAATTTTTCCTTTTCACTCTGAACCTCCATCTGACCAGCTCCGGAAACAGTCCTGATTAGAGCATAATTGATTTGGACTTGTCGAGCGGAGCAGCCGGGCCTGCACGCGGCCTTCCCGTGCCGTGCAAGCTGTACAGGATCATCTGACTCTTCACTGCATTAAAAACAATATGATATGGCATGTGCTGCGTTTCTAACAACGTTTGCAAGCTAAGTAAGATTATGTAGTCAATGAGTGTGCCAACCGTACTTTAAAGAAACAGCAGGGCATTTCTATCCAGAACCCAATGGTAGCAAACAAACTCAAGGCATTTTAGTTGTATAAATACTAACTCTGGTCACACAGGGTTTGGGGTCTTTTGCTGGTCAGGAAACGGTCAAGTATTACTTTCAAAGATGAATCAGTTCTGTTTAAACAAGGCGTTCTGAATACTTTTCTTTTTTCTTTTTTTTCCCCCATTGCATGCATCATAGAGTTACTATAATTCAAATTAATTGGGGATTGAAAAGACAAACCAAATAAACAACAACACCAAAAAAACTCCATGGTACCAGAAGGCTGGGAGGAAATGAGTTGAGTCAGGGAAGAATTCCCGTGGGGATTTTTTGGTCAGTGTGTTAGGCTCCTTACTTTCAAGAAGTTGTTTCCTCTTTTTTGCGCCAGTCTGTCAAGACCCTATTGAACTGCAGATGGGCCAACAGCCAACCAAGTGATAACTGCTATTCTGTAGCATCTCTTAGATCCACACTACAAATTCTACTCCTTGAATTTACCATTTCCTAAGATTAAGTTTACAGAATCCAGTCATCCAGGAAAGTGAGAATACCGTAGTACGATATGCATGTTACCCGTGAATTTGCAGGACGGCATAGGCATTCTGCAGTGAGATACTCAGAGATATGTTTATTTCATAGCTTCAAATGGAGCTTAATTTTGTCAGTGTACCTTTTCATTTTGTTTTATGTAGACCCGTAACCAATGTCCTTATGCTTAAAAAAAAAAAAAAAGAACATATTCTATTAGATCTTAGTTTGGATTTTTTTATGATACAAAATAAGTATGTCTTTGACCACTTTTTAAAAAAAGTTTCTTTATTTTTCAGAGAGAGAGAGCACGTGCGATCAGGAGAGGGGCAGAGAGACAGAAATACACAGAATCAGAAGCAGGTTCCCGGCTCTGAGCTGTCAGCACAGAACCTGACGCAGGGCTCGAACTCAAAAACCATGAGATCATGACCTGAGCCAAAGTCGGACACTGAACCAACTGAGCCACCCAAGAACCCCTGTCTTTCAGCCTTTATTTACATCTTTGGATGATGGGAAATTTCGGGAATCATATATAACAGAAGAGAAAATAATATAATGCTTTCCAAGTTTAAATAATTATCAATTTTATGGCTAATCCCCAGCTCCATCCCTGGATTATTTTGAAGCAAATCCACATCGTATCATTTCATCTGTAAATGTTTAGTATGTAGTTTTAAAAGATAAAGATCCTTTTAAAAACAAACACAATACCATTATCAGACTTTAAAAACGAACGTCACTCTTTAATATCAAATAGTACTATCAAATAGTCTTCTGATTTGTAAGCAGTTATCTTACAGATTTAATCATACTGATGAAAATCTAACAACTCCTGCATTGCTACTGGAGCTGTGTGATCGCCCCCCCCCCCAACGCCCCAAGGCAGGGATGCTTCAGAATCTGATGCACAAAAGTTCTTTCAAGGACTTGAGATTGAACTCATGTGTCAAAACCTCCCCGGCTGTGGAGACCGGGTTGGATTCTCCAGCGCTGTTGACTTTGGTCTGGATGTTTATCCATTCATTTTTCAGACCTCCAGTCGCTTGTTTATCTTGGCCATCCCTTTCCAGCCGGAGACTTCCCACACCCTGCCATCTGGCACCCTCTCTGGTTTCATTCCCACAGCCCCAGCCCTGAGCAGAAACTCAGCGGAAGTCCAGATTCCGCAAAAGGTCCCAAGTGCTAGGCCCGTGCTTCTGTACCCTAGTCCGCCTGCATGAAAGAAGGGGCAAAAGGCATTTCTGGAGAGCATTCTCAAGGTTCATTACCAAAAGAGTACAACTCTTTATTATCAGTTGATAGAGTCATAGTCAATACATATCTCAGTGCCTTGGTTATCTCATTTTGATAAGCTTAGAAATCAAGATAGAATGGTACCTGGTGGTTCCTTTTTAAAAAAATTCATTCTATCACTGAATATTAAACTTGTGTCCTTATATCTATAAATCGCTATAGTCAAGAGAGCAAATATTTTAGTGATGGGGACTTACAATTTCATTAGATTAACAGCATTTTTGATGGTAAAGAAAATTTTTAGTTAATCCCATGCAAACTGAAGCAGTTGGGTTGCTGATTTCTGGCAAATAAGTCTACTCACCATTTCCTAAAATTGCCTCCCACTTTCCTCCTCTCTTGGGAATTGTCCCTGGCTCCTCAAATTGATCAGTCCTTGAAGACTCTATTGACAACCCAGGCCAAAGAGCTCTCCTTTCCAAGCTTCAACAAGAGTGACACTCTCTCCACCACCAAGATGTCTTCAACAATACCTGAAAACTTAACTGTGTGCTGGGCATTGTGCTTTGCCCTTCATGTATTATCTTATTTACCTCCCGTGTATTTTCTCAATTAAACCGTTACAGGAGGAAAGAAATCATTTTACGAATGAGGAACATCAGGAAAGATAAGGTAAACATCCAGTATCACGGGAATGGTAAATGACAGAACTGGGTTATATGGCTTAGAGGACCTTCCCTTGATTTTTAACCCTTGTTTTAAAAAAAAAAAAATCATATTCCACTTTGTGCTACCCACAATATGCTTGTGTATATATGTCCTCTCCTTGACATTGTCTATGTATTTAGCACAGTATCTGGCAAATGTAGGTGCTTGATGCTTGATCAATGTTAGCTGTTATTATTGTTGTTATTACCAACAATTATTTACCATGTGGTCTAGAACGTTCTCACTTCCATGCTGAGAGCTGCTGGAGCTGCAGAAGTATGACTGTCTGGCCTTATATTGTCGCCAGATGTAGCAAACAAAAATATGGATGCAATACTTGGGACATACTTATACTAAGAAGGTATTTGTCGCTTCTCTGAAATTCAAATTTAACTGGGCAGCCTGTATTTTATCTGGCAATCCTAGCCGAGGGGCTTAAGAGCAATCATGAACAATGACCACAGCACTATGGAGCAATAAGAGTGCTCCCTGCTAAGCCATCTGGTGCTGATTAGCAGTGTTGCAGGAGTTCTGGGAAGGGAGGGCTCAGTGGGTGCTGGGCAGCCAGAGAGGGCTTCATGGAGGAGATGGGGTTCTTAAATCAGGCAGACTGGGGATTTTAAAGGCTTCTAGAAAAGCCAGAGAAAGGATTAATGGAAGCAGCAATAGACCATGTGGCTTTGAAAATGTGCTTGTTATGGAAATAAATTCAAAGAACAGAATTGGAAGAAAGAAAGGAATACCCCTTTAAGTTGTTTTTGAAAGGATGCAAGACAGTGAATTGTTCACAACATGAATCCCGTTTAGTCCAAACAGCATAGCTCTTACAAGGCCAGAGATGCCCACATTCCTGGTCTCTTGTTAGGTAGGCATAGATCTAAATTCTGAGGCCCACTGGACTCCAGAGAAAAGTGGTTGAGATGTGTTGAGGAATGGAATAAGTCAGAGCTTGGTTGGGGAGAAAAAAAATGGAGCATGACTGCTCTCTTGGAGAGATGCTCCCTCATAAGCAAAGGTGTGACCCTATCCCCTCATGCAGAGACATTAAGTCATAAACATCTGGATGGTGCACTGAACAGGGGCAGAGCATTTAGTCAGTCTTTTGTATCAGGCACTGTAAACACATCATTTAATTTTCATAAGAGTCCTACTTGATGTTGTAATCTCCATTCTATAGAGGAGGAAACAGGTTCGGAATCTCAGGTAGTCCACTGCAGATGATGCAACTACCAAGTGGGACAGACAGGGTTCAAATTTGGGGTCTGCTAGGGGCTCCTGGTGGCTTAGTCAGTTAAGCCTCCAACTTCAGCTCAGGTCAGGATGGCACAATCTGTGGATTCGAGCCCCGCGTCGGGCTCTGTGCTGACAGCTCAGAGCCTGGAGCCTGCTTCAGATTCTGTGTCTCCCTCTCTCTCTGACCCTCCCCTGCTCATGCTCTCTCTGTCTCAAAAATAAATAAATGTTAAAAAAAAAATTTTAAAGAATTGAATCTGCTAGATTTCTTCTTTTTTTTCTTTGCCTTTTCAAGTTTTTATTTTTATACATTTTTTTGTATTAACAAGAAAAGCATAATTACCATGAATTACAAAGGACTAAAGCAGCTCTAGAATAATGAATGAACCACTTCAGCCTGGAAAGCAGATACTCTCGATACCAATGTTATCATACAAGATCATTCAAGTATTTCACATTTCTCTGTCCTTTTAAAAAAATTTTAATGTTTATTTATTTTTGAGAGAGAGACAGAGACAGAGACAGAGACAGAGTGCGAGCAGGGGAGGGGCAGAGAGAGAGGGAGACACAGAATCTGAAGCAGATTCCAGGCTCTGAGCTGTCAGCACAGAGCCTGTTGTGGGGCTCGAACCCACAAACCATGAGATCATGACCTGAGCCAAAGTCACATGCTTAACCGACTGAGCCACCCAGGTGTCCCCATTTTTTGTCCTCTTAATTATCCTAGCACATGGTAAAGATAATGTTGTATGAGCATAAGGTAGAACCTTCTCCATAAAGCCAGATGACAAGTTTTCCTCTCCAGGGAGGATTGGGCTATAAGTTCTGATCTTCTTTGCCTCCTTCAGCCATCAATATGGCTGAAGGAGAGGGTAGGGGCTGGAGCCAATAAATCCAGGGACCCTTCCACGCAGGATATACTTTGGGGTCCCACTTAGGAGGGCGCCAGATGATCCAGACTGTCGTACCCAGACTTTTTGGCAAAAAACCCCACCTCCACCTGCCTTTGCTAGTCATCGTCTTTGTTCCTCCTCCCCACTTCTAGAACCTTCTCAGAAGCTTACTTTCTTTTGTAAAATCAATCATCAGGAAAGCGGGGGCGGGGGGGGGTGGGGAAGAGGTTCAATGGAACAAAACAAAAACATAACAACTTTGACATGGGGGCTTGGCACCTGGACCTGAGCCCTGGGGGTCCAGGCCGGGGCAGGGCCAGGCAACCCTCTCTACTGGTAGTGTATCTGCTCCCAGGTTCAGGAGAAGGTGGAAGAAACCCGCCCCTTAGCAGGGCTGAGGCATGTAGACCTTGCGATGTTTGATGCCCAAAGATCGTCCCAGTATAAACCAATCGTGGAAGGGTACAGGATGGGCAGAAGGGTTTGGGCAGGCTGCAGCTTTGTGTCTCAGGTCTTGGACCCCCACAGGAGGGTGGTGGGTGTGAAGCAGCAAGCCCTGAGGGCTCTGGGATGGCGGTCCCAAATTCAAGGGTCTTCAGAAAGCGAAGAGGTAAACTACTCTTTGCAACATTAACGCCTAACATGTTACAAAGCATGAAAGAAAGAAAAAAAAGTCCTCCCCCACCACACCCCATCCTCAGCCTAGGTTGAGATGAAGTCCTGCCTCCCCACCTGAAAGGGCTTCCTCTCTCTGGGGTGTCTGTGGGAGGATCAGGGAGGGGATGGCAGCGCCCCCCTCCCCATCAGGGAGGAGTAGACTCTCACAGCCTTTCCCCACACCTCCAAGGCTTCCTGGTGCCCCCAAACCCAGCAGAGGACAAACATTGTGGCTCTTGGACACTTCTTTGTGTCTGCTAAATTTCAAATCCTGTTTCCTTTCTCCTCCACCACTCTGACATGAGTCAGTTCTCTGCCGGTCATTTTTAAGGAAATGCACCTATTGCCCTCCGATTAAGGGACAATGCGTATGTTTTCATCCCTGGCGATGGCTTTCTTTTGGCTCAGATTGGCAACCGGAATATCCCAACAATGGTGTGCCTTCGTGGCCCTGCTTGTGTTCTGGGGAGCGAGAAATCCCCCCCCCCCCCCCGGTGCCCTCACCCAGATACCTTGGGCGTCTTTTGCTGGAACCCTGCAGGAGTCCTCAGCACCACCAAAGCCCCCTGAGAGGCCTCGGTCTGAGTTAGTGACTCCGGAGGCCTCACCTCCCCCCCCAGGCCCTCTGTATGTGGTGTCTGCACCAAAGAAAAGGAGAGGAATAAAAATGCACCTAATTAAAATAACTTTCCAGGTGCAGGGAACAAAATCCAGGCAGATTACAGGTCAGGGCAGGCTAGCCACTAGCTTTTGCAGATGTCTAAAAAGAGTCCACTTACTATACAGAGGAGAGGGAGAGACCGTTCCAACCATAAAGAGCCAAATGTTGAAGTTGAAGGGCTATGAAAACAATCTAATTTATTGGAACATGTTTTTCTAGCAGCTTTGGGGTAGAGCTGTGATTGCCTCCTGCAGGGATTTGTGACCTCATCCTTTCTCCTCCACCCTCCCCCACCGTAACTGTAGGGTTTTCCCGTTATAACCTAACATATGGTTTGCAGCAGGAAGTGCGAAATCCCAGGAATGAGGAGAGGCTCAGGTTTCAGACTGGAGGGAGACTCAGGTGAGCGACAAGGAAGGGCCTTTGTTTCCTATGAAAACAGAGTTGAAAAGAGAGTTCTTAGTGACCCCTTGGTTTGGAATGAGGTAATTAATTCTCCAGAAACTCCCTCCAGTTTCCTGGGCAACAAAAATCAATGTTTTGTTGACGGAAAAACTAGGTATAATAAATTGGTTTAAATTACAAATTTTCTTTCTTTCTTTCTTCTTTTAGATAGTGATTTCCTTCCTACCAACCCAAAATATAAAACAAAGGAAAAAGTAAATAAGAAACTCAAACAACACACACACACACACACACACACACACACAAACACACATCCTAACTCACTCCTTACTCTTTGATTCACCCTCACTCTTTTTTTTTTAAATTTTTTTTAACGTTTATTTATTTTTGAGACAGAGAGAGACAGAGCATGAACAGGGGAGGGTCAGAGAGAGAGAGAGACACAGAATCCGAAACAGGCTCCAGGCTCTGAGCTGTCAGCACAGAGCCCGACACAGGGCTCGAACTCACAGACCGCGAGATCACGACCTGAGCCGAAGTCGGACGCTTAACCGACTCAGCCACCCAGGCGCCCCTCATCCTCACTCTTTTTAAAAATTCTAAGTTTAGGGGCGCCTGGGTGGCTCAGTCGGTTGGGCGGCTGACTTTGGCTCACGTCATGATCTCACAGTTTGAGGGCTCGAGCCCTACTTCGGGCTCTGTGCTGACAGCTCAGAGCCTGGAGCCTGCTTCGGATTCTGTTGTCTCCCTCTCTCTCTCTCTGCCCCTCCCCCATTCGCTCTCTGTCTGTGTCTCTTTCTCTCTCTCAAAATAATAAACATTAAATTTTTTTTTAAATTCTAAGTTTAGTTCTATGTAAATATTATTATGCTCAAGAAGATAGGGAATGAGAAAGGTGGATCAAATCCCATGCATAATTATACACAGAACAAGAAAATCTTTGGATAGTCTTCAGGCCAAAGACTCTCACTCTGAGTGGGGTGATGGTAAGTTCAGCAAATCAGAATTCCTGGGGGTGTCAGAGGGAGGGAACCGGTATGAGCTTTTTGTGTATCAAAAAGCATTGCGGATTAAAAAAAAATAAAAAGACCGAGGAATTGGCTTTAGGCTGCCGAGGCTTTTTTTCCATTTCAAAATCAACTAAGTAAAGTTTTGCTTTGTAACGACCAATTTGAAAGCTATGTAAATGGCGTGGTCTTCTTGGAAATCCTATTCAGGGCACTTTCTGAACTCCTGGTTGACATCGCAGCCTATTCTGCCCCTTTGCTTCTCAGGGTCTGAGAACATAGACTCCAAAACCAAACTGCCTGGGGTTTGCCCTGGCTCTCCCACCTTCCGTATCTCATCAAATTTAAGACGTATTGACTATAAGACACGTCACTGTTTTAAGCATCACTAAGAAAGAAAAAAAAAAAGCTCCCAATTAAATTAGAACGCAATGCTAATGTGCCATCAATTGTAGGGCACATCCTAATTTCAGTAGTGCTGACATGTGACAAAAATTTTAGAATTGATGAACTACGACCCTTGTTTAGGGAATTTAACCTCCTAACTTAACCTTTCTCTGCGTCACCGTCACAGTTAAAAGATGAGAATAATAATGGTATCTACCTCAGAGGGGGTTTGTGAGGATTCAATGAGTTAATTAATGCAAAATGCTCAGAACATTCCTTGGCACGGAATGAGCACTGAATTAACCCTAATTATTATTCAACATATACCACTCAAATTGACAAATACTTGCTCCAGTGCAGTGTGGAAGTTTTCGTGGTTGTTATCGCTGCTAGGGGAAAAGCCAGCACGGTAACGCCCACACGCTGCAAACTGTGATTTTGCAGAAATAAAAGCAAGCCAGATTGGGAGAATGGTAGCGGATCGTTTCTCTCTGCCTTGGTCTCTGAGTGATTTCTTCAAGTATACCCTGGTTTCCCACAGAAAAGTGCCTGGCTTGCCTGATAATTATTCTGTTGTGGAAAGGGCTTTTGCATTCATGATGCTCTTGTGGATTATTTCTGCCAAATTTTTCGTTGCTCTGAGCGCTTCCTGGAGGCACCACAGCCATTGGAGGACGCTGACCTCAGAGGAATGCCAGGCAGGGTTTGATGCAAACAATCCATGCTGTGCCTGGGCCAGATGGTTCCACACAGCAAGCACTGTTATTTCATTCACAAAAAGTCAGAAATAATTTGATTTTGCCATTTTAGCCCCAACAAACGGAAAAGTGAACAGCCCTATCTTGACGAGCAGGTCCATGTTGATGAAACTCATTTTTTTGCAAATAGATGAACATAGGTGCAAATGAGAATTCTCAGAGTAATTGCTGCTTTGCTGAGGTTGACTCAGAATTAAAACCCAGAAGGGCAAAGCTCCAAGTCCACATATGTTTTCCAGACTCTTGGAAACTCTTGCATTTTGTTGTTGTCCTTAGCCTCTGCTATCCCTAACTTCCTCCTGAAGTTATTGAAGAACGAGATATTTGGATGATTAGAATGTGATCTAGCTGGCTCTGATTTAAAGGCGTATGTCTGTTTTTACACCCAACCAAGTCGGATCAAAAAAGAAACTGTGTGGGTGTTGGCACTGGGGCTCAGGATGCCTAGCTCCAGAGTTTGAGAAAAAGCACTGGCCTGGGGTTTAGGAGACCTAAGTCCTTGCCTCTTTTTTGGGATGACCCAAGGGTCACTCTTCATCACTGTCTGGGTTTCAGATTCCTCATTTATGGTCTCTCCTAGTCTGAAATCTCGATGATGTAAGGAACTTAGTAAACATCTGGTTCTGTTGGGTGTCATTAAACACAATGCAATGGTTAATTTTGTGTGTCGGCTGGCTAGGCCATGGTGCCCAGGTGTTTGGTCAAACACTAGTCTAGACGTTGCTGGGAGGGTACTTTGTAGACATGGTTAACACAATCAGTTGACTTTAAATAAAACAGATTACTCTCCATGATGTGGGTGGACCTCATTTAATCTCTTGGAGGTCTTAAAGGCAAAGACCAAGGTTTCCTGGAGAAGAAGGAATTCTTCTATGTTACAAGACTGTAACATAGAAATGCTGCCCGAGTTGAGATCCTGTTGGCCTGCCCTACATATTTCGCACTCAAGCCTGCAGTACTAGCTCTTACTTGAATTTCCAGCCTGCTGGCTTTCTCTACAGATTCCAGTGTTGCCAACCCCTACAATTGGATGAGCCAGTTTCTGAAAATAAATCTCTCTTTCCTCTCTCTCTCTCTCTCTCTCTCTCTCATTATATACATAGTACTTGCTGGACCATTTGCCCTGACTTACTTTGCACTTGACCTCCCTACCTGACCTTCTCAGGTTCTGACTTATTTTTTTACACATGAACTTGCCTCACCCATCACCTCTACATGTCTAGCTTCAACCCGTGTTTTTCTCTCAGATGACCATAATTCAAATGTTTCTTTTGGCGTAGCTAGTGTTTATTTCCCTGAGTCAAACTTCCTCTGATCTGCCCCCAATCTTGAGACCTCATCAATTGACCCTGAGGGACCTGGACGCATATGACTGAGCTCAGATATACGACTGTCCACACACTCAGAGCCTCCAGGGCTTCTGCCTTTTGTGCTTCACTGGCCTATAGCATTCTTGCCCTACATACTTCCTCAGAAATCACATTTTTTGCACGGTGCTTCCATACTTTTACAAAGGGTTAAAAAGCATCCGGATGCATCTCCATCTCCTGGGTGATGTATTTCTTATTCATGTCACAGGAGTTATGTGGTTATAGGAGTACATGTTTGTTAATTAAAAGGGAGTGTGTATAATTATTTTTCACTTAGTCACAAGGGACATTCTAAAAAGTAAGTATGGTTGTATGTGTGTATGTGCATGTGTAAAATTATTTTGCAGCAAATGTTTGCAAAGCTCTTAGAGATCCATGGAGGGAGGTTGCTTGGGCAATGCCAAGAATTATTAGAAATACAGATTTTGCTAACCTACTCTGGAAGACTCTTATCATATAACAAGCGTTTCCCTTAATAAGGGGCACCTCACAGGAAGTTCAGGGAGTATTGTGACTTCAATGCACTGCCCATCTGTCAAGGTCTGAAGAATCCTATATATGGTCTTCCTGTCTGCTGTGTGTTAAGGACAGTTAGATATTTTGCTCTTCCTTGTACTCTAGTGGAATTAGGCTGTGTTCGTGTTATATAACACCACCGTCTCACTCTGTAATGAGCAACATCTAAGGAGGAGGCAGCAGGGAGAACAAAGCCACCTGCCCTTTGCCAACCCCTCCATGCTCTGCCAGTGCACCTGCAGAGAACTCTGAGGGCTCGTCCTGGAAGAGAGACTGCTTATTATGTTTCATTGTGTAGATGACACAGGGCCTTTCCAGGACAGGCCGGACTAAAAAATCTCTGCTGTTTCTTGGCCAGGTTTTATCCAAGGTCTCCTAGGGATGAGGGATGATTAAACAGCTGCCTTGCTGAGCCCCTGCCTTTCACATTCACCTGCTTTGAGAAATTCGATCACTCAGAGACACGAAACATTCAAAGGAAGCTCCCAGTGATCAGTGAGTGATTCAATAGGTTCAGGGCTAAACTGGGAAAGTGTCACATGTTGGTTACGCCTCAGTAGCACTTGTCCACAGTTCAAGTCTGACCCATTGGTGTGCAAAGTCAGACTGAAGTTTTGTTACTCCTCTTAAACATAAGATAAGCATCCCTTTCTAGCCCACTCCCTGCCACTGCTGGGGTGGGAGAGGTTATCAGGGCCCTTTCTGTTGAGACAGAAACGCGGTTCAAATTGGTTTAAGTGAAAAAGGAAATGTATTTGATCAACTAACCAAAAAGTCCAAGGCTGGGCTGGCTTCCTGGCTCAAATTAGGTCAACAGGACTTGGTTTCTCTCCATCTCTAGGCTCTGCCTTCTGTTTGATTGGCTTATTTTCAGCGGTCATGTGGTGGGCCCCAGCAGTTCCAGACTCCCCCTTGTGGTGGCAAGGTGGCGCAATAGTTCTAGCCTCCACAGTATAAAGCTGGGGTCAGTAAACTTTTCCTGTGAAGGTGCCAAATAGGAAATACTTTAGGTATTGTAGGCCATATAGTTTCAGTTGCAGATACTCAACACTGCTGTTAGTGTGTGGAAGCAGCCTTAGACGATATGTAAATAAATGAGCGTGGCTATGTTCCAATAAAATTTTATTTAAAAAAACAGGCAATGGGCTGGATTTGGCTTGAGAGCTATATAGGTTGTAGATCCCTGGAACTACAGAGCGGTTATTGGAAAAATGGCTGCTCAGGAGGGGAGCTAACATGGTGACGTCGTAGGAGGACGGTAGGCTCATCTCATCCCTGCAACACAGCTAGATAAGTGTCAAATCATTCCGAATACCCAAGAAATCCACCTGAAGATTTAACAGAACACATTCCACAACTAGAGGGAGAGAAGAGGCTGCACTGAGGAAGGTAGGAAGTGTGGAGACGTTTAGGGGAGAAGTGGAAAATGGCTGCTCAGCCAGGGACTAATTTCCCAGCTTCCCTGTAATTGAGTATGGCCACATGACTGAGTTCTAGCCAATAGAAGTTATGTGGAGCATTTCTGGGTCGAACCTTTCAATAAGCAGGTGTGCCCCTTTACTGTCTCTTTACCTTCTGAGACTGGTTGCATATGATGAGGCAGTTCTAGGAGGGGCAGAGCCACAGGAAAAAAGAATCTGATTCCTGAATCACTGGCACTGCGTGCCAGGGAGTTACCCAACAAACAGGAACAATTGCCTCAGACTGTTATGTGAGTGGAAATACATTTCTGTTTTGCTCAAGTCATTATATATTTTGGGTCTATTTTTAATAGCAGTTTACCTGCCTTAAGTAATACAGAAATTAGTGTCAGAGAGGGAGTGCTAATGCAAGAAACACCTAAAACAGGTGGCATTTACTTAGTAGTTGTGCCATGAGAGTTAAGACAATAGAGCAGGCTGCAAAAATGGTGACCCATGTTATGCAGTGGCAAAATACTTGTTAAAACTGTCGCCCACAATCATTTGGAAGGCAGACCAAGATGGGCCCGTAGCTCTAGGGGGAGCCATTAGAAATAGACAGAGTGTTAGCACATGTTAGAGTTGAGCTCCTTGCTACTTACAACAAGTTGCGCTGCTAGAAAAATGTGGTCCCTGGCAATAATTGACCAGTTTATAAGCAGAAATAAAAGAAAAGGAAGACAGCCCCCAAATCTGGAAAAGTGTATTGATTCTAGATCCCAAATGGAAAGAAATAAGACTAAAGAAAAAAAAATATCCTAGACTTAGGACAAAAACTCATTAAGAATTCCCAGTTAAATATGGGGCACCTGGGTGGCTCAGTCAGTTAAGTGTCTGACTCTTGGTTTTGGCTTAGGTCTTGATCTTGTGGTTCATAGGATTGAGCTCCATGTCGGGCTGGTGCTGTGGCATGGAGACTGCTTGGGATTCTCTCTCTCCCTCCCTCCCCCCCTCCTTCCCTCTCTCTCTCTCTCAAAAATAAATAAGCTTGAAAAAAAAAGTTAAAAAAAAAAAAGAATTCTCCGTTAAATATAGCAGCTCAGCCCCTGTAGCAAAACTCAGATTAAGGGTGTAGCCTTTCCACCCGAGTCTATCATTCAGATGACCTCAAGGTAGCTGCCATTAAGTTGAGAGAAAGCTATGGACAGGAGGAAAAAAATAATTTAGGCTTCAGAATTATGTCCAGGAAAAAATTTGGGGTGTGGTTACTGGCACTTGGAATCCAGTGGAAGCAAATAAATCAGAAGATTACTAAGTTTTGTAGGGAGTTGTATTACTAAGGAGTCACAAGCTGGGATGAAATCATCTTTGATTGGTCAAGCTTGCCCTTTGTTCCTAGATTTGCCTGAGAAGAAAGTGGGCTAGGAAGGCTGTACAGTCTTTCAGGAGTATACTTCGGAAGTGGCCCAAAAGGATAATGGACAAGGAAGGATATCCAAAAGGATGGAGCAAGGGGCCTTAGAGAAAAATAGATAATGAAACCCTCCCAGAGAGCAGATTAAAGGACTAAGCAAGGCGTTTATCCCCTCTTACCTGGCAAAGGGCCTTCACACTGCCCACCTAGCAAGATTCCATTGTGCTATTAACCAAGGACTCTTTCCCATTCTCCCTTTTTCTGAATGAGAGTTTTATTGCAGTTCTCAAGTCCCTGTTCCTCCATGGCATAGCAGATGCGGATTGGAGGAGCAAATAACTGGGTCTTTTAGTTAATAATTGTTGGACCATCAGGAGCCACATGTAGATCTGATTGAGGAGACGTTGTGTTCTCCAGAGTCCCAGAATTTCAAGTGGTTGTAGAGACTGAACGGAGCTCTGGGTTATTTTCCCTAAGGAGGACATGGGTGTAGGCTCTCTGTGTGGGATGAAGGGTGCAAATGGACAGTTGTGTCTGGAAGGGAAGACTGATAGATTGACAGCTATTTACTAAAAATCCATTTCCTCTTCTTCTTGAATGCACAGCTAGGCCACAATTCCCAGGCTACATGTGCAGTTGGATGTGTCTATATGAGTGAGTTCTAGCCAACAGAATGTGAGTGGAAGTGATACAGGCCATTTCCAGGTCAAGAAGGTTGTGTGTCCCCACCTTACTTCCTCCCCCTTCTTTTGGCTGGACATACATAATGATGAGGTCCTGGACCCTTGGGGATAGTACAGCCACAAGCTGGAAGGCGCCTGAGTTTCTAAATCATCACATGGAAAAGAGCTGTCTTCAAACTGTTGAGTAAGTAAAAAATAAACTATTGTTTTTGAACAATTATAAGTGTACTTGTTACCGCAGCTTAGCCTACTTAATTAATACAAGAAGGAACATGGTCTCTCTCTCTCTCTCTCTCTCTCTGTCTGCTTAACCCTTTCTCTCTCACTTAAGTCTGGTTGTCATTGCTCTGCTGTATGTATCCCAGATGTTAACTGGCATTTCGTTTTTCCTTGAGTTCTAGATGAAACTAGAATAAACTCTCAATTCCTCCTTCTGTGGGTATCCAAAGCCTTTTCCACAATGTCTCTGAATTCCCAATGGATCTTATGGATTCCTTTCCTTCTTGAGTTCTTCAGCTCATGTGGTCTCTGTTCTGTTCCACAGTGACCAGACATGAAACTCAGACCCTTTTCTGACTCACACACGCATACACATCACACACACCCCGCACACCAATTATTTATGGGCATGAAAGTTTGTGTCGAGGATGACAAGGAAGAAATGGAGGAAGAGCTCACAACCATGGTTGTGCAAACTTTAAATGGAATGTAGGTGTTGCCATTTTTAAGTCACCCACCGGTTCGCTTCACCCACTCTGAACTTATCTCCTTAGTTTCCACTCTTCTCTCTCTCTTTTTCTCCTTCCTCTTTTCTTGTAACAGGAACCAGACAAAAGCTCTTGGAGATGGACAAATGAACAATCTGGCACTCTGGAAATACTAATAAGGAGATGTCTTTTTTTTTTTTTTTTTTTTTTTTGAGGGGGAGAGGGGCAGAGAGAGAGAGAGAGAGAGAGAGAGAGAATCTCAAGCAGGCTCTATACCCAGCGTAGAGATCAGTATATAAAGTGTGGATTGTGTTCCAAAAAGATCAAAAGCCAAACCAAAGTCCAAACCAGACAATGACCTTCACTCCTAACTCCTGGCCCACAGGTTTGATGCAGGCCCTGAGGACATTTATCTCAGAGGGTCTCATTGGGTCTTTCCTCTCTGACTTTTCCTGCCATCTTGACAGATCTTCTTAGCTGACCTGTGGTTTTGTATGTGGTTCTTGCTCCCCACTCATTCAGATCTAAGACTTTGTTCCTCTCAGTTCCATGCTCAGGCCCAGCCCTGGGAAGTCCAGCCTGGTCAGACTCCCAGAAAGGGAAAGTTGGATGAATGACAGCAGCCTGGGTCAGCCCTCCATTGCCCACTTACCAGTAGCTATAACTTCTTTGGTTTCTGAGCCCCCTGTTATCTTGGCAGATGGTTGGTTGAAGTCTCTAGTCTGCAGAAGCAGGGCTTCAAATTAGTTGTACTCTTCAGGGTCCAGTATCCTAATTTCAGGGGCTCACTTGCTCCCTGAACTGTGGCCCAGCACTACCTATGCCTAATTGGAACCACTGGGGTATTTGCTTAAGTTTTTTGATCTATACTCTCTGTGCTGGGGTTCTGCATGCTGCCTAGATCTTGTAAGCCTAGTTGTCCTTGGAACTGGACAATATCCCTGAAGGACAATATCCCCCTCTTATTGGTGGGCCCTGGTTGGTTCCTTTGTCTAAATAAGCTGATCACCCGGAAGTAAAACCCTGCTGCCTGCCTGTCTTCCAGTGTCCCCTTCTTGACATTGCCCAAGGAGGTCACTTAGAAGCCAGCTGAAGACAATAACTTTCTACATCAGGTGTGTACCCAGGACCACCTGCCTACTAGTTCTCCCAGCTGTGGATTCTTTCTGTGGAGTCCTGAGCTTACAGTCCCTGATACCTGCTTCCTGATCTTCAATTTAGTCTTGATGTCTTTCTTGGAATCTGTGACCTTAGCTCTTTTACTTCCTCTCTCTTTTGAACTGACCAAGCCTTAGAGAGGCATCCGCAACTCCCTCTAACTCCACACTGTGTTGCCAGATTTGCAAATAAGAATACAGGGTACCCTGTTAAAATATAAACATCAGATAAACAATAAACAGTATCTGCAAGTCCCATGCAATATTTGGGACTTACTGACACTACAGATTTATCCATAGTTTATCTAAACTTCAAATCTAGGTGTGTGTCTTATATTTTATTTGGTAATCTTACATCTACAGTTCCTTATAGAAGAAATGGTCTTAAGCTCTTCCTTAAGCATACATAGGTGGTCCTATGCCATAGGATTCCACCCCCATCCCACCCCCCCCACCCCAAGCCAGAGCTGATTGGATCAGGGGTGAGCACTTGTCCTAAAGGCAGCCAGTCCACTGGCTAGCCCACAGGCTATAAGATAGCCTAATATATAAAAGTTTTTCACAAGTGGGTTAATAGTGATCAAGTGACCTAACCAGATGCTGTCTCTCAGGGCTCTGAGCTCAGTGAGAGAAGGTGAGTCAGTTGGTAGGAGGAACACCCCCACACCTACCTCCCACGTCTTACTACCATGCAAATCTCCAGATACTGAAGCCTGCTGGAATCAGCTTGGAAATTTGGGCCCTGTACCTTTTGCTGCTGTCTGCCCCTCTGAAATCTCAGTTCTGGCATCTTCCTGTCCCCATCGTCCCAGTGCCTAGCTCAGGGCCTGCACATGCCTGGAGATGAATGGATGCATGCATGTGCTCTCTTTTGGGTTGAGGTGGTTGTGTGTGAGGGGTTAGAAGCCCTGCCTATGGCTTCTGGCCTTGCATCCTCTGCTCATCTAACCTTGGGCATGTTACTCAAATTACCTAAGCCTCCATTTTCTCCTCTGTAAAATGAGGGTGGTATTATTTGCCTGTTGTGAAGTTTAAAATAGCAGATGTGTGAAAGCCTACACATAACAAGCCCTCTAAAACATTTAGTGCATCTAAGTAGAAGGAAGTTTTTTACGGGAGAGTTGCACTTGGCGAGACCTCTTGTAAGTAAAAAATAAACAAACCTCATGATCCAAGGCTCCTCCTAACAAAGGATGGCAGCCTTTTATGTTGGCCAGCTGGCAAGAGAATAAGCAGAGTTTCTAATTCACTGGCTCTCAGGTTAAAACCTTTGCAATTTTGAACAAAGTCTTAATTTTAGAGTATTTGTATATGCAGCCTTTCAAAAGTGAGTCTTTATTATCACTTTTACATTACACATAGATCTATCCCAATCACACTCGTTTAAAATTCTCTGAACTCCATGATTGGAGAGAGAGGAAAATGAAAAATGCACTTTGTGATGCAAAACGGATCATTCTTCATGTTTCTGCACAGCTGCATGTCCCCACATCGCATTAGCCTCTAGATCTGCTCAGCATTCACTCTGGAATTTTTTAAATGTCATAACAGCGTGCTTTCAAAATAATATGCTCGCACACCCCCATCCCCAAGCGTGTAATATTGTCAGAATGTTTTATCTGGTGCCATATATCTTGCACATGACGGATCCATTTCCCCAAACAAACCATCACACATGTCCACACTGTCTATAAATTTTGAATCTTGACATCTACGCTATTACCCTCTGACGTTTGGATTGGCCTGAGTTGGGCATAATTGGGGGGCGATGTTTTCAAGGAATGAAGGAGATGTCACTCTTTCTTCCTGATGGGTCCCCTCTGGAGAAAGTGATGTCAGGGACACGCAAGACTTAGCCCTGCTGGAAAAAGCTGCAGAGGCTCTCCCCAGGGTACCAGGAGATTAAGCAGGCCCAATCTGTAAGCATCCTCACTCCAGGGGTGATAACAAGGTCATTCTGTACTTAGGTTTTGGCTTTATAGTAAATACATCTGGCATCGATAGAGTTTCCTTCTTTCCAAAGTGCTTTCCTATTTATGATCTCATTTTGCTCTCACAGGAGGAGGAAAGGTTGCTGGTTAGAAAGAGAAAACCTGAGTTTCTCCTGCTCTGGGGCTAGGCAGGTCACTTTACCTTTCTCATCTGTAAAGGTTCTTCATCTGTAAAGTGGTATCATAATTGCTGTGGGGTGGGTAGGGTTGTATGAGTCCAAATGTCCCTGTGTGTTGAGCAGGAAAGTGCTCTGGGAAATGCAAAAAACTATAGGTAGAAATGTGCTGTGAGGATAAAAGTCATTTACACAACCTGGAAGGAACCTATGAAGTAACACAGTAAAGAGGTTTTCAGCCTTTGTCTTGTGAAGGCCCTCACGTG
Organism: Panthera uncia; assembly: GCF_023721935.1. Lineage (NCBI taxonomy): Eukaryota > Metazoa > Chordata > Mammalia > Carnivora > Felidae > Panthera > Panthera uncia. Next base: position 65,075,852 of record NC_064818.1, on the reverse strand, counting down.
AATCGTAGTCAAGAACAGGAAATATTACTCTGGCAGGCTCAAATTTTTGGTCTCTCACTTCCAAAGGCACCTAAATTATAGGTCGAATGTCATTGCTGGTGTTGGCTCTTTTCTTTCTCACTTAAGAAAGCACATCAGAATGTAAGCAGGAGAGATATTATTATGAGGGTAACCTTGACTTCATTCAACTTATTTTCCAAAAATACAAACTCAGGATCCTTATATATAGTAAAACCTCGACTCAAATTGACTTAAGCAAAGGATAAAATTTACAGACTTGTGTAATAAAAGAACATCCAGGACCAGAAACTTCAGCCATGGCTGGATCCAGGGACTCAAATGGTTTCATTAGGACTTACACTATCTATCTCTAGGTTCTACTTTCCTTTGCATTGACATTTTCAGAGTCTCTTCGTGAGCGATGATTGACTGCTGGCAGCCTTAGTCTTGTATTCTCAAAGTTTAGCACCCTCTGTGAAAAGAGAGCCTTATTTTCCCAATAGTTCCAGCATAAATGCTAGGATTAAGACTCATTGGAATGACTTGGAAGTGCTGCCTCCTGTTCCTGAATCAGCCCTTGGGTTTGGGTCAGTGGGATGTGTTGACCGGCAGGGACTGTATTTTCTCTCCCCATCTCCATCTTCCATGGAGGTAGGGTCAACCTTATCTGAACCAAATAGTCTAAGAGTGGGTGTGCGTTATTCCCCAGAGGAAAATTGAGGGGCTGTTACCAGGAACCAGGAGAACAGAGGCTGGGTGGGCGAAACCAACAGATGTTCACTACAGTAAACATGGTACTTAGACCATTATTAAGAAGAACGCACAACTCATATCACAGTTGGGTTGTGACTTACCAGTGTGTTAGAAAAGCATGATGGAAACCCTCTATCTAGTTCATCTCTCTCATTTTCCACATTTTCTTATAGCTTGATAAGTTTGTTTTGGACATAATGAGCTGAAGTTTTATTTGTGATTTTGATACCTCATCAGAGGTTTTTCTTAATGTAAGGAGCCAAACTAAGGGGTCTTCTAACAAGTTTTCCAAGAAACAAAAGACCCTTCCAAAGGTGAGGAAGAGATTCCTAAGGCATGCTTCATATAGATAGCATCCATACTTCTTGCTGTGGGAAAAGAGGCCTTATAAAATGTAATACCTTTGATTTCCCAGCTTCATCGTGACCTAGGGGCAGTAGAAGGAAGTGCAAGTTTTATGACCTGGATTTAGAGACAAGGACATTGAAGTAGAGAGAGAAAACCAGGTTCCTGTGTCGACTGCATGACTAGCTATATTCCATGGTATGACTTGAGGCACTTCGTAAGGCCTACTCTTTCCGGAAACCTCTAAAACAAGTAGTCTCTGCCACCGATGTGCTTTCTTAATGAGATGTGTGTAGTTTAACTGGATCAAGGCATTACGTTGCTAGGAGGTCAACCCATAATTAATGCTTTTTTAGGTTTCAGTTCAATTCAACAGTTATTGAGGGCTTATTACTTGTATCACTTAGGGCACTTTGGGTTGCAAGTAACAGAAAATCCAGGTCTAATAGTCTAAAAATTAAAAAGAAGTTTTTAACAAGCCCCATGGTAAGGTGGCCTTCAGGTGAGGCTTGATCCTGAGGTTTACCAAAGACGTTTCTTCTCTTTCTCCTCAGACTTCTAGGCTTTCTACTTCACCATAAGACTGGCTGCCTTATGATCACAAGATGGCTTACAGAATGTTCTGGGAGGTACGCACTTCCTTATTTCCATCATTTAGGAGAAAAAACATTTGCTGTTCAACAGTTATAAGGGTAGGGCAGTTTTTTTCCCCAGAGAATATCTCCTCATATCTCACTAGCCTAAACTGGGCCATGTACTACTTATTCCTAAACCAAAGTTTTGGGCCCGGAGGATGGGATATGTTGGTAAACAGGGACCATGCCTGGCACCACCTTCCCCAGACACACATGGGCTGGAGGTGGGGTGGGGTGGACAGGGGTCTTGCTTGAATGGAAATCCATGTACTGTCAACAGAAAGAAGGGAAATAAATGCAAAAATGCATCTCATTAGGCTCTGGCTTTCTATTCGTGACTAGAATGGTATTAAATATTTGTCAATACAAAAGAATCAAATTTCAAGGACAGAGAGTATCATTTTATTTTTGGACGTGTTGAGTTTCAAGTGCCTGCAGAATACATGGGCAATGCTGCTGAGCAGAAAGTTAGGAATAAATAAGGACGCAGTACTCAGAAAGTCAGGTCTCGACTGGTGATATAGATATGGTAGTTCAAGAACCGACAGTGGCGGCAAGTAGGTTCAGGACGAGTGCCCAGGGGCAGTGCAGAGCCAGAACCCAGGAGTAGCGCAGGGTGAGTGAGAAGGAGCCCTGGCAAGTACAACAGCAGGAAGGGGGACCCAGGAGGCTGGAGAAATCGAGGGGACATGCACCGTATCAAGAAGGCCCAGAGGAAGAGCCGTTCATGAAGGAGGGAGGCCAAGTTAATTGAGGCCTCAGCAGTGTGTTCAGTTTGACAGCTGGGAGGTCATCGGTGGCCTCTGTGGACGGAGAGTCAGGGAGGAGAGAGGGGAAGTGAGGCGGTGGTGGCAGTGACAGGGTCCCTCACCCTGCAGACCCTGTCTGTGAAGGTCAAGGGAGAGAGGGCAGAATTCAGGGAAGAGGGAGAAGGCTATCTTTTTCCTAATAGGGTCTTAGAGAGGAAGTACTTTTTGTATCAGGCCTCTAACCTATTGATGCCCTTCTCTCTGGACGGGGCGGACAGGTGTGGGCATAGCAGGTGTGGGCTGGAGTTAATATAGACGGCAGGCCACAGCCTACACACCCCAAGTTCTTCCTTCTCCCAGACTAGGTAGGGACAGATGGCACCGCAGGTACCCAGTTACCTTCCTGCTCTTCCTCTCCCCCGGTCGGCCCACAGATAAACTCCAGTGGCAGCCTGGGCATCCTGGGGGATAGTAGTTTTCTCCACTCCTCTCCATCTCCCCCCCTAAAGGAAGGTACTGGGGCCCCTTCAAACTCCATTCAAGGACCTCCCAGACTGCCTAAAACGTACACTACTTACCATAAGTAGTGTACCATAATGTCCAGGCTCCCCAAATCTTCTGGCTTTCACACTTACCTGTGTCTTGCAATTCAACCTTCATCTATTTCAAAATCTCCATTTGACCTGCAGGAGTGTCTGTGCCTTGGGGGGATCTGATAAACATTCTTCGGTAGGCCTTAGCCCCTTCCTGTCTTCCGTTTTCCTGTGTCAGGGGACTGGGAACCCCCTCTCCTTTTTGGGAAGTGCCCCTGCTGACCCCTTCCTCATGTCTGTCCCCATGGAAAACACCCCAGACTGGTGTGGTGACGGGGCCCTTGCCGGACTCCTGCTATTTCAACCACTGCTGTTCAGTCCGCTCTTCAGAGAGCAAATCTCAATGAGCCTGTTTCTGAGAAGGGGAGTGAGAGTTCACAGCTTCACAGGAACACGACACAGTTATCGCCTCTGGTTAGCACCTGGGGGCACTAGGTCGGGCTCCCTCCCCTCTAACCATCCCTGCTCTCTGCCTCAGACCTGGGTGTTTATCGAAAGTGTGAGCCACTTCTGAGGTGCAAAATGAGGCTTCCAGGAAATGCAGGAGGTCTCACAGGCGTTTAAGTACTTGGCTGGGGCTAAAGCTGCCCTTGTCTGGGCTCCTGGCACTGGCTTCTCTAACAGGGGAGCTATTAGCTTCTTCCCTAGAATGGTACCCCACCCCACCCCACCCCTCCATAGTGGAGCATCAGCTACTTTGGGTCACCCATGCTCTTGGCTTTGCATTTTTACCTCTCCCTGTTCTGCGTGACAACTGATTTTAGCAGGAGACCAACCTGTTCTGTGCTCAGCACTGTGTACCAACAGTAGGACCACAAAGGTAGCTTTTTCCTACCTGTAACTGCCTCCTTATGCTAATGATCTGGCCCCAAAGGCAAGACTTCTGCAAATAAAATATTTAGGGAACCAACCAACTTTGTGTTCAGTTCTTGGAGGAGGAATAACATCAAGGCAATACAGTGACCCGGCATAGTCCAGAGCTGTGCTTTCTACTATGGTGGCCACTAGGCACATGTGGATTTTTAAGTGTAAATTAGTTAAGATGGAATAAAATGAAGAACTTAGCTTCTCAGTCATCCTCACCGTAGTAGGTACTCTGTAGCCACATGTGGCTAGGGGCCACCATATTGGACAGTGCAAAATTATTATTTTTACTTTGCAGAAATTTCTGTTGGGCAATGTTGGCCTAGAATGAAGGTTGACTTCAGACAGTAGGTGTAGTTCCAGGTGGGACTGGAAGGATAGCAGAACTAGAGAGAAGAGGAGGGGAAGGGGGTGCCAGATGGGTGAGACTGTATTCAGAGGTTAGAATGAACTCGGCCATGTTGGGGCAATCCCCAGGAGGAGAGGACTAGGGGATGATCACAGTGCTGATCTGACAGGGTCCTTTTAAGGGTACGATGGGTAATATTTGCAAAGGCCTTGGCATAGTTCATGGCAAAATAAATGTTACCTATTCATGATGTTATTCCTTATTATACTGAAGCTATCTGTAAGTTCACTGCTGTTATTATTTCTGCTTCCCTCTTAATTAAAAAAATTTTTATGTGATTGATTAGTCAGTTTTTTTCCCTTAATGATTTGTGTTCTTTGTGTCTTATTTAAGAAAATTTTCCCTACCCCAGGATCCTTCCTTACCCCAAGGTAGTCTCTCCTGTATTTTCTCCTAAAAGTATTTTTAAGCAAAGTGTTAATTGAAGTATAATATGCTTACAGGAAAGGGCATAAGTTATAAGAGCTCAGCTCCGTGAATTATGGCCCAGTGGGGGCATTGATTCCTGAGGTCATATATTTCAGCACTCAGCAGAGTGTTCTAAGTTCTTCTAAGAGCCAGGGCTCCTTCCAGTTTGTCCTGCTGCTTCTCTGAGAGATTAGTTGGAATCCTCTTTTCTTTAAGTTCCGTGCCAGTCCCAGCCTCCTTATCCAAGCACAATTGTTGTTTCATGGAATCTGCAGCCCCTTGGGGGACGTTTACAATGTGCAAAGGTCCTGAGGCACAAAGGAAGTTCCCTCAGAGGAAATGGAAGGGGAGGCTGGAGTCCAGAAGGAGGGGCATTGATGAGGTGGAGGGTGGGACAGAGTCTCACCTAGCACAGCAGTTTAGGGTTTTTAGACTTTTAAAGCCTGTCTGCAGTTGATAGGCCCCGAGAACTGGTGATTATGACACACAACAAAATCTTCTTTAGAGATTTTTTAATCTATTACATTTTGAAAAAATTTTTTATTATTTAACTCCCCCATGATTCCAATTCTACCTAATTCCAAAGACAAGAAGAGAGACCTGGTTGGTGATGAGATCATACAATAGAAACGTTTTGTTTTACTCTGTCTCCCCTGACGAACAGTTCCTGCTTTGCTCTTACTTCCTTAAGCCACTCCACAGCTTTTTTGTGCCAAAGAGCTGGGGGAACCCGTGGTGACAGGCTGTTTTTACAGCTGTGCTGAACTCCCAACCTAAGAGCCGTCCATCCCACTCCTCACACACTCTGGCGACTGGGAGGGAAAGGATGTAAATCACGCCCTCCCCCACGACTTCCCAGTTCATTTGTCTCTGAGCCTTACCCTGGGGCCTCCTAACTTTGGACTTAAATATTGAGCCAAAACTGCCAAGAAAGGTGACTCTTCAGCATAACAATAAGGCCTACCCCACGGCAAATCTACCCTCCCATCTCCAGGCGTGCCTTGCTTTACACAATCAGAGCATTGACAAAACCCCGAGACTGATAAGGCCACACACTGGTCAGGGCCGTCGCCTCTTCTTTGGGAGGAAAAAACCGCTTTTCTCCTACATTCAGTGAACTAGAAGGTCTCCAAGGACTCCTCCAGTTTTGACAGTCGTGATTTTATGAAGACGTATAGATATCAGATTCTTAAAAGGCACTGTGGGAGTTCACCAGTAATAACAGAGCTAACATTTATTGTGTTCTTTCTGGGCTCCAGATACAGTGCAAAGTGCTTTTCTTGGGTTCGTTTAGTCTTCAGATAGCCTGTAGGGTCAGGTCTCCTTTCTCCCAATCACCAGTTAGCAGTCGATTAGAAGAATTGACGTGCTGCACAGCAGACCAAACTAGAGGGCATTTTCTGGAAACAAGTAAGGCCCAGCTCCTTGCACTCAAGCAGGTGAAGGGCCCCAGCTCCCAGACTGCACGCTGTTTCCAGCCTTTCCCCTGTGGGGACCTGTGCTCTGAGGCAACCCTGTCCTTCTTTCTCTTTGAAATCTGCGGAGGTCTTGCAGCACGTGCTGCTTATGTTGTGAACTTGGGCCAAGACGAGGTCCTGCAGAGGCCCCACAGCCTCCTCCTCCTCCTTTCTCAGCACTCCGGTGCTCCTATTTTGACCATCCGCTCTCCCGATAAGCCCTCCCAGCCTGCAAAGGTCTCAGTTGCCCCTCAGTATTGGTCTGTCTGTCTGGTGTCTGTCTTTCTCTCTTTTAACAAGAGTCGTGGAGATTGGGAGCACTCCTACTGCCCTGGTATTGTCATTGCAAGCATCAGTGCCACAGACACCTTTGCCACAGGCATTTTTGCCGTGCAAGTAATTGGCCATAAGGCAGTTGCGCCATGAAAGAAAAAAAACTAATTGGCTGGCAATTTAGTTTCATTTCTCCATTGACGCAGTACTCCCATTTCTTTTGTTATATAAATCTGAGCCCTCCTAGTGGTCTATACAGTGGCACACTTTTGAACCCACATTTCCCATAGAACTTTGGAATGTCTATCAACAGACATGTGACAACATGCCAAAAGCAAACACCGGTATGGAAGGCTTTCACAATGCAACACAAAGCTCAGTAACAGGTATCCATCCTTGGATTCTGAAGTGGCTACCCCTCTTAATGAAGGAAGACGTTTTAGCAGAAAAGAAAAAGTGTGGGGCGCCTGGGTGGCTCAGTCGGTTAAGCGTCCGACTTCGGCTCAGGTCATGATCTCACGGTCCATGAGTTCGAGCCCCGCATGGGGCTCTGTGCTGACAGCTCAGAGCCTGGAGCCTGTTTCAGATTCTGTGTCTCCCTCTCTCTCTGCCCCTCCCCCGTTTATGCTCTGTCTCTCTCTGTCTCAAAAATAAATAAACGTTAAAAAAAAATAAAAAAGAAAAGAAAAAGTGTGATGCTGAATGAAAAGACAAACGAACGAGTTAAAAAAAAACTATATAGTACTATAAACAAAAGATTTTGAAGACAAGTGCTTAGGTACAGTCTGCAAAATAAAATCAGTTATTTGTACAGTGTTGCCATAATCTACACTATACGTTTTGAATATATTCAAATATTTGGCATTTTGTAATAGTCTTTTAAATTTGGTTATTCATTTTTCATGTTTCATTATGTCCTTTTTAATGAATGTCCTTGTTTATTTATTTATTTATTTATTGTGATTTTATCTCTTTTATTTACTTTGAGAGAGACACAGAGCACGAGTGGGAGAGGGGTAGAGAAAGAGAGGGAGAATTCCAAGCAGGCTTCACATGGTTAGCACAGAGCCCGACATCAGACTTGAACTCATGAAACTATGAGACCTTGACCCGAGCTGAAACCAAGAGTCAGACGCTCAACTGACTGAGCCACCCAGGCGCCCGTCATTTTATCTTTTATAGCAACATTGTCTTATGGCCAATTAGTTAATGTGGCCAAAATGCTTCCAGCAAAGATGTCTATGGTGAAACTACCTAGAGCCCTCCCACAGACAGCAAATGTACTAACGCCTCACATATGTCTCAATTACCTGTATTAAGAGTCCTCAACTCAATACTTTCAGGAACAAGGCAGGTAGCATGATGCATGAGGCCCACTGGCTGGGCACTGGGCCCCACTGATCAGCTCCACTATGTCTGTTGCAAAATTCTAGCAGGAACCACAGGCCCAATCTAATAGATTTTTTTTCTTGAGGTGGGATGAAATCTCTTCATTTTTATGTGTTGGCAACTATTTCTTTTTTTTCTTTTTCTTTTTTAGAGAGAGAGTGGGGGAGAGGGGCAGAGGGAAAGAGAGAGAGAGAGAGACAGAGAGAGAGAGAGAGAGACTGAGAATCTCAAGCTCAGCATGGAGCCTGATGAGGGGCTTGATCCCACAACCCTGGGGTCATGACCTGAGCTGAAATTAAGAATCAGATACTCAACCGACTGAGCCACCTAGGCACCCCACTGATACATATTTTTAGAGATGCTCATTTCACTCTGAGAAGGGGCTGCTTTTAGCAGGCAAAGCATAATTAGAGGAAGGGATGTTCAATAATCAGAAATTGTGGTTTTTTATTCTTGGCTATGGTCCTAAGCATGCAGTTGTTTTTCTGATTTTTTTTTTTTTTTTTTTTTTATGCAGGGTTTTGACGTTCAGGCAGACCATTACTCTGTTTTTAAATTCCATTTGTTTGAGTTGGGCACGTGTGAGTTAATAATGAGGAAGTGTTATGGCAAGGGACACTCATGACATCACTACTACCTGGGCTGCCGAAATCCTGGAGACCTTGCCAAGCCCCAGTGAGTTGCCCCGGGCCTTGCAAAAGCCAAATCACTGAACAGGAAGGGTGAAGGACTTGTTAGTAGGTGCAAAGTTTGGGGCATTCTGTGTTTTAGTGCCAAAGGCGAAACATCTGGCGAGGTGTAGTTGACTTAACTCTCGACTGCAAGGACAATTTCAGTGCAGTTGAAATCCTGGCCATGCTCTGTCAAATTCTCCAGAAGTCACACATTGGGATGTCTATAGGGACCTGGACGGTAACATAGAAGAGGCTACATGGTCCAAGGGAGGGCTCCCTGTCCCGTCTTAAGGGAGAAACCCCTGCTCTATTCATGCTGCTTGTTGCTGCGTAGAAGGAAGGGCCAGTGTTGCCGAACCAATCTTCAGATTTTCCGAAAGGAGCTGCAGATAGGGATTTTTAAATAGTAAGCCTTTCCTTTTTTAAATGTTGCTGTGTAATTAGAATTTAAAAATGCAACCACCCACAGAAAGGGAGAAAATATTTGCAAATCACATATCTGATGAGGGACTTGCATCTAGAATATATAAAGAACGCTTACAACTCAATACTGAGAAAAACAATCCAATTTTAAAATGGGCAAAGAATCTAAATAGCTATTTCTCCAACGGACATATGTAAATGGCCAATCAGCAGGCGAAAAGAAGCTCAACATGATTAGCTGTCAGGAAATGCAAATCAAAACCACGAGACGCTATTTTTTATCTACTAAGATGGCTAAAATAAAGAAGAAAGATAATAGCAAGTGTTGATTGGGTTGTGGACAAATTAGAACCGTCGCACATTGCTGGTGGGAACGTGTAATGGTGGAGCCACTTTGGAAAATAGGTTAGCACTTCCTCAAAAGGTGAAACGTAGAGTGACCATATGACTCACCACTTCTATGCCTACATATATACTCAAGAGAAATGGAAGCATGTCCACACAAAAACTTGTCTGTGAATGTTCGTAGAAGCATTATTCACAATATCCAAAGAAAGTGGGAACAACCCAAATGTCCATCAGCTGATGAATGGAAAAACATTACATGGAATATTATCTGGAAAAAAAAAAAAGGAATTACTACAACATGGATAAACCCCGAAAAAAATTATGCTAAATGAAAGAGGCCAGTTACAAAAGACCATATACTGTAAGATTCCATTTATGTGGGGCACCTGGGTGGCTCGGTTGGTTAAGCGTCTGACTTCGTTAGACGAAGTTCTAAGTTTGAGCCCCACATTGGGCTCTTTGCTGATAGCACAGAGCCTGCTTCAGATTCTGTGTCTCAGTCAGTTAAGTGTCCGATTTCAGGTCAGGTCATGATCTCATGGTTCATGAGTTCAAGCCCCGCATCGGGCTCTGTGCTGACAGCTTGGAGCCTGGAGCCCGCTTTGGATTCTGTGTCTCCCTCTCTCTCTACCCCTTCCCCGCTCATGCTCTGTCTCTCTCTCTTTCAAAAATAAGTAAAAACATTGAAAAAAAATTCCATTTATGTGACACCTCAAGAAGAGGCAAATCTATAGAAAGTAGATGAGTGGTTGCCTAGAGTTAGAAAGGATGGAGAGAAATAGGAAGTAAATGCTAAAGGATGCAGGTTTCTTTTCAGGGTGATGAAAATGTTCTAAAATTGAATATACTAAAAACCATTGAGTTGCATACTTTAAGCAGGTAAATTGTACGGAAAGTATGGAAAGCGAATTATATGTCAATAAAACTGTTATGAAAAAGGGATATAGTGAGAGCCGCACAAAACATATCTGCCAAGCTGTCAACTTTGAGCCTTTTGATTAGAACTTGATCAAATGCACAGCAGGTCTGGAAGGAGCTGGTCAAATACAAAATTCCTAGGAAATTGGAGAGGGGGGTGACCTGCCAGTTCTAAAGTCACACGCCTATTTAGTGGCAGACCTAGGGCCAGAGCTTGTCTCTTGACCTTTACCTCTCGGCCATGCTGTTTCTATCCAAAGCCCAGCTTTCAAGGCACAGCCAGGAAGGGATTGTGAAAAGTCAACATCAGGAACAGCTGGATATACTCTCATCCCTTTCCCACATTTTACAAAGACTTCTCAAGGAAAGGATAAAATATGGTAAAAAGAAATCCTCCTTAAAGGAAGAGACAGACATAGTGCTTTCCTGAGCCTCTTGTGCTATATCATGGGAAGGTCTGCATGTTTCAGTCACTTACTCTGTATGTTCCTGATTCATTTACACTTAGCTCATCATTATGTTGTTTGTGCAAGAACCATTTGATGTCCAAGAAATCCTTGGGGTGTATTTAAGTTAAAAAAAATTTTTTTTTATTTGAACTGAAGAACTGAACTTTGCCAAGAGTAAATAGAACTCAGATATCAAAAGGCCTGAGTTCAGTTTTCACTGAATACAAAGGGTGAGTGGATTCTGAGCTGAGCCAAATGCATTCTCCCATCCTTAATTTATAGTACATTGTTTTGGCAGACGCTACAATCCCCAAAGCTGGCTTTTCTTCCCCCATTCCTTTCTAGGGTGTAACCACAAGCCTATCTTTTGGTTAACTTTACAAAAAAAAAAAAAAAAAAAGACCATATTGTAACAATTTATGAGAGCCTCACTCATCACTGGTTCTATAACTATCAATTTTGTTAGTACAAATTGAAATGTTTGAAAAGGTTAAATCTCTCCTCTGAAGTTGTGATTTTGTTTGATATCCTACAAGAATTTTTAGTTTTTCAGTCCTTTTATCTGGGGTTTTATCAAAAGGGATGTTGCCTGCTTTCCCCCATCTATGGTCAGGCCATCAACCAGTTATTAAGTTGAATACTGGAGGGCTACTCTGCCTGATGTGCTCAGATTTGGAGAATAGAACACGTCCTTCATTTATTTTTAAAGGAGAAAGGGTCAGAGAAATGAGTAGTATTTTGAGGGTTTTTTTTTTTAATAACAAAACCAATCTTGAAGCAGAGCAAAATTAAGATCACTCCAAATTCTGCCACCTCAAGATAAAGATTGTTAGCATTTTGTAAATCATTTTCCTTATTCTAAAAAATGTATCTACATTAGAAGAGATAGATGTATATATAGACTTATAAAATGGGATATTACATTGTTTTGTAATCTACTTTTTCCATTTCTTAGTTCATGATTAATTATCAATGTTAATAAAATTATATCTACGTCATGCATAAAATAAGATTCAGTTGTACAGTTGGGATATAACTGAAATGATTCAGTGAGGAGTTTTTCGATGGCAAGTGAACAGCAAATCCGTGTCAAACTGACTTAAACACAAAGGGAAATGTTTAGGCTGACACGTGAAAAGCCCAGTGGGAGATTTGGTTTTGGGCATGGCGGGATTCAGGGCTCAGAGACGACTATGAAGTTTCTGCTTCTTTTCTTCGCTCTCTGCTCTGCCTTTGGCTGCTTTGGTGCTACTCACGTGTTGCACATAGAGGCAGTATCTCCAGAGAACATGCATCCAAATTCTTGATTGGCGGAAGGAAACAAAGCTCTGTTCCAGTGCTCACCATGAAACTCTCGTTGGCCTAGTCTCATAGCAACCGCTGGTCCTTGACTACAGCTTATGCCTAGGTCATGAAAGACTCTTGGAATCCCAAGTGTTTCACTAGAATAACATAGACTGAGAGTGAGGGAAGGGAAGGAAGAAAGGATGCGTCTTCAGAAGGAAGGAGAAGGATGGTTACCAGAAGAGAATGGATGAATAATATGTGGCCAAAAGAACAGTCCCATAATTCATACACCTTAACATTTAGAACTCACCTGTATTGTTTCCTGGGGCTTTTGTCACAAAGTACCACAGACTGGATGCCTCAAACAGAACGTTGTGTTCTCACAGTTGCGGAGGCTGGAACCTGAAGATCAAAGCAGGGTTGGTCTCTTCTGAGTGTCGTGAAAGAGAATCCGTTCCTTGACTCTCTCCTAGCTCCTGGTGGTTCGCGGGCAATCTTTGGCTTGTATGGAGATGCACCACCCTGATCTCTGCCTTCATTTTCACTTGGTGTTCTGTGTCCAAATATCCCCTTTGTGTAAGGATACGTCATATTAGATTAGGGATCCAGCACCTCAGTATGATCTCATCTTAATAATTATATCTGCAATGATTCTATTTCCAGATACCATCGCATTTTGAGGTACTGGAGGGTTGGGACTTCAACATGTGAATTGTGTACGTGGGGGGGGGGGTTAGTTCAACGTATAATAGGTTTTCCCACACTTAATGTTTCTGGCCTCATCTAAGACCCATCTAGTCTGAGTTTGAATGATGAATCTGGCTGCCTCTTTCTTTCCAGTGTATGGGTTAGGAGGTTGGATGAGGTGACCTCTAGGGTCCCTTCATGAAAGTGTTTGGGGGGCTAGGGATCCATCCTGCTGCCTGAATGTATACCACAGAGCCCCACCACTGACTAGTCACTTGGGCAAGTGACTTAGCCTCTGCAAACCTCTACTAGACTTAACCAGTAAAATGAGGATAACAGTCCTTTACTCATTGGGTTGTTGTCGGCCAGGCTCATAGCACTCAGTAAATGTTAGGGACTCATCCATCTCTTCAAACATGTGAGGACCGAAGAGTCAGAAGAACCTGCTGTGACCTCAGTGTTCTCACCTTTTGTGATGATTCAAACTCAACCACCTCTCTCGGAGTTTGTCCCAGAAGTTTCAAAGGGGGAGGGGTGCCTTTTTCTCCAGCAAACCAGAACTCAAATCCAGTCCAGGGAACACCAAGTATTTCTCTTTCTCCTCCAAAGCCTGATGCTGTAAATTCTGAGCAGACTCCTCCCAGACGATGTGATTACGAAATACCTGTTTCTTTTATGTCCCATTTGTCTCTCTGACATTTCCTTTTTTCTCTTACAACTTGATCTTTGCCACCATCTATCAGATGTGGTCTGGAAGCAGTCATTTTATTTACAATCTCTCTCTTTTTGGCTCTAGAAATTTGGGGAAATGGAACAGCTGTCTGCTGCCTTTCAAGGCGCCACATCTTTTAGTTCTTTCATACTTTTTCTACAGGGCCTGATTTAGCTTGTCTAAATGCTTATTGAATAAGAACCAGAACTTTAAGTTCTTACAGGCAGCAGAAGCTATTTGATATAGGGGTATTAGGTCTTCCCTGAAGGTCAAAGCAACCAGTATAGATCACCTTTTAAAAACGTGGTCACTTTCACTTAGCAAATATTTCCTAAGTGCTGACTCTGTGCCAGGTGCTGTTCTGAGCACCAGGGTCCCTTACCCTTGAGGACTGTACATTCTAGGGACATTCATTCATGCAGAAAATAGACAATGAGAACCTACTACATGTCAGGGATTGTCATTCATTAAACAATACAGATACCGTCCCTGCATTGATGGCTATGTTGTGTGTGTGTATGTGCACTTTTGTGTGTGGAAAAGAGGGGACAGAAGACAATACAAGTACATTTTTATTGTAGTAAAAGGTGATAAGCACTATGAAAAAAATATAGCAGAGTAAGGGGGATTAGGAGTGGTGGGGACGTTGCTTTTAGTTTTTAATTTTTAATTTTATTAAAAACATTTTAATATAATTTATTGTCAAATTGGCTTACATACAAGACCCAGTGCTCATCCCAACAAGTGCATTTTTCAGTAGGGTGGTCAGAGTATGTTTCTTTGAGAGGATGCTACCTAAGCAAAGACTTGAAGGCAAGGTGAGAGAAAGGTGAGGAAGAGAGCCGAAACGTTTGGAGGGAGAGCAAGGCCAAAGGCATGAGTGTGGCCAGCTTTTTCAAGGATAGCAAGGAGGCTAGTTTAGCTGGAGCAGAGCAAGCAAGGTGAGAACAGAAGGAAGTGAGGTTAGGGGCAAATCAAGCAGAGCTTTTAGCTTGAGTGACACGAGGAACCATCAAAAAGTGCTAAGCAGAGTAGCAAACCGATCTCAGACTTCAAAAGATTGAAACGCTGGCTGCAGTGTTTCCGCTGGACTGTGCAGGTGCTGGGTGGCAGCAGGGAGGCCAGTGTGATCAATCACACAAGTGCGTCAGACCAGAGCAGGGACAGGTGGGGTGGGATCAGAGATTTATTTTGAAGACAGGCCAACACGATTTTTTGACCGACTGGATGTGGCGTTTGAACGGAGAAGGCAGGGATGACTCCACGGTGTTGTCCTGAGCACGTGAAAGAATGGAGTAGCCACTGAGATGGCCAAGACTGATGGAGCACAGTTTTTGTTTTGGTGAGTTGGGCCGGGAGCGTGGTTCAGATATGTTAAGTTTGAGGTGCCCGTTGCTCTCCAGGTGGAGTGGCTAGGTGGATTTTGAAGTTGCCCGAAGAAGCGATTTTGGGGGACATCCTCTAAAGTCTCAGCGAGACCCCGCAGCGGTACTATCGGAACTGACCTCGTTTCCCCTCCTCTCTGCCCTCCTAAGGGCAGGAACATCCCTGGAGGGTAGCTCTTCACGCCCCAGCCCCTTTAGCCTGCAAAGCCCCCTTTTTTTCCTCTTTGGGAAAAGGCGAGAAAAACCAACAGAAATGATGCTCTGTGGCACGCCCTCCACCCCTTAACCCGCCGCAGGGGAAGAGGCAAGGCCTGCTGGGGTGGAAACCCGGCCACACTTCCTGCTTCCCGCCTCCCTGACAGCAAACCTTGGAGCGGCAGGCTTGTGGGCGGGGCCCTCGGGCGGGCGGGGCCGCGGCGCGAGCGCACGCCACAGAAGGGGGCGTGGCCCCTCGGCTCGCGCGCTTGCAGCCTGCGCGCCTGCCTCGCTCCTTCCTGCTCTTCCCAGGGTGATCAGCTGGTCTGCGCTCCCCTGACGTGGGCCGGGGCACGTCACCGCCGAATGGCAGCCTCCAGAAAGGCACCGCGAGTAAGGTGAGGGACTCTGCCGGGGAGCCGGCGTCTGGGCAGCGCGTGATTCCGGGCGCCGGGGGCGCATGTGGCACCCCGGAGGGCTGGAACTAGAGGGTGAGAAGCGGCAGGCGGCCCATCACAGTCCGGCGAGGGCCCTGGCTTTCGGGAGACCCCCAAGCGGGAGCAGGGGGAGGGAGCCATGCAACCGGGCAAGTTCCGTTTCGTTTCAGGAGGGCTGCGGGCACCCTCGGGCAGCCTGGTCCCGGTTCCCGGATGAGCGTGTCCGCGGAGCGGCATCGCTGGGTCGGAGGGGCGGTGGCCGTGTCCCACCTCTCCCCCTGGCCCAGCGGGAAGGCCTAGGCTGTTGCAGGAACTTGGCCCCTCCAGGCGCCTCCAGGTGTCCTGGGAAGTGGAAGAGCCCCTGCTCTCGCCCTCTTCCCGGGGAATATAATTCTCAAATTACAACCCTTGCAATACTGATACCGGCAATTCGCCTTACTGATCGCAGCCGCCACGAAGATGGGGAGCCGCAGGTCCATCCCCACCCAATTGGTTTCAGAGACTGTGTAAGGGAATACTTCGGCATAATCTCTAGAAAGATCCCACCAGTAACCTGCCCTGGGCTCTCCCTGGGTACAGGGAGGTGAGAAGGATAATCTCCTGGTCTCAAACACATTTCAGTTATACTCCCCCCCCCCCCCCCCGCCCCAACCAGGGTATACTTATTGCAGCAGCTAACAAAGTGGGAGACTGAGAAACGTTCAGAGATCACAAAGGCCGGAAGCCAAATTCCCTGCCCTGCACATGGGATCAGCCATCCTCAGACCAGTTGAGACTTGACTAAATAC
Organism: Panthera uncia; assembly: GCF_023721935.1. Classification (NCBI taxonomy): domain Eukaryota; kingdom Metazoa; phylum Chordata; class Mammalia; order Carnivora; family Felidae; genus Panthera; species Panthera uncia. The sequence goes on along the minus strand of NC_064818.1, from coordinate 65,059,674 downwards.
ACCTGGCAGCATGGCCGGGCCCACTTGCTGAACGCGGACCATGGCTTGTACTTGTGATTGTGAGTGGACAGATCCAGAGCTGACCTTGACCTGGCCTTGGGCTTTCTATGGCATGCTTGGGATGAGTAGAAAAGCAGACCTGGCTTGTGGAAGGATGTGGGGCCTTGTGGCAAACCTGGTGTGGAAGGAGTTGCCAGTATGTTAAGTGCTGGAAATGGGGTTAGGTTAATGTGAGTTAGGTCCTAGACCCATAAGTAGCTTTGAGGACCAAGATTAGATTATAGAATCACAACATTTTAGGGGCAGAAGGGTCTTTTGGCATCAGTTGGCAAAGCCTCCACACGCAGAAGGCAACTGAGAGACTGAGAAGGGACATTTGCCCCAGGCCCCTCCCCTAGTGGCAGAATTTGAGTGCTATTCAGTATAAAAATGAGAACTTGCATTTCAGGTAAAATTGATTTAGGTAAAAAAGGGGTTGAGCTGACTTCTAGTGCAGCTCAGTCCAGGAGACCCACACTGGCATGAGACTTGGCCTCTTTTTTTTGTATCTCTTGACTCTGTTTTTTTTTTTTTTTTTCGTAGTTTTATTTTTTATTTTTTTAAATTTACATCCAAATTAGTTAGCATATAGTGCAACAATGATTTCAGGAGTAGATTCCTTAGTGCCTCTTACCCATTTAGCCCATCCTCCCTCCCACAACCCCTCCAGTAACCCTGTTCTCCATATTTATGAGTCTCTTCTGTTTTGTCCGCCTCCCTGTTTTTATATTATTTTTATTTCCCTTCCCTTATGTTCATCTTTTTTTTTCTCTTAAAGTCCTCATATGAGTGAAGGCATATGAGTTAAGGCATATGAGTTTTGTCTTTCTCTGACTAATTTCACTTAGCATAATACCCTCCAGTTCCATCCATGTAGTTGCAAATGGCAAGATTTCATTCTTTTTGATTACCGAGTAATACTCCATTGTATGTATATACCACATCTTCTTTATTCATTCATCCATCGATGGACATTCGGGCTCTTTCCATACTTTGGCTATCGTTGATAGTGCTGCTATAAACATAGGGGTGCATGTGTCCCTTCGAAACAGCACACCTGTATCCCTTGGATAAATGCCTAGTAGTGCAATTGCTGGTCGTAGGGTAGTTCTATTTTTAGTTTTTTGAGGAACCTCCATACTGTTTTCCAGAGTGGCTGCACCAGCTTGCATTCCCATCTTGGCTCTGTTTTCTTAAGTGTTGGCTTCGTTCTCAGGCAGACTTTGTCCTTATGGAAGGTATGATGGTTCTAAGCTGGCAGCCCCAGCAGAAATAGAGACTTCTTTCCTAATGGCTGAAGCACAAATCCCAGATCTGATTTCCAGTAGGCTGACTTGACCTAATGTTTATCCCTGAACTAGTCGTTGTGATCACAGGGATAGATTGCCCAGGCGTGGGTCCCAGAAGTTGGTGGGTGAGGGGATGAGATTCATACCAACTCTGTGGACTGAAAATGGACATGAGACTGTCTTAGATGGAAACCATTGTGCTTTGACCAAAGGAAGGAGGGAGGGATGGATTTGGGGTAGGAAAAGGCCACATTTCCCACTTCTGCATCTTAAAACTTATTTCAGTCTACCCTTACCTTATTAGACGTGATTGAGCATCTTTTTTTTTTAAGTTTATTTTATTTATTTTGAGAGAGAGAGAGAGAGAGAGAGGAAGAGAGAGAGAGAGAGCGAGGGCACGGAGGCGGGGCAGAGAGAGAGAAAGAGAGAGAGAGAGAGAGATTCTCCAAGCAGGCCCTGCACCATTAGCACAGAGCCTGACATGGGGCTTGAACCCACGAACCGTGACATCATGACCTGAACTGTAACCAAGAGCTGGATGCTTAACTGACTGAGCCACCCAGGTGCCCCATGTTGTGATTGAGGATCTTGATCCTTGTTTTGTCCCATCCTGAATGATAATTGTGCGTGATTCTCATCACCGACCCGGGTAAGGGGGAGAGTAAGCACAACCCTGCTGGCGTTTCTTTATAAAATGGGAGAAAGATGTGCCCCTCCCATCTTATGCGAAGATTGAACAGGAAGTTCTCTGCACGCTTTTTCCCCTTACCCACCTCTTGGCACATCACGATGTTGAGAACGTATAGGTCGAGGAAGCTCTGTGTTGGAAGTTGGGAGGCCTGGACTGTAGTTCTAGACTAGCTCTGTCACCCAGCTAGCTGTGAGGCTTTGAGCAAGTCATTTGGTCTCTGTTTCTCAGTTCCTTTGTCTAGAGGAGGGAGCTGAGTTGGATGGTCCCTGAAGTGCATTGTACCTCTAACATTTAAGGGTAGGTGGCCCTGCTTCAACTGAGAACCTGAGAATGTATCTGTCCAGGTCAGTGAAGGGTGGCTGGATCTTGGATCCTGCAGACACCAGGGTGTGACAGGAACAGAACAACTGTAATGTTTAGCTGCTTTGTGGCCCCTTTGATCCTGCCAGGAAGGTGGAGGTAGTGATGCTCAGAGAGCGAGCTTGAATTGAGAATCTGTGAGCTTCGCCCGTCAGACCTGACTTCTTGTCTTGGCTTCGCAGCTACTGAGTATGTGGCCTGTGGCAAGTTATCTTTGTGCCTTCTCTTGTAAAAAGTGAAAGAATAGAGCTACTTCTGAATAACTTCCCTCCAGCCCTCTTGTCCTGTGCCCTGGTTAACTTTGAATGTATAGAGAAACTGACTTCCTTGGCTCACCATCTGCTAAATGGGTATATGAAGTCAAGGGGAATCAGGTGAGACTGTGACATAGATCTCTGTCCAAGAAAAAGAGGTTTCTTACCTTGTAAAATACTATAGCAGCTTTATTGAGATATAATTCATGTACCACATTATTCACCTATTTAAGACATACATTTTGGGGCACCTGGGTGGCTCAGTTCGTTAAGCGTCCGACTTCAACTCAGGTCACGATCTCGCGGTTCATGAGTTCGAGCCCCGCGTCGGGCTCTCTGCGACAGCACAGAGCCTGCTTCAGATTCTGTGTCTCCCTCTTTCTCTGTCCCTCCCCGCCGCTCGCTCTGTCTGTCTCTCTCAAAGATAAAATAAAACACTAAAAAAAATAAAATAAAACATACATTTCAGTGATTTTTTTGAATAATCCTAGAGTTGTATAACCAACACTGCACTCAGTTTTAGAACATCCTTACCCCCTGCCAGAGGAAACCCTGTACACATTGGTAGGTGCTCCTCATTTTCTCCAACTTCACCCCACTGGTAGGCGGTTGCCAATCTACTTTCTGTCTCTATGGATTTGCCTATTCTGGACATACAACATACGGTCTTCTGTGACCAGCTTTTTTCACTTAGCATAAAATGTTTTCAGAGTTTACTATGCTGTACCAAGTCATCAGTACTTGATTCCTTTTTATTGCCAAATAATATTCCATTGTATGGATAGACCAGGTATTTATCCTTTCATCAGTTGATGGACATTTCGGTTGTTTCTACTTTGTGGCTATTATGAACATGCCGCTATGAAGATTCATATACAAGATTTTATGTGGGCTTGTGTTTTTAATTTTTCATACCTAGGAGTGGAATTGCTGGGTCATAGGATAATAATAATAATTATTATTTACTAAATGTTTATTTATTAATTTTGAGAGAGAGTGTTGAGAGAGCACATGTATATGTGAGTGGGGGAGAGGAGAGAGAGAGGGAGAGGGGATCCCAGCAGGTTCCGAGCTGTCAGTGCAGAGCCCTATGTGGGGGCTCTAGCCCAGGAACCATGAGATCATGACCTGAGCTGAGATCAGGGGTCAGACCCTCAACTGACTGAGCCACCAGGCGCCCCATTATAGGATAATTCTGTATTTCACCTTTTGAGGAATGCTGGACTGTTTTCCAAAGTCACTACACCATTTTATATTCCCACCAGCAATGTCTGAGGGTTCCAATTTTTTCACATCCTTTCCTACACTTGTTATTTCTGTTCTTTTTGATTATAACCTTCCTAGTGGATGTGAACTTATATCTCATTGTGATTTTGATTGGCATTTCTCTAATGGATAAAGATACTGAAAATCTTTTCATGTGCTCATTCACTCTTTGAATATCTTCTTAGGAAAAATGTGTGTTTGAAAATGTCTGTTCAGATGCCGTTGACCATTTTAAAATTGGGTTGTCATGGGGTGGCTGGGTGGCTCAGTTGGGTCAGCATCCAACTCGTGATTTAGGCTCAGGTTGTGATCTCACTGTTGTGGGATCGAGCCCCACATTGGGCTCTGTGATGGATGTGAAGCTTGCTTGGGATTCTCTCCCTCTGCTCCTTTCATGTATGTTCTCTTTCTCTCTCTCTCTCTCTCTCAAAAAAAAAAAAAAATTGGGTTGTCTTTTTTTGTTTTAATTTTTTAAAATGTTTATTTATTTTTGAGAGAGAGAGAGAGAGAGAGAGAGAGAAAGAGCAAGCAGGGGAGGGTCAGAGAGAGAGGCAGACACAGAATCCAAAGCAGGCTTCAGGGTTTGAACTGTCAGCACAGAGCCCCACTCAGCACAGAGCCCGACGTGGGGCTCAAACTCACAAACTATGAGATCGTGACCCGAGCCGATGTTGGCTGCTTAACCGACTGAGCCACCCAGGCGCCCCTGGGGTGGCCTTTTTATTGTTGAGTTGCAATAGTTCTTTTTTAAAATTTATTTTATTTTAATTTGTTATTATTATTATATCTTAGAGAGAGTGTGAGTAGGGGAGAGGGGCAGAGGGAGAGTGCGAAAGAAACTCTTAAATAGGCTCCACACTCGGTGTGGAGCCTGACACGGGGCTCTATCCCACGCCCTGAGCAGAAATCAAGAGTTGGGTGTTCAACCGACTGAGGCACCCAGGTGTCTCGCAATACTCTGGATGTTAGCCTCTTATCAGATATGAGTTGCAAATATTTTCTCTCATTTTATCAGTTGTCTTTTCTCTCTCTCTCTCTCTCTCTCTCTCTCTCTCTCTCTTTTTAACCATTTTATTTTAAGTAGCCTTCATACCCAATGTGGGGCTCAACTCATGACCCTGAGGTCAAGAGTCTCATGCTGTACCCACTGAGCCAGCCAGGTGCCCTGTCTTTTCACTTTCTTGATGGTATCCTCTGAAGTAAAAAAGTCTTTAATAAAGTCCAGTGTATCTTTTTCCTTCGGTTGCTTATACTTTTGATGTCGTATCTAAGAAATCATTGCCTAATCCAAGGTCAGGCAGATTTGTGCTTGTGTATTCTTCCAAGAAAACATTTATGTCTGTGATCCATTTTAAGTTAATTTTCATTTTTGGTGTGAGGGTAGGGGTTCAGTTTCGTTCTTTTGCATGTGGATTCCCCGTTGTCCTAGCATTATTTGTTGAAGACACTCTTTTTTTTTTTTCCCCTCCATTGAATAGTTTTGGCACTGTTGTCAAAAACTGGCAATAAGTGTGAGAGTTTATTTCTGAACTAATTCTGTCTCATTGATCTATATGCCAATACCTTATGCCAATAACACACTGTCTTGATTACTGTAGTTTTATTAGTTTTGAAATCAGGAAGGATGAATCCTCCAGTGTTGTTCTTTTTCAAGATTGATGTGGCTATTCTGGATTCCATTTCCATATGAATTTTAGGATTTGCTTGTCAATTTCTGCACATACAAGCTAGCTGAAATTTGATAGGGATTTACCTCTAGATTATTTTGGGGGAGCATTGCAATTTTAACAATACTGAGTCTTCCAATCCGTGAACATAGAATGTCTTTCCATTTATTTAGGTCTATTTTAATTTCTTTCACAATGTTTTGTAGTTTTCAGAGTATAAGCTTTGCATCTGTTTTGTTAAATATATTCCTAGGTACTCATTCTTTTGATGCTGTTGTAAATGAACTTTTCTTAGTTTTATTTTTGGATTGTTCATTGCAAGTATATAGAAATACAATTAATTACTGTATATTGATTTGGTATCCTGCAGTCTTGATTGCAGTCTTCTTTGTTCTAATTCTTTTGTGTAGGTTCTTCAAGATTTTCTATATTGAAGATACTGCTATTTGCAAGTAGAGATAATTTTACTTCTTTTCTAATCTTGATGCCTTCTATTTCGCTTTTTGCCTAATTGCCCTGGATAGAACCTCCAGTATAGTGTTGACTAAAGTAGCAAGATTGGACATCTTTGTCCTGTTCTTTATCTTAGAAAGTGTTCAACCTTTTAACATTAAAGATGATGTTAGCTGTTGGGGGGCCTGGGTGGCTCAGTCGATTAAGTGTCCAACTTTGGCTCAGGTCATGATCTCGCGGTTCATGGGTTCAAGCCCCGCGTTAGGCTCTGTGCTGAACACTTGCTCAGGGCCTGGAGCCTGCTTCAGATTGTGTGTCTCCCTCTCTCTCCGCCCCTCCCCTACTCATACTCTGTCTCTGTCTCTGTCTCTGTCTCTTTCCCCAAAATAAGTAAACATTAAAACATTTAAAAAAAAAAGAAGAAAGATGATGTTAGCTGTGGATTTTTGTAATATTCTTGATCAGGTTGAAGAATTTCTCTTCTAGTTTACTGAGTACTTTTATCATGAAGAGGTGTTGGCTTTTGTCAAAATGCTTTTTCTGTGTCTTCTGATGTCATCATGCAGTTTTTATTCTTTATTGATACTGTGTATTACATTAATTTTTGTATGTTGAACCCATCTTGCATTTATGGGATAAATCCCACTTGGTGATGGTATATGATCTTTTTTATATGTTAATGTATTCAGTTTCGTTAGTATTTTGCTGAGGATATTTGCACTTAGATTTATAAGAAATATTGACGTCTTTTTAATGAAAGAATATATGATCCTCAATAAAGAACATCTCATTCTGTCCAATGAGATTAAAGTAGCAGCCATCAGAGAGTAGGCCTGGAAAGATTGGTGAAAATGTCTGGTCTTCTCGTTCTGGCTATGTGGTGAATTGAGCTAATGTGGGCTCCTGTCCCTCTACTAATACATAAAAATGTAAAATTATGACAAAATTACCTTTAAGTTTAAATTTTTTTTTTTTCAACGTTTATTTATTTTTGGGACAGAGAGAGACAGAGCATGAACGGGGGAGGGACAGAGAGAGAGGGAGACACAGAATCGGAAACAGGCTCCAGGCTCTGAGCCATCAGCCCAGAGCCTGACGCGGGGCTCGAACTCACGGACCGTGAGATCGTGACCTGGCTGAAGTCGGACGCTTAACCGACTGCGCCACCCAGGCGCCCCATCTTTAAGTTTAAAACTGAATAAAATCCAAACCCTTTGTATGACCTACAGCAGGCTCCTTGTTGCCTCTGTTCTTGTCTCCTAACCACTTACCTCCCCACCTGCCAGCACACACGGTCACACCACACTGGCCTCCTTGCTTTCTCCGATGTATACCAGGCATACTCCTGCCTTAGGGATTTTGCACTTACTAGTCCCCTTCTCTAGAATGTTCTCAGACATTCACATGGCTTGATCTGTCACTTTTTTTTTTTAGGACTGCTAAAATGTCATCTGTTAGCAGAGAGACCTTGCCTAGCAACCCCGTATAAAATCACCTTTCCCTTTCCCTCTCTGACACTCTTCCCCTTGCCCCGCTTTACTTTTCTTCACAGAACTCCCTGACAGACTGTGTTCTTGTTTTGTGTCTAATGCCTCTCCTCCTGGATCCTCTTCGTTCTACATCCTCGAGCCCCTATCCCCCTACCCATGTAAACCTCCTGAGGTCAGAGATGTTGTCTGTTTTGTTCATTGTTGTGTCTAGAGTAGGGCCTCAATTACAGAAAAGTCTTGAAAGAAAGAGAAATTGTCAGGTGCCAGAAATTTAGGGGAACTTAAAGCTTGAATGGTATCTGGTAAGCCGAGCCTGGGGAGGTTATCAGACTCTATAGGCCTTCTTACCTGGGGTCCAGGGCATCAGACTATCCCTATATGGGGATAGGAGATTTGTGTGTAAATCTCCCAGCTAAGAAATTAAAGTGGAGATTAATCTCATAAGCAAACAACAGTGACAGTGGTGCTGGTACCACCAGGACATTTCACAGATAAAATAGTTTCTACTGAAGATAAGCTCTTAATAAAAGATTACAAAACACACAAGGAATAACTTACTAAGAGGGAGCCAGCAGGCCCAGCAAACTTGAAGTTTACTATCCCAAGACCTTCTTTTTTTAATTTAATTTTTAATTTTTTAAAATTTACCTCCAAGTTAGTTAGCATGTAGCGTAATAATGGTTTCAGAATCATTGTATAGAATTTAGTGATTCATCACTTACATATAACACCCAGTGCTCATCCCAGCAAGTGTCCTCCTTAATGCCCCTTGCCCATTTAGCTCATCCCCCCACCCAAGATGCCTCCAGCAATCCTCTGTTTGTTCTATTAAAGAGTCTCTTATGGTTTATCTCCCTCCCTGTTTTTAATATTATTTTTGCTTCCCTTCCTTGATGTTCGTCTGTTTGTATCTTAAATTTCACACATGAGAAGTCATATGTTATTTGTCTTTCTCTGACTGACCAATTTCGCTTAGCATAATACACTCTAGTTCCATCCATGTTGTTGCAAATGGCAAGATTTCATTCTTTTTGATTGCCTAGTAATACTCCATTGTATATATATACCACATCTTATTTATCCATTCATCCATCGATGGGCATTTGGGCTCTTTCCATACTTTGGCTATTGTCGATAGTGCTGCTATAAACATTGATATGCATGTGCCTCTTTGAAACAGCACTCCTGTGTCCTTTGGGTAAATACCTAGTAGTGCAGTTGCTGGGTTGTAGGGTAGTTCTATTTTTAACTTTTTGAGAAACCTCCATACTGTTTTCCAGAGTGGCTGCACCAGTTTGCATTCCCACCAGCAGTGCAAAAGAGATCCTCTTTCTCTGCATCCTCGCCAACATCTGAGTTGTTGCCCGAGTTGTTAATGTTAGCCATTCTGACAGGTGTGAAGTGGTATCTCATTGTGGGTTTGATTTGTAATTCCCTGATGATGAGTAATGTTGAGCATTTTTTCATGTGTTGGTTGGCCATCTGGATGTCTTCTTTGGAGAAGTGTCTGTTCCTGTCTTTTGCCCATTTCTTCACTGGATGATTTGTTTTTTGGGTGTTGAGTTTGAGAAGTTCTTTACAGATTTTGGATACTAACCCTTTGTCTGACATGTCATTTGCAGATAATCTTCTTCCATTCTGTTGGTTGCTTTTTAGTTTTGCTGATTGTTTCCTTGGCTGTGCAGAAGCTTTTTATCTTGATGAGGTCCCAGTAGTTCATTTTTGCTTTTGTTTCCCTTGCCTCCAGAGACGTGTTGAGTAAGAAGTTGCTGCAGCTGAGGTCAAAGAGGTTTTTTGCCTGCTTTCTCCTCTAGGATTTTGATGGTTTCCTGTCTTACGTTTAGGTCTCTCATCCGTTTTGAGTTTATTTTTGTGTGTGGTGTAAGAAAGGGGTCCAGGTTCATTCTTCTGCATGTCGCTGTCCAGTTTTCCCAACACTATTTGCTGAAGAGACTGTATTTTTTCCATTGGATATTATTTCCTGCTTTGTCAAAGATTAGTTGGTTCTAAGACCTTCTACGTCTGAAATGAATTCTAAAGTAAGGGCCCCGAATAATTGAAGTTAAGAGAAGGAATAGAAACCATAGTGAAAGAATGGGACACCATGAAGAAAGAGCAGGCAAATTAAAAAACAAAAGAAAACAAAAACCAGGAGTGCCTGGGTGGCTCAGTCATTGAGTGTCTGACTCTTGATTTCGGCTCAGGTCATGATCCTAGGGTCATGGGATTGGGCTCCATGGTGAGCGTGGAGCCTGCTTAAGATTCTCTTTCTCTCCTTCTGTTCTCTCCTGCCCTCTCTCTCTCTAAAAACAAACAAACAAACAAAACCCCAAACAAACCAAATAGAATTTGTACATGTGAAAAATATAGTTGTTGCCAATAAAATCTTTTTAGACTAGTTAGGAGATTAGACATAACTGAAGAGAATTCATGAATTAAGAGGTTAGATCTGACAAGGTTTGCCTGCTATGGTGCTGTTTTAGCTGCAGGTTTTATCTGAAACTTTTACTTAATTTCGTTTTGATATCGGGGTGAGAGTCCTTCTGACTCATGAAGGAAAATTGCTAAGTCAAGTAGATATCCTCTCTAAATAAGCCTTGCCACATATCCTATGGTCAAAGTCTGCAATATCCTGTTCTTTCTCTTCTTAAGGGTGAATCACCAGGATTTTCAGCTGAAAAATTTAAGAATAATTGAGCCTAACGAGGTGGCATACTCTGGTGACCCAGGCACGGAAACAGGTAATAATTTTGCCTATTAATTAGATGGAACATCTCAAAAGAATTAAAATTTTTTTTTTTTACGTTTATTTATTTTTTGAGAGACGTAGAGCACAAGTTGGGGAGGGGCAGAGAGAGAAGGAGACACAGAATCCGAAGCAGGCTCCAGGCTCTGAGCTGTTAGCACAGAGCCTGACGCGGGGTTCGAACTCACAAACTGTGAGATCATGACCTGAGCTGAAGTCGGACGCCCAACTGACTGAGCCACCCAGGCACCCCTCAAAAGAATTTTAGGTCCCCATACTCTAACTCCAAGTGGGAGAGAAGAGGGGGTAAAGGATTAATAATTGCTCATGGTTGGGACTAATTGGGTAGATATATATGTGGAAATTAAAAACCATTTTGTCTTTTGGCTTCTGGATAGTTGGTTACTATTTCTGTCTATATTTACCACTTTTTTAGGTAACATATTAGAGAATTTTAGTTTTTGTATTTCCTGTTTCTGGGGATTGGGTGGTGGTGGAAGAGGAGATAGGTTATTTTTTGGAAATGGCCTCTTCTGGTTTTTCTACTCTCTATTGTAAACTTTTATTGACTACCTTAGAGAGTGGCCTCCAATTTTTGTCTTAAGATTATGAAATGAGAAAAGTTTATAGTATAGTACTCTACTGTATACATTGAATGTACATTCAGGAAAATCTTTTTGGGAGAAATTTCTGGAACCATACTGTCTTCCCAGAACTGGCTGATTATATTGTTGGGTTGCCAGAATCCTGAATTCTGAAAAGTGGTATTTAAATGCATTTCTATCCCTTGAAAGCTAATGCTTTTCTGAGGACCACCCAGGAGAACCACAGCATTTCCTTTTAGTTGACTGAAAAAAATTGATCACCTGAAGCACATAAGCCGTGACTGGTCTCTCTTTGGAAGAGCAGTGCTATAATTGCATGCAGTTAGGTCCCTTTTCTTTAAAAATATAGATAAATGTATCCAACACATTTTGGGTCACATTAAGAAGGAGGGGAGGAAGAAGGAAGAAGGAATGAGAAATAAGTAAGTAAAGGGAAAAAGTGATCGAATGATACAATTTAGAGTTTAAAGAGAACTTCTCTTTATTATGTATGAAGAAAGAGAGGTCCAGGGAACATCAGTTGTCTGAGGTTGCTGATCCCAGCTGGAAACTAGAACCCACTTGTTTGACTCCATTGGTGTTAGAATACTTTGAAGAGAGCCTCTATTACGTCCCCTAGATAATATGTTATAGTAGAGCATAGACTTGGGAATTAGATAGATATTGAGTCTTGGTGCCTGATGATCCAGTTGTCTGGGGCAAGTATTTAACTCCTGTTCCTTTATAAAATGGGAATAGCGAAACCTCCCTTGGAGGGTTATTGTGAGAACTAACCACTAATGTGTGTAAAGCCCTCAGTCCTCACTCCGCAGTGAGACAGAAGGAAACCACTGCCTCTAAAGCTGTTGATGCTGGAAGAGCAGCCTGGCATCTTTGCATGTGTTAAGATGCTGAAATCGGAGTAAACCAGCTCCTTCTATTCTTACAACAAGGCGTGTAGGAAACCCAGCTGGTGCTTCAGATCCAGACTCAAATAATATTTCTTGAGCTTTTATAATGTACTAGATGCTGTGCATGGTGCTCTAACACATGATGTCAAGTTAAATTCTTCTAGCCACCCAGTGAGGTAAATATGGTGTGCTTTTCATGTACTTCTAAGCAGTGAAGTTTTGTTTATGATAAAGGCTGAAGGTTTAGAAACTTATTTCTAAAAGCAGGCCCGCATGTACAAGAGACTTTTAAGTGAGTCATTCTCTTTAAAGCATGATTTAAAAATACCTGGCAGCGTATGGGCTAATGTTACATCATGGCCTAGGCTTGTTGCTCTTGGCTTCTTTCTTCCCTGCACACCCTGATTAACTCTTGGCTGCTTCTAAATTTCTAAAAGTAATGGAATGTGGAGTGAGCAGATGCTGTAATATGACATCTAAGATCCTAGCTTTCTTCTTTCACTGAAGATTCATTGCTGTTGGTTATACTGAGTCTGGTTGATAAAAGATCATGACAAAGTTGTGACCTTGACTCAGCCATCTTTGAGTGAGCATATGTATGTGTTAGGTGGTGGGCTAGATACATGGATTCGGGAATGAGGATGGCATGGTCTCTCAGGGAGAAGCAATATATATGCCTGTTGCGCTATTTATCACATTGCCTTCGTAGTTAGTTAATGTGTATCTCTCTCTATTAATTGCACACACATAACATTTACTGTGTGTGCGACACTGTTTCTAAGTGCTTTGTATATGGTAACCTATCTAACCCTCATAAAAGTCACCTGGCGAGGGTAACCAGCCGAGGCTCTCATCTCCTCCATCTTGGCCGCGTTTTCAAGTGCTGCCACCTCCATGGCTGGGTCTTGTAATTCTATAAGCTTCGTCCCCTCCTCGGCTAGCTGCACACCCATTCAATTGCTTTCAGGGCCTGTTGTGCTTGCGGCCACAGCTGCTCCAGCCATCTTGGTGCCTGGAAGCCGCCTCCAGTCCCCCAGCCCATCGCTTTCGTCATTGCCTATCACTATCTTCTTCACCTTTGCTGTGGCTGCCGCTGCCACTTACCATGTTCTGACTGTGGGTTGCGGTCTGGGGAGCGCTTTCTTTGTGTCTGATATGGGTGACAAAGAAGTGGCTGCATCTGACCAAGGACACCAACCAAATGTGAAGGAAGAGGAGAAGGGAGCAGGGAAGGTGGTGACGGCAGGTGGCATTGTGTAGGGAAGTGCAGGGTGTGGAGTAGAGAAAGGCCTGTGGTGCTGATGTTTCCGAGGAGGCCGGTCAAGAGGGGAAAGGTGAGGATGAGGCAGAGATGGTGATGAAGGTCAGAATCTGGTGGTGAGGAGGCAGGTTATGGTGACCATGAGGCAGAGGATGTCCTTGGCCAGTTCCATTTTGCCTGTGATGATTTTCAGTTTGGAATTGAGGATTTTGTGCTTGCCGTTAGTTCTGTTGACTTTATTGATGAAGTCAGTGACTGATAAGGTTGATATGTACTCTGGTCAGTGCTATAAACTCCCAGTCAGTGCCATCAAAATCTTTAAGTCAGAATGTGCCCAAATAGAAGCCAAATCCTATAAGGAAATTGAAGATCTTGACAGAAAATACATTGGCTGCTATCATGTATTTGCTTTTTTTAAAATTCCAGATGCCCAGGCTGTACTCCAGACTAATTAAATTAGAAGTCCCCCAGGTAGTTCTGTTGTGCGGCCAAGGTGGAAATACTGCTCCGAGGAAGTCTGCATTTTGACTTGACTCTTTTTAATGTCAACTTGCTCAGAAATATGGTTTGAAGCCCCTGAAAGATGTCACAGTAAAGTTTCAGATGCTGGCAAGCTTACAAGGTTGCAGTAGGCTTCATTTTGAACCCAATGGAGGTGTTGACATATAAACTTAGGTCGGATCAGATAATTATGATCCTTCTTAGATAGAAGAGAAATTACAGGTTAAACAGATTAGACCAAAGGAAAGGATGCCTCTCTGAAAAGTATTCAGAGGCAGCTATAATGCAAGGAACATGGGAATGTTTGAATTGTGAATAGGACTGTTTCCAGTGACTCTGTCATTAAGTACTTGCTGTCCTGTGGAGACTCCTGAGATGGAGCCCTGGTGCCGGTGGTCGATGCTACCCTGGCAAATTAAGAATGGAGCACTTCTTCAGTGAGTCCCAAGATCAACATGGTACCTCACGGGGGAGTCTATTGGAGGTAACTGTAATGACTGAGACTTCTGTAGCCCCAGATGCTGGTGATGATGGAGAAGAAGCAGATAAAAATGTGGAAGACAAACCTAAACAGATCCACATCTAGCAGAGTTCAAGCCACACTGAGTCAGGCTGTCAGTCCTTGACCATACTGGTCGTATAATGGCTCCAATGTCACTCTTCATTACTTCCAACATTGTATGTTAGGACATGTATAGTTAAGTAAAATATTTTTTATTTGTTTAAAAAATGGGTCGGCAAAATACGAAACACTGGAGACACCAAATGTTGGTGAGGGAGTAGAGCAGCAGGAACTTTCATTCATTAATGGTGGGAGTGCAAAATGGTATAGCCACTTTGAAGACAAGTTTGGCAGTTTCTTACAAAACCAAATGTATTCTTACCTTAGGATCCAGTGGTCATTCTCCTTGGTATTTACCCAAAGGAGTTGGAAACTTAAGTCCATGCAAAAACCTGTACATGGATGTTTATGGCAGCTTCGTACACAACAGCCACAACTTGGAAGCAGCCATGATGACCTTCGGTAGCTGGATGTATACATAACCTGCGGTACATCCAGACAATGGGATATTATTCATCACTAAAAAGAAATGAGCTATCAAGAAAAGATGTGGAAGAACCTTAAACATATATTGCTAAGTGAAAGAAGCCAATCTGAAAAGGCTATGTGTTGTGTGATTCCAGCCGTCTGAATTTCTGGAAAAGTTAAAACTGTGCAGACAGTAAAAAGACTGGTCACTGCCGGGGATTGGGGGGCAGTGAGGCAGAGGGATAAAAAGACCGAGCAGAGAGGATTTTTAGGGCAATGAAAACTATTAAGCGGTTTCGTATTATGCTATAATGCTAGATACGTGACATGCATTTGTCAAAACCTGTAGAATGTACCACACCAAGAGTGAATCCTAAAATGAACTGTGGGCTTAGGGGGATAATAATGTGTCTGTGTAGGTTTATCAGTGGTAACCAATGTACCACTCTGGTGGGTGATCTTTTTTTGTTTTTCAAATTCAATTTATTTTATTCTTTTTTCAAGTTTTTATTTAAGTTCCAGTGAGGTACCATACAGTGTAATTTTAGTTTCAGATGTACGGTTTAGTGATTCAACACTTACTTACAGTACCCAGTGCTCATCATGAGTGCCCTCCTTAATCCCCATCACTTATTTAACCTATGATCCCACCCTGCCTTCCTCTGGCCTCCCCTCTGGTCACCATCAGTTTTTTCTGTATAGTTAGGAGTCTGTTTCTTGGTATTCCTCTTTTCTCCACTATGTACGTTTGTTTTGTTTCTTAAATTCCACATATGAGTGAAATCATATGGTTGTTGTCTTTCTCTGACTGACTTAATTCACTTAGCATAATGTTTTCTGGCTCCATTGGTGGG
Source organism: Panthera uncia (assembly GCF_023721935.1). Classification (NCBI taxonomy): domain Eukaryota; kingdom Metazoa; phylum Chordata; class Mammalia; order Carnivora; family Felidae; genus Panthera; species Panthera uncia. The sequence goes on along the minus strand of NC_064818.1, from coordinate 65,044,278 downwards.
GAATCTTGGTTGTGGGGGAGGCTGTGTGTATGTTGGAAAAGAGAGGTATATGGGAACTCTCTGTGTTTTCTGCTCAGTTTTGCTGTGAATCTGTAACTGTTCTAAAAAAGTAAAATCTATTTTAAAAATGAGCTGGAAAAACTCATTATTCTACTTGAATTCTAATAGTGTGGTTTTGTGCCAGTATATGGGGTGTGGAAAAATATGTATGGTCCCTGTTCTATAATTGACTTTTTGTGAAGTTGTTTTGTTATATGCCCATGGGACTATAACTATGATATAGTCATTCTCTAGTCATATATCTATAGTTATCTTATGTATGAGTTATCAGAACCGTTCACTGATGTCAGTAATGTTTGAGAAAAGTTTTTTGAAAAACCAGCTGAAATGATTTGAAAGTTTGTATTATGTCCTTTATCACATAGAGATTGTCTCTTGTACTCATCAGGAGGCAAGAATACATTTTTGATTTGAGTATTTCTTTTGATGATTTCTTTACTAGAAATTAGTGAAAGTATGAAGTGTAAGAATTTCTAGTAAGACTACATTTAACATTTTCTTTTTAAAATGATTTTCATATTTGTTTCAGTTTTGTATTTTCTTGAGCTGGTGACTCCAGCTCTAGTCTTATTGGGATAGACTCTTAGGGACCCCTTGGACTTTTTCAGGGCCCGTTTGGAAAACCCTGGATCTACTGTGCAACCACCATATTTTAGAGAGGTGAACACAGACACTGAGACCCCACTCCCTTTCTCTCTGAGGTTGCACACCCAGTTGACAGTAGGCATTCACTAGATCACTTGACTTAGACTTTTAACTTGTAGTGGACTGATCTCCTAATCTGTGGTTGGCTAACAAAAATATTGTAATATGATATTTTAAGTTTATTTATTTATTTTGAGAGAGAGAGAGAGAGAGAGAGAGCACGAGTTGGGTAGGAGCAGGGAGAGGGAGAGAGAATTCCAAGCAGGCTCCGTGCTGTCAGCACAGAGCCTGATTTCACAAACCATGAGATCATGACCTGAGCTGAGATCAAGAATCAGACGCTTAACCGACTGAGCCACCCAGGCGCCCCTAAAATGTACTTCTTTTAATGCGGTCAAGCTTAAGCAGTAAAACATCAGAAAAAGAAAAGAAAAATCACTCCAAGTCCCTCTCTCCAAAGGTAGCCACTAATTAACACTTGGGTGACTGGCCTTCTAGAAACTTCTCTCTGAATATACACATACAGATTTCCAAATAAAAACAATCTATACATCTTTTTTTGTAATTTGTTTTTAATCAACCACCAGTGGTTTTGGTGTCTTTGCCAGTTAAATATAGGTCAGTGTAATTTTTTTTTGGTCTGTAATTTTTAACGATTTTGTAGTGTCCTGTTGTATATATTATAGTTCATTTACCCAATTGTGTATTTTCCTCCACATTTTTTTTTTTTTATTATCAACAAAGATAGACAGGTATCTTTGTGCATCTGTTTATCTCTTTAGAATATAGTCCTGGAAGTGGAAGAGGTAACTGATCAATTTGGAAATGAGTATCAGTAGCTCAACTTTCCATGCCGCAAATGGCTATTGGGAAGTGGTATTTAAGAACTGTAAACTGTAGAGTTCCTGGGACCTTTGGTGTTGGTGTGGTGGGGGGTGGTCAGTTTGAAAATGCAGCTAGGGTTGGGCAGCTGGCAGGCCCATCCCTAGGGCTGCCTTTGAACTAGTCACTGAGTTGCCCGGGGCAAGCTGGTTTTGGAACAAACTCTCCTGTTGTTGCAGACGGCAGAATGGCTCCAAAGGTAACCTCAGAGCTGCTTCGGCAGCTGAGACAAGCCATGAGGAACACGGAGTATGTGACAGAACCGATCCAGGCCTACATCATCCCATCAGGAGACGCCCACCAGGTACTAAGTGGAGATGGGCCAGGGTTGGATCTCATCAGCCTGTCCTCTGTTGTCATTCTTTTCCTCCACCCCCAGTGTGTTTGTAGGATTCTAGCTGTCAGTCCACAACCGAGTGTGTCCTCCAGGGCTTGGCACCAGGGACCTGTGTCTAGTAGGGTCTCACTGAATGCTTGTTGCTTTGGCCCTGGCTTCCTTATTTCCAGTGAATATAGCCAGCTTTTAATAACTTGTGGAAGCATTAATGGACAAATGAAGGGGCAGAGATCTGGACCTTTCTTTCGCTGACACACCTAACCTCCTCTCCTCTGCCACACCCTATCCTTAGCAGAATTGTCTGTTCTGCCTCCCTTCTCCTCTCCCCATGCAGACTGTCCTGTCCCTCTGACATGGCCAGAAGAGCAGCCAGAAAGTTGTCACGGATCTCTACCCTAGCAGGTTTTAGGGGTAGTTCTGAATAACACCCTCCTTCCCCCCGCAACCACTACCTTTGATGGAAGTAACTCAGTAAGTGACCTTTACCTCTGAAAACACTGGTGAGCTAAATATGGGAGAATCGGGTTTGGAGAGGTGGAGATTGCATGTGGTGGGGCTGAAGGGCAGGGGGTGAAAGCATTCTAGTATCTACTCTTTTAGGTCATTCAGTCAGCAAGTGTTGGAATGCCTGTACCATGGTCATGGTCCTGCAGGGTTACAGAGATGAATTTAATATTGAATTCCTGCCCTCACTACGCTGATGGTTTAGTAGAGAGATGAGACAGTATACAAAGTACTGTTCTCCCATAGAGTCATCTATACATATATATTTTTTATAACCTTTGCTTACGTGCGAGGCACTGCCTTAGGTGTGGTATGTGACACAAAGATTAGAATGGTCCTGCTCCCAAGAACATACGGTTGAGTAAAGGAGTAAAGATACATACACATGTGTCTGTATTACAAGGTGGAATGTGGAAATGCCATCAAGAAAATATGGGCAAAGCGCTTTGCAAGTTTAGGGTTGAGAGGGAAAGATGACTGAGGGCTTTATGAGCAGGGAAGACATTTGAACTGGATGTTGAAGGATGGGTAGAGTTGGATAAATAGAGGAAGGACGGAGAGGATTCTAGGCAGGAAGATTAGTGGGAGCAAAGGCCGAGGAGCAGGACAGGGAAGGTTGGAGTGCTTTTGAGAAACAACATGGCAAGTGCCCCTGGCAGAAGCCCAGGCAGGTAATAAGCGATAGTGGGAATACAGCTGGTGCTCTCTGATCCCTCAGGGGCAGGTAACAGAAACCGCCCTGAGGTCCTTTGAGCAATAAAAGGCTTTATAAGGGTTTATGGGCAGGGCCACTGCGCTGGCAGAACTCTAGGTTGTGAATGGTGGTCTCTGGAGTTGTGCGATGTCAGGGCCTCAGATGGGGCGGCTCGTGGAACCTGAGGGCAGGAATGCAGCTGGCCAAGAACAACCGAGATGGGAAGGGTTTCAGTTCTTGCCGTAGATCAGTTTCTCCCTTTCTTAGGGAACATGGTAGACAGTAAACAGGGGCCAACCAATAGTTCCCACATTTATATCTTTTGATCTTTTACTTTCAAGATACCAGATTGAGCTAGAACCTTAATCCCAAGTCCAGAGTCCTGGTTGAGAACTTGATTAGCATAGTAGCTTGGTGTTTATCATTGGGGTGTGTGTGGGTGTGTGTGTGTGTGTGTGTGTGTGTACACACATGTGTGGTATGGCATGTGGTACAGACATGACTGATGATGACTGATAAGGGTCTATCATGATGGAGGGGTGGCACATAAGAGTATTACTGTAAGTTGAGCAAAGTTCTCAAAAGATGTTCACTTTAACTGGCCGCTTTTCTGCCCCTCCTCAAGGGTGCCAGACTACATGGTTGTGACAATATCAGGCCAGTGCTAACCTGGGACAGCATGAAGATTGGACCCCTGCCTGGAAACATAAGATTTCCTGGCCTCAGGAACCAATGAAGGGCTGAAGTAAATAACCAAAGGGATTGGATAATTAGAGGCAACAGCATGCAGTTCGGTGTACTTTGATGTTTAGAGCGGTATTCCCCAAACAGTATTCTGTAGTATTCCTGTTGTGTCTCATAAGGTGTTCTGCAAAAAGTGTATTCAGTGGTTAAGAATATAGTGAAATGAGCTAAACAGTTTCTATCTTTACGATAACAAAGTTCAACATAAAATTTATCATCCTATTTTCAAGTATGCAGTACAGTGGGTTAACTATATGCACATTGTTGTGTAATAGATCTCTAGAACTTTTTCATCTTACAGAACTGAAACTCTATACCCATTGAACAACCCCCCAGTCCCACCTCCCACTACTCACACTTACCACTCTCCACTCTACTTTCTAAGAGATGACTACTTTATATACCTCCCGTAAGTGGAATCATACAGTATTGTCTTTTTGTGACTGGCTTATTTCACTTTGCATAATGTTTTTTAGGTTCATCCATGGTGTAGCTTATGATAGGATTTCCTTTCTAAAGTCTGAATGATAATTCATTGTATGTATATACCACCTTATTTTTAAAGTTTATTTTTATTTTGAGGGAGCAGAGAGAGAGAGAGAGAGAGTGAGAGAGCACACACGAACAAGTGGAGGAGGAGCAGAGAGAAGGAAAGACAGAATCCCAAGCAGGTTCGACACTGTCTGCACAAAGCCCAGTGTGGCGTTCGAACCTAGGGACCGCGAGATCATGACCTCAGCCAAGATCAAGAGTTGGACGCTTAACTGATTTAGCCACCCAGGTGTCCCTATACCACATTTTGTTTTTATATGCCACATTTGAAAAAAATCTTTTCATCTGTTCGTGAACATTTGGGTTGCATCCAGTTCTTGGCTTTTGTGAATGATGCAGGGAACATGGGTGTGTAAATGTCTCTTTGGGATACAGTTTCAGGTCTTTTGGATATATACCCAGAAGTGGGATCTCTGGATCATATAGTAATTCTATTTATTTTTTGTTTTTTATAATTTTTTTAATCTTTATTTTTGAGAGAGAGAGAGAGGATGAGTGGGGGAGTGGGAACAGAGAGAGAGAGAGAGAGAGAGAGAGAGAAAGAGAGAGACACAGAATCCAAAGCAGGCTCCAGGCTCTGACCTGTCAGCACAGAACCCAACACAAGGCTCAAACTCACGATCCGTGAGTTAGTGACCTGAGCTGAAGTCAGGTGCCCCTAGTTTTTTTTTTTTTTTTTTTTTTTTTAAGTAAACTCTTAACTTCTTAACCCCAATGTGGGATTGAAGTCATGACCCCAAGATCAAGGGTGACATGCTCTACAGACTGAGCAAGCCAGGTGCCCCAGTAATTCTCATTTTTTGAGGAGCCTCCATACTGCTTTCCATGGTGGCTGTGCCATTTTACATTTTCACCAACAGTGCACAAGGGTTGCCAACACTTATTTTCTGTTTTTTTCCCCCCTATAGTGGAATCCTAACAGATACGAGGTAATATTGCATTTTTTTTTCATTGTGGTTTTGATTTGCATTTTCCTGATGGTTAGTGATGTTGAGCATCTTTTCATATGTTTGTTGGCCCTCTGTATGTCTCTTTTGGAGAAACGTCTGTTTGAGTCCTTTGCCCATTTGACCAGTTTCTTAACTGCAGGACTTCTCGGGGCCTTTAGATGCTAATGTGCACTGTAAAGTTGCACTTTAATGTGCAACTCTAAGGAGAGGAAGAAGTATTCAGCATTTCCTAGACTTAAATTAAATGTCCATGGATTTCCCACAGTCATCTTAGGGGTAGGGTAAGGGACTCAGTGTTCCATGGAATTCCTTGCTCCATTGATCCACAACAACACTTTTCATGCCATGATGGGTTAGAACTGGATTGAAGAGGTGAGGGGAAAGGGAGATCCTTGTGTCGAGAGAGGAAGCCACTGAAGACTAGGGTTCTGCCTGCAAAAGTGGATGAAGAGGGAGGCGAGAGAGTGCGAGATGTGAGTATAGGAGAAGTAGAAGATTCAGTCGGAACGGGGGTGGCATGTGAGGAAGCCAGGGTGGCGGGTATGTTACTGTTAGATTTAGTAGGCGTTGGTGGGGGCAGGGGAGGTGGGTGCAGTTTAGGGTGGGGGTTGGTGACAATTCTTCCTTTCACCTCTGTCCTCTAGAATGGACTAACAAGATTCACCACCTTCGTGGGAACCAAAGTTTCCTGTTGGCTAAGGGCTAGATGAGTAAGTAGTTTGGCCCCACACAACCTGGGCCTGAGTCCTGGTAGGAGATACGGGTAGCAGGCACCCCAGCATTTAGGAAGGGCAGACTCTAGCCTTGTCCCTGAGGAGGTCCTTTCTTTCCCCTCCTGTCCAGGCTCCTCTGATGGGTCTTCCTTGTCTCCAGTCAGTCCCAGGCTTTAGCCTCTGGACGTGGGCTTCATGTCACATGGATTCCGTGCCGACGCACCAGTGATATTTTTCATTTTCTGCGTCTCAAGCATCAGGCAGTTGCCCTGGACTGATTTGGTTGCTGCTCTTGTATCTCCATATTGAGCAGGATGCTGGTTCCTGCGGTGGGAGCACATTATATGGCAGTTGGTGTGGGGTCTTCTGTGAGTTCCTGGATCAGTCTGGCTTCTCCAGACAGAACCAATAAAATTATATAGAGATGTCCGTGTGTGTAGAGGGACGTATCATGAGGGAGGGCTCCCACAGTAGTTCCCCTGGTTCTCAGACCTTTGGGTTTGAGCTGGAACCACACCACTGGCGTTCTGCTTCCCGCAGCTTGTGGTTACCCAGTGCTGTATGTCCCTGTCTGAGTTAAAGGCCCGAGAATCAGGAATGCTGATGTCCGAGGGCGGGAGAAGATGAATGCCTCCGCTCAAACGAGGGAGCAAATTTGACTTTCCTCTACTCTTTTGATCTCTTCAGACCCTCAGTGGATTGGATGATGATTGCATTGGTAGGATGATCTTTAGTCCGTCTACCGATGCAAAATTTTTTTTTAACTTTATTTATTTTAAGAGAGAGAGAGGATCCCAAGCAGGCTCCATGCTCTCAGCCTGGAGCCCGATGTGGGGCTCAGTCTCATGAACTGTGAGATCATGACCTGAGCCGAAACCAAGAGTCGGACATTCAACCAGCTGAGCTGCCCAGGTGCTGCATACTGACGCAAATGTTATCTCTTCTAGGAACCACCTTACAGACACAGCCAGAAATAATGTCTTGCCAGCTAGCTATCTGGAGATGGTCTAAAGTCAAGTGGCTCATAAAATTAACCATCACAGTCCCCTAGCACTGTTGTCTGAAATTGGGTCTCTCCTCTGAGAGAGTCTCACAGGCCGTCATAGAGCCCCAGCCAAAGATTCCTAACAGTTTGGGGCGCCTGGGTGGCCCAGCTGGTTAAGCGTCTGACTCTTGCTCTCACCTCGGGTCTTGATCTCAGGGTCAAGAGTTCAAGCCCCATATTGGGCTCTGCACTGGGTGTGAAGCCTGCTTAAAAAAGAAAAAAAAAAAAAAAAAAAAAGAAAAAAAAGAAAGGACTCCTTATAGTTCACCTCAGGGAGAGGCCTCAGGTGTGTGAAAGACTGGATCCATGAGTGTTATTTGAATTAAAAGTTGAAAGTTTCTGGGTAAGGGGTGTGACAAGCTTTGCACTGTTGGTATTTCAGTTTGTTTTATTCTGCCTGGAGTTAGAATATAATCTATCTGTTTACTAGCAGGGGATTTTCTTGTAGCCAAGACAGGCCAAGTTTATCTTGATAACCTTGGTTCTGGGTGCTGTTCGTCAGCCAGTTTGGGTTTTTGATTTTTGGTTTTGGTCATTATAAAGCTGTTTCTGGTCAATGGCCTGATAAACTTGTCTTCGTTGCTAAACTTTGGGAATGGCAGTGAGGTTGGCCAAACGGCAGGTGATGTAACAGGCTCTCATCAGCCCTTCATCTCCTGCTAATGGTCCCGGAATATCAGAATTGGATGGCTTCTCCCTGGATGAGTAACTGAGAGTCAGGAATTGAGGCTTCTGTCAGACAAGTCGGGACCCATTGAGGGATTTTGAATAAGAGAAGGACCAGGGGTTAGTATGGATTGGAGAAAGGAGATACTGGAGACTGAGAAGCCATTGGGAGGCCATTGCAGGATCCCAGAGTCAGGATACAGAGGGCTGGGACGTGATGCCGGCCTTAGGAGCAGAGAAGAGGGGAAGGATTGGAGGAGATGCCATAGAACACAGACTGAGTGTGGACCTGACAGGCAGATGGCAGAGGGGTTTGGGAAGGTTGGAACCTGAGAGGGTTTGTGATGCTGTCCAGAGAAGCAAATGAGAAGTCCCGAGTCCCTTTCTCGGTTCCTGTGGAGAGGTGGGGCAGAGTTGGGGTGACTGCTAAGTGGGACTCTGGGGCCTTGCCAGGACTGTGAGGACAAGAAGGAAGGCTCGGCTTTGTGTGTGACCTGCTGCAGCAGCCTTCTCGGTAATAGAGAGGCTGCTGTTCTCTGTGGCTCTTGTTCCTAATTGTTTCATTTCAGGCTAGATTCAGAGTTAATGGAATTTCTCCTACGGGTGGGGAAGGGAGGGTGTTGGAGAATGAAGGAAAATCTTGAATTCTGTCCTTTGTGTACTTTCCAAAACACAAATACACACACCCATGCACTGTTCCGTGCTAGAGAGAAAATGCACCCCAAATGCGTAATTACACGGGGACCTGGCACTCCAGGGGTCTGGTCCTCACTGTCCTCTGCAACTCTGAGGGGTTCTTTCTCTGTAAATCCAGAATAAGGGTTGCGGTATCATGAGTTTGGGCCCAGGGAGACTTTTGAGGTGAGGAATTGTCCATTCTTTCTGGTAATCTGGATGCTTTCATGTACCATCTAAGTCAAACATTGGGATTTGTGGGCGTCATTGGCCCCACGTCAGGAGAATCATTGGTTGGGGCCAGAGCTATGCCAGCTCTGCCTTTAAGAAATCCAAATTCTTTATCCTTCCCATCTGTAAGGCTTTATATTCTGTTCCTGGGGGTAGTTTAATCGAAGGGTCATGTTCTGTCAGAGGTGACTGTGCCAACTTGAGTTTTTGGCTATTTTTATGGTTCTTCCTTCTGGAAGACTTGAATCAGATTTTCCTAAACTCTGTCCTACTCCCCTTCTTCCTGGAGTTGGCTTCCTGTTTTGTATTTCTTAAACAGACTCTCTCCTAGGGTGGAGCAGTGATTTTTATCACAGAGTGATTTTATCCACTGTATTAATTAGAGTAATGCTAGCTATGGTAACAGATCTCAACGTTTCAGTGGCCGGGTACTGTGGAACCTTAACGCTTGTTTATGTAGCAGTCTGGAATGGGTGTTCTTGGTTGGTGGCTGACTTTCTTCCACTAGTAAGAGAGCGATTCGGAGCTCCAGGCTCTTTCCATCCTCTGATGCCACCATTCCGGCTGGTGGAAGGGGGAGGAGTGTGGAGAGGGCACACCCAGTTTTTACTCTCCTGACCCAGACATCACCTCGACCCCACATTCCATTTATGAGAACTACTCATGTGAGCCCACTTAGATGCAAGGGGGCATGGGAAATGAAGTCCTAGATGGAAATACAGTTGTTGGCAATATAGTAGGGGTTTAGTAAATGTAGCTGCTAGTATCTGTTATCACCCAAAGCAGGGCATGGACAAATGTCAGTGTGGATGCTTCTGTAAAATTCTGATGTGGGAGGTCTCTGAGTGGAGTGGGTCAGAAAACTTTGTGGAAGAGGGCATATTTGAGCTGGATTTTGAGAGATGGCTAAGGCTTTTTTTTTTTTTTTCTTCTTCTTTTCTGGTTTACAGATGTGCCTTATTTGGCTGTGTATTATTTACATTGTTTGAATTAGATGTCAACACTTAAAAGTTGGGTGATCTCTCATGAACACATATATTTAGCCTCTCCTGAATTACTGAGGGTTGGCAACATGCGGCCTGCATTCCGGCATAACAGAATTCAGAGCTGAGAAGAGCTGCTCTCTCTGGAGGAGTCACTTCCTTATCCTGCTTTACTTGTTTAGTTTACTTGCCTGTACCCTAACACATTTAATGAGTTTGAAACCCCAGTTAATGATCCCTCCGTCTTGATAATGTATTAGTTTCCTGCTGCCGCTGTAACAAATTACCACAAACTTAGTGTCTTAACAATAATACAAATCTATTATCTTTCAGTTCTGGAGGTCTGGAGTCTACAGTGGGTCAGTAGGGCTATGTTTTTTTTCTGGAGGCTCCAGAGGAAGATCTTATTTCCTTGCCTTTTCCAGTTTCTAGAGGCTATCTGCATTTCTTGGGTTGTGTCCCTTCTTACATCTTCAAAGAGATGGCTAAGGTTTTAACTAGGTTGAAGGACAAAGGTTCATGTTTCCTTCTGCTTGTTCATTTATTCAGCACATGTTGGTTAAGGACCTACTGTGTGTTACCTATACCATGATAGGTTACCTATACCTATACCATGATAGGGACAGGGACAGTGATGAACAAAGACAAATACCCCCATCTCATGCAACTTGTATTTTGGGGCAAGATAATACCGTAATGGTATAAAAAAAGCTCAAGAAGAGAAGCATCTAGAAAAACGTGGTATACAGAGAGGTAAAGGCCAGGTGGCCACTTTGGATAGTCCAGGCAAGCCCCTCTGCGGAGGTGACATCTGATCTGCAGTGTAATGGTGAGAAGGAGCTGGCCATGCCACGATCAGAAAGGGACTTTGATAGGCACAAGGAAAAGCATGTGCAAAGGCCCTGAAGTAGGAATGAGGTTTGGAAGTACAAAATACAGAAAGCAGGCGAGGTGGCTTGAACATCTCGGGTGGCTGGGAGAGTGGAGGGGAGTTCTGAGAGGACAGCAGGGTCCGATCAAGCAGTGCATTGGGGATGGGCTGCGGTTTGGGTTCTATCCTAAGTATGACGGGAAGCTATGGTGAGTTTTGAGCAGGGTGCTAACATGGTGCATACAGACATTTTGGAAGGCTCACTCTGTGTGTGTGAAGAATGGATTGTAGGGTTCGTGGTCCACGGGGAGATGGTGGAGGCTTGGATTGAATGCTGGACTCAGGTGGAGAGAAATGGTGGTTTTGGAGAGAAAGCTGATAGCTGTGCTTCCTTGTGCCTTTTCCCCCGTATGCTAAGGCTTTGGCTTGTTTTAGACCTTTTGCTGTTCTCTGGGGAGAGTGTTCTTGGGTTTTGCCAGCTTCATTGCTGGGGGAAGAGTGGGAGGTCCAGGCCCAGTGCTTGTCTGGCCTCTCTGCCTAGCCTGTTGGTGTGGAGGTGACAGCTTTGGTCAGTGACGGCTTTCTGGCATGTTGACTACTTAGGTCATGTCTAGACATTTTTGCCCAGACCTCATCTTGATCCCAAACCAAACATGTCCACCTGCCGTTAATTCCACCTCCTTTTGGAGAAACCTGCCTCCTGCCTTTGCCAATGGGCAGCTGCTTTGAGAGGCCCTGTCCCTCCTCTCGGGCTTGCCCCAGTAGGGGTGGGACATTCCTCGAGAGCTGATCCCTGAGTGGAGACTAGCCGGGCCGAGATGAGCAATACCTTCTCTGCCAGCCCTTTGCTGGCAATCTCACTGTGTGTCACAGGTGGATGAGCCTCAAGCAGGGGACCCTCCTCATCCATCAGGAGCATCTCCTGTGTCTTCTCCATTGTGTACTGTGATTTTTAGTATAAGAGTTATTTTTGTTTACTTAGTTTTCCCGGCCTCTTGGATGCTTTTTCAGCATTTAGGAAGAAACTGATACTATCTGTTCCATTGCATATATGCAGCACTCTCAGGTTTCTGGTGAGTTTTCTGTTTTAAACATTAACTTACTGTTCCTCACAGCAATCCTAGGAGAAGGGTGGGAACTCCTCCCTACCCTCCGTTTTTGCTTTACTTCCCTTTAGTTTTGCACCCAGTGATTGCTGGGTTTATAATCAAATGAGAAGTCTCCAGTTCATAAATGCTGCTGGCGGCCGTTTCCTTCTGCATTCTTCGTGCTGCCTGTTAAGTGTTCCTCTATGGCTTGGGGATAAAACATGCGCCTGGTGTTGCTTTCAGCGGTGTGAAGGGACCTGTTTTAGAAATGAACAACTGAGCCTGAGAGACGCAGTGAGACTTGTTGCAGAGAGCTGGGCCTGCTGGAGGCCAGGTGTGACCTAGACCTGTCACGGCTCTCTGCACTGGCCCTCCGGCATCTCCGTGGGTAGTGTGCCTGTGCCTGGTTTGCGACTGTGACTGCAGCTGCCCTGGTGAAAGGGGCAGGAGCAGAACATCGACGGCTTCTCACCCCTTCATCGTGTTGACCTAAAAACGCCTTGGTCCGGCAGCCCCGTTCTCCATCCTCAGCATTCTGAGCCCTGCCGGGTCCTTCAGCTCGGGAGAAACCTGCTAATGGTACAAGGAGCAGCAGCTGTGGAGGTGCGCGTGCCAGATCCGTGCCGTGCTGTTGACCTGTGAGTGGGCAAGCTGCTTAGAGAGTCTGTCTTCACACTTCGCTATGTCCTGGAGAGGGAGAATGTGTCCCGTGGGAGCAGCATGGCCTGGCGCTTCAGAGCCCAAGTTCAAATCCTGCCTCTGCTACTTGCGTGACCTTGGGGAGATTCCTTCGTTCTCTGTGTGTCATGGGCTGTCACCAGAAGTGGCATGCCACGGCCCTGTGCCCTCTGCACAGGAATGAGAACCTTCTGTGTTCCGCAGTCTCTAACCCCTTCCGCTTAGAGGCAGGGGGATGGGCAAGACCTGGTTTGGGACATGACGTTTTCTTTTGCTGAAGCCTCCTGGATATGAGGAAGCGTTTCCATTTATTCCCCAACAGGAAGGGACAGGGTCTGCGTGGGAGCGATTGGGGCTGCTACCTTGGAGAAGAACACACACTTCAGGAAGTTCAGAAACAAGCCAATGCCAAAGAGATCTAAGTGAGAGAACTATTGGCGCCTAAAACAGAAATTCAGCCTTTCTTTTCAGAAAAATAACAGATGCCTAAATGCCAGTGGCAAGGAAGGGAGAAGGCTACTGGTTTGTTTTTCAAGATCTCAGTGAGGAAAGAGCAGTTTTGATCTGTTTCATCCTGACTCTCTTTGTTCTGCAGAAGAAGAAATGGAGGCTGGCAGGAGCAGCTCTTTTAGCCCTTAATTAATTGGGGTCTTCTGGATGGTGCGCTAATTTTTTTCATGTTCAGTTTGACTTTTTAGCTAGACTGTCCCTCGAAGGTCCGCCAGCCTTCGTGTCCCTGCGGCGCCTCGCACATAGCCGAGCACGTGGAGCGCAGTTGGCCCGTGACTGGTTGAGGTCCAGTCCGCCCTCCCTTTTGTTTTCCAGAGCGAGTACATTGCTCCGTGTGACTGTCGGCGGGCCTTCGTCTCTGGATTTGATGGCTCTGCGGGTGAGTTGCTAACTTCTCTGCCTGTTCTTTCTGTACTCTTGTTCACTTCCCAAAAATAATGGGGCCAGGCTTCAGCCTATGATAGGACCCAAAAGAGAATGCAAGCCGGACACTCGCCCTTGAACCTCTGCAGAAAGGTGTGAATTCCCAGCATCCCCCAGTTCCCTGAGGTCAGCCTTTAGTGGCCCTTTTCTCTACGCTTTTGCTATTAAAGTTTTATTGTATTTATTTATTTCTTTGCTATTACAATTTTAAATAATTTTCGTTTAAAAAAGGTTTTTGAACTTTTCATTGAAAATAATATACGTACAGAAAACCGTATTAATTAAACTGAAGATACCTGTGTCAACGGCACTCTGTAAGTAATGGTCACTAACTGTACCCCAGAACCCTCACCTTAGCTAGCTGGTCCTGTGTAATTCTCCAAGTGCTTGCTTGGCTTCTGGGTAATTTCACTTTCAGTGTAAATAATAAAGGTGGGGACACCTGGGTGGCTCAGTCGGTTAAGTGTCCGACTTCGGCTCAGGTTGTTATCTCATGGTTCATGGGTTTGTGCCCCGTGTCAGGCTCTGTGCTGACAGCTCAGAGCCTGGAGCCTGCTTGGGATTCTGTGTCTGCCTCTCTGTCTGGCCCTCCCCCACTTAGGCTCTCTCTCCCTCTCAAAAATAAATAAACATTAAAAAACTTAAATAATAAAGGTGAACATTGAGCTACATTGGTGCCCTGCCCTAACTTTTCCAAAACTGCCCTGTCCTTGAGTTTTAGGGTGATTTTTCCCCCTTCAGACTCCCATCATTAGGCTAGTTAGACTTGGCAAGAACCACTTCCTTTTGTGTATGTGCTTGTGTTGGCTGGCCCCTTAGGATTGCTTTTGGCTGGCACCTCTGCTGAAAGCCTTGAGTTCTGCCAGGCCTGTAGGAACTGAGGGCAGGTAGGGGTGGGAGATGTCAACCCCTGCTGGTGACCAGTGAGTCACCGTGAATATGTAGAGTCCAGTGGGTTTCTCAGAAAAGGTGAGACTGTTCCTCTGGAGTAGAGCAGATCACTGTGCTGGAATCGTTTTCACCTCCGTGTTGTTGATTATGAGGCCATTTTGACCATAGGTGCACAGTCCTCTGTTCTGTTGGCCTTGACTCGAGCTGTGCAAATGGGGTACTGTGCAGGGACCAGGCCTCAGGCAGCCTTCAGAGCTTGGCCCACAGCTTGTTCTCAGTGGCTTTGTGTTCTTTTGCCTGGAGCTTTCTCTGGAGTCAAAGGCCCATCTGCGCTGCTGGAGTGAGGGGTGGTGGGAGGCTGGGCCCCAGGGCTCACTGTGCTTGCCTGCCTTCCACCACCGTGTGCAGCTTCTGCGTGGTTGTCAGAAACGTTTCTCTTTTGTTTGTTTACTCCCCTGCTGCAGGCACAGCCATCATTACGGAAGAGCATGCGGCCATGTGGACCGACGGACGTTACTTTCTCCAGGCTGCCAAGCAGATGGACAGCAACTGGACGCTCATGAAGATGGGTGTGTAGAGACATGGCCAGCCCAACTTCAGTTGGCCAGCTTTGGGAAGGGACCCTAGGGTTTTATGAGGTCATGGACCCTTTTGAGGGTATCTTAGTCAGCTTTGGCTGCCATAACAAAATACCAGAGACGAGGTGGCCTAAACAGCACAAGTTTGTTTTCTCAGTTCCGAAGGCTGGAAGTCTAAGATCAGGGTGTCAGTATAGTCAGGTTCTGGTGTCAGCCCTCCTCCTGATTTGCAGACGGCTGCCTTCTCACTGTGTCCTCACACGGCAGAGAGATAGATCTCTTTTCTTCTTTTTAAAGGGCCACCAATCCTATCAGATTAGAATTCCACCTTTTTGACTTCATTTAATCTTAATTACCTCCTAAAATCCTTCTGTCCAGATACAGTCACATTGAGGTTGGGGCTTCAACATGTGAATTTGGGGGACACCATCCAGGTCATGGCACCAGAAAACCCTCTTTCTCTCACATTTACATGCACATACACACACACAAGCATGCATTCGGGGCTGTGGGGCTGTTATAAATGAACAGGCTAGTGACCTTTAAACTTTCTGATCGCATGCCTCCGTTAATGGCTCATGCACCCTCAACATATATGTATACTTGTTTATGTGTTTACGTGCTGCTGTCCATCTCATTTCAAATGTGAACAAAAATTAATTTCTTTGTTTTTTAGAAAAAATGAATACAAATAGACCTCCTAAAATTTTCTGTTTGCACCCTGGTGGATCAGTCAGTGTACCCCTGGGGTATGGGCATCTCTCCTTGGAGCCCACATCTCCAGCTGTCAGGTCTGTTAGCACTTTGCGGGGGGCACAGTGTCAGAGGAGCAAATTCTGCTCATTCCTTCAAGTAGGTATTTGGTTTCCCCGGGGAATGAATCTTCCTTCTTTCCAAGTCTGTCTCTAGTTTGCCTGAGCCCCTCTTTCCTCAGGCATTTCTCCTGCATAGGGAAATTCTGGTGGGTTTGGTTGGGGAGTGATTCATCCCTGGGGTTTTGCCAGATATCTGTCTGCTAGGAAATAGCATGACTTCATCCTATAAAAGTCATACGAGGGGCATTAAAAGAAACTTCGTTAGTAAGTGGCTTTTTAGTGGTTTGGGAAAAAAATAGCCAAGAATCAAATAGCAAAATAACAGCTTAGTGCCAGCTTTTAGGCAGTTTTTGGAATTGAAGTTCGTGAGCTCATTTCTTTATAAATCTTTGAACTTCCCCTCTGTGGTTATGTGGTTATCAGCAGTCCGTAGGGAAAATAGTGAAGATAAGTACTGGTTTAGAATATATGAACTTTCACTCTAAATATACATGTATTTCACCAAGCTGTTAAGTTTTTAGTAAAAATCTCATCAGTTAAGAAGCATGCATCCAAACATAGAAGGTATTGGCTTGGATTAAAGAAAAACTGGAATATCAAAAATAACTTCAGTTCCTTTCTTGGAGCTTGTTTGGTGTCCTATGACGAATCGCTCGGAAGAAACGGGAAGGGCTGTTTGCTCTCGGGAGTTGGAAAGCCAGGGAGCCATTGTAAAGATGATGGTGACGGGTACCTGTGTGTTCCTGTCTTAATCTTTGGAAAGATTTCTTTGCTGCAAAGGCTTGTGTTCAGCCCTCCAGTCCGGCCTGGTTGAGGGGCGGGAGCCTTCTCTCTGCCACCCTGCCTTCCAGTGAGGGGAGAGTACCATGGCGTGTGTTTCTCTTACCTGGTGTGGGATGTGAGGGAGGCCCCCAGCTCCCAGCCTTCACCAGTCACCACCCAAGTGCTCTTCAAGTGACCACTGGTGGTAAAGTGACTGATGGCGGAGAAGATGTTGTTTGCAGTGACACGTGTACCTATGTTGCAGTGATTCCCCGGGTGCTGTTTTGACCAGGAGTCGAATGAAAATCTTGCCTTTTCTTTTTGTTGTCTTCTTATTTTATTGTATGCTTCCGTCTTAATACACCTGGGTGTTAAGGGGCACCTGGGTGACTCAGTTAAGCGTCTGAGTCTTGATTTCGGCTCAGGTCCCGATTTTGCGGTTCATGAGATCGAGCCCCGCATTGGGCTCTGCGCCAACAGCACAGACCCTGCTTGGGACTCTCGCTCTCCCTGTCTGCCCCTCCCCCCGCTTGTGCATTCCCTCCTCTCTCTCTCTCTCTCTCTCTTTCTCAAAAAAAAAAAAAAAAAAGAAAAAGAAAAACACACCATCTTCTACTTCTTGCAGCCTTCCAGGATTAAGGGAAGTTCAGATTTTTTCACGTGCCACCCATCTACCTTAGAGAAGGTGCTTAATAAAGGCCCTGTTATCATGATGTTGGTGAATTGCTTCCTTCTGGGTAGGACCATGAGCTTGGTTCCACTGGGAATTGTTTCTTCTCTGTTCTTCCCTCTGTAGGTCTGAAGGACACACCCACTCAGGAAGACTGGCTGGTGAGTGTACTTCCTGAAGGATCCAGGGTTGGTGTGGACCCACTGATCATTCCTACTGGTGAGTGAGCTGGGGTCCTTCCAGCTTGGGTGAGGAAGTGGGTTCTAGATGCCTCTCCATTGTCCTTCTTTGTTTGTGGGACGTGGATCCTCTGGGGGCTCAGCGTGACTTGACGTCATGGTAAAGATCAAGGTGAGGAGAGGAGTTCTGGCAGAGAGGCAGGGGAAGGCGGTTGGTGGTGAAGATCACCTCTTTGCTGTTCTGCGTCCTACGCACCCAGCGCTAGGCCACGGGAGGATCGCCTTTCAGAAGGCGCTGGCTCTCAAGGCTCTGCTGCCTGCCTTGGCCGAGATGGCGTTCAGTTCATGCACGGCTGGGCCACGTGTATTTCTCCCCAGATTACTGGAAGAAGATGGCCAAGGTTCTGAGAAGTGCAGGCCACCACCTCATTCCTGTCAAAGAGAACCTTGTGGACAAAATCTGGACAGACCGTCCTGAGCGCCCGTGCAAGCCCCTCCTCACCCTGGGCCTCGATTACACAGGTCAGAACTGTGCTGCATGCAGCAGGGCCCCCAGCCATCGTCCCTTCCACCTGTCACCTTTGTCTTCATCGCTGTCCTGAATCAGAGTTGAGCTTGAGCTCACGGGAGGATTCTGCCCCATGCTGGCACTGGCACTGGTGGGGTATTTCATGAAGGCAGGAGCTTTATTTGTTTCCAGGGTTGGCACCTACTTACCACCTACTTTGCATAATTTATTCTTGCCCTGCTCTTCTGGGCAGACCTTTGGCTGCTGCTAAGATGGCTTTTTTACTACGCTGTTGCTCGCTGCCTCTCACGTGTCTGATATTGGAAACAGGGCTGAGGGGTTTCTAGCTTCCATTTCCTTTTCTTTTGCCTGCGTTTGTAGATTTACCTCCTCAGGCCCCCCACCCCCCACCCCATCTCATACCTTCTGCGTTAGCGGCTTTGGGGCATGGGTTTCTTAGGCCGGTATGATAGTGGTCGGTGTGGAGCAAGTTCTGCGAACCATTTGTGGGAGCTGAAAGTGTGGATTTATGAGTGAGGGATACACAGAGAGGCCAGGGAGGTGGGGCTGAAGGGGAGGGAGTCGTGTGGTAGAAACAGCAGAGTAGAGGTGGATGGGGGATGTCTGGAATGTAGGCAGATTGCCCAGAGGGGTCCTGGGAAGAAAGCATTACAGCCCAGACTCTTGCCAAGTTTTAAACAGCATTCCCGAGCTGATCTTCAAAGCGGTGTTGGTTGTGGGGGCAGCCCCCAGCTTGCTCTCCTTGTGATGCCCTCACTGGAGGGTAGCTCAGATTCAGGGGGATAGGTCCAGGGAGTGGCCCAGGGTCAGCTAGACATTTTCCATTCGAATGTTTTGAGTTTTTTAGAAGCTGAATCAGAGGCGCTGACCTATTACTTGTAGGAGAGGGGAGAGCAGACGTTGGGGGTAAGATTTGTGTTCAACAAACACGAGTACCTACTATGTGCAGGACACTGTGCCAGGTGCTGGGTGAATAAGACAGAGGGTCGTCCTGTTCCCAGGTGGCTGTAACCGGAGTTGAAAGTACCGTTTCGTGGTGGGGATGGTGGTGGTCATGGTGGTGATGGTGTGAGCTTCCCCAGGGCTACCATTCCATCTGGAGAGCCACAGGGAGGCCCTGGCTATGACAGGGAAAGTGTGATTTAGAAGTAGTGGTCCCAGTGAGTCAGATTGCAGGGAGTACCTAGGTCTTAGCACCAAAGGGCGAGTCTCTCGGCTCCAAGAACGTAAAGTGGGTGGTATTCCCCCGGCCTGTAAGACTGGGTGAGTTTTCCCTCCTGGGCAGTATGTTCTCGTAGCTCCCTGTGCCTCTGCTGTTGTGCCAGTTCTTACACGGAAGTGTAACTGTTGCTGGTTTAATTATTTGCCTTCCCATCTAGGTTGTAAGCCCCCTGAGGGCAGGGACTGGGTATAACTCAGAGCTGTAGCCACGGTGACCAGCACAGTGCCTGGCAGATACCTATGCCTGGGAAGTCTAGGTGCTTCATAGACATTTGTTAGATGAACAAATGTATTAATTTTGTCGGTGAGGCAGTCAGGGCTCTTGAAAGTCAACAGGTTTGGACAGAGGCTTAAATCCAGGCCTCCTGTTTGCTCAACCAACATGCTCCCTATAACAGGTGGTGCTGGCTCAGAATGTTTGGGATGGGTTCTTTCAGTTGGCTCCCGTGGGTCCCTGGAACCAGGGCCAGAGCCGCAAGCACGTTTGTTTCTTGCAGGCATCTCCTGGAAGGACAAGGTTGCAGACCTTCGGTTGAAAATGGCCGAGAGGAACGTCGTGTGGTTTGTGGTCACTGCCCTGGATGAGATTGCGTGTGAGTGCTCTGGCTTTACTGTTTGGGCATGTTACCCGGTCTCTCCCTTGGTTCTCTGGGAATCTGTATGTTTGTGCAGATCAGCTTTCTGAGTGGCCAGGGAATAAACAAAAGACTTATGTCATCAATGGGTATATGATGCACCAAGTAGGATGGAGAAAGAATTATAGAGATGGGAGAGGGGAATGTAGCTTTGCCCAAAGTGTTTTTACAGCCAGGGGCTGATGTTAAATCTATGGTGGATGTCCACCTCTGACCAGTCTCTTCAGGACTGGGACACCTCTGAGGAAGGACATTCCTTCCTAACACTTAATGTCTGTGAGTATTTGTGTGTCTGTCAATATTCATGTCTCTTTATAGCTGTAGAAGTGGCACCATAGGAGATTATTTTTTTCTCTATACTTTTTCTTTAGGCCCCTGTGTTCTTCACAGTGAGAATGTTCTAGAAATATTTCTCTTTTAAAAAAATTTTTGTTTTTATTTACTTATTTAGAAAGAGAGAGAGAGAGAGAGAGCAAGCAAGGGAAGGGCAGAGAGAGAGGGATAGAATCCCAAGCAGGCTCCACACTGTCAGCGCACAGCCTGATATGGGGCTTGAACTCATGAACCATGAGAACATGACCTGAGCCAAGATCAAGAGTTGGAAGCTTATGGGGTACCTGGGTGGCTCAGTTGGTTAAGTGTTGACTTTAGCTCAGGTCATGACCCTGTGGTTTGTGAGTTCGAGCCCCATGTCGGGCTCTGTGCTGACAGCTCGGAGCCTGGAGACTGCTTCAAATTGTGTGTCTCTCTCTGCCCCTCCCCTACTCGTGTTCTGTTTCTCTCTGTCTCTGTCTCTGTCTCTCTCAAAAATAAATAAACATAAAAAAAATACAAATAAATTAAAAGAGTTGGATACTTAATTGACTGAGCCACCCAGGCGCCCCATGTTCTAGAAATATTTGTACCTCAGAAAACTCAGGAACTATAAATATTTTTCACCAGCTTTTTTGATACAATAGCAGTTTCTGAATCTTTATACCTTAAACAACCTGCATGCAATTGTTTAGTACCTGTCATCCTCTAGAACCTGAAGGAATCTTGGTGAATCTTCCTGTTCCGTCTTCCTTTTCAGACTGGGTTTGACCCAGGGTGACTGAGAAGAGGCACTACCTCATTTTTTAATTTTCTCATTAGAGAAAGAGACCCTACTACACAGTGTCCTATGTCTCCAGTCCCCAGCCCCAAAACTTTGTCAGATTATCAGTGATACTTGACATGTATCAGTGACTTATATCCTTAATTAATTAATAACCTTGACATCAGGGAAAATAACATATATAAAGTTAATTTCTCCCTTTGATTTTAAGAAAACACATTCCCATTGTGGAAAACCTGGAAAATGTAGAGGAAGTAAAAAGAAAAAGAAAAAAAAGCACCTATAATTTTGTTACCCAGAGATCATCACTGTTAATATTTGGTGCATATATAATTTTGAAGCTTGATTTTTTCCAAAGTATCAGCATACTTTAAGCATATATAATTGTAACTTAAGTAAATATAAATATCCCATCATATGGTTGGTTATACCATAATTTACTTTACCCATTCCCTTAAGGATGACCTTAGCTTATTTTTGATTTTCTTACAATTTTATTATGATGCCGCCATCAAAATCTTAGTGCATCAAAATCTGTGTCTTGGTTTCTGATGATTTTCTTCTATTTCTGGTTGCTTTCAGGGGTGGTATTATGGGTTAGAGGGTGTGCACGTGGTAGGCCTTTGGACCCATCTTGCCATTTACCTGCTAGAATTGTTTACAGTGGATAGGAATATGCCTGTCTTGCCACACCCTTCCCAGTCCCAAGTACTGGCATTTTTATTTTTTAAAATTTTATCAAAAAAATTTTTTGTAATGTTTGTTTATTTTTTGAGAGAGAGAGAGAGACAGAGAGAGAGAGAGAGACATAGTGTGAGCAGCAAAGGGGCAGAGAGGTAGAGGGGGACAGAGGAGAGGTAGAGGGGGACAGAGGATCTGAAGCAGGCTCTGTGCTGACAGCAGAGAGCCCGAAGCAGGGCTCGAACTCAGAAACCCTGAGATCATGACCTGAGCCGAAGTCAGACAGACACTTAACCGACTGAATCACCCAGGTGCCCTGGTACTGTCATTTTTAAACTGCTCGTCTGATAGGTAAAGCTTCATTGCTTTGTTGTGAGAAGCCATTATTTTAAAATAGACGTAGAGCTTTTCTCACTAGGAGTTTTTTTTTTTTTTTCTCTCACTAGGAGTTTTTAAATACTGTATTCTTCAGGAGAGCAAGCATTAGGCATCTGGAAGCTTTGAGACCCTAGCTATTCTCTCTGCTGGCCACTTTAGTTTCTTAAACATACAATGATCTCCCCAGACTTTAAACATACAGTGATCTGCCCAAACTCCTTCAAACATACAGTGATCTCCCCAAACACCTTTAACACTGGCTGTAGGTGGGGCCTCCACTCCAGTTCGGTATCATAGCTGACCCTTGGGTGGGCTCCGATACGGGTTTCATTCTTGGGCTTAAAGGCCACCACCACTCACTCCCTGCTTTTGTTCCTCTGCTGGGAAGCCCCGCCTCCTCGGGGCTCCTTGACTCTTAGCCGGAGGGCCTTGTTGGGCTCCCTCACCATCCTGGGTGGATCTCAGTCTTTCTACCCGAGGACGTTGTTTGCTTCAGAAGGGAGAGAGTGCTTGGCTCCTTTCCCTTTACTTGGGAATGCCAGTTTGCTGCAGCAAGGCCAGGTCTGGCAGGTCACCACCAGGGGGACAATTTCAACTCTTTGGAGGGTAATCCTCCTGTTTTTTGACTAACTTCCATTCTGTTCCCGGGACAGCAATATGGTAGCATAAGAAACAGTTTTGGTGCCATCATTTGGCGGGCATGAGCGACTGCAGCTCCAAGTGGAACCAGGAAGTGAGGTTTCCGGCTTTTCTGAGAGATGCCACGGAATCCTTCCATGGAAGCCTTCCATGGATGTTGAAGCGTTTCCCTCCCCCTACAGGCTCTCTCTTGTAATCTCAAGTCAGGCAAGTGACGGGGCTTTTATTTTTTTTTTTAAGGGCTGTTCAATCTCCGAGGATCAGATGTGGAGCACAATCCGGTGTTTTTCTCCTATGCAATCATAGGATTGGAGACGATCATGTGAGTGTTGGGCCACACTGGAAGGTCCTTCCTTCCTCACAGCTCCTCAGATTCCCCGTCTCCCTTGCTGGTCGACCCCATCACTACCTGACGTCCTGCTGATGCACTGTTTTTCTTCTGCTTTCTCCCTTTCCCGCTCCTCTTTCCTTTCCCTTCTTGTCTTCCTTAACAGCAGGTATTTCTTTTACATCCTGCCTCTCTCTTAATCTCCCAAATATCTTGAAATCTATGAAAGTCTCTCCAGTACTAGAAGATAGGAAAAAAACCAAACAAACTAGGCAGGACATCAGAACAAAACCAGAATGAAGCTATTTCACAAAATTCCTGCTGCAAAGTCTTGGTCAGGCCACACACTTGATTCTAAATTTTGTAGCAGCCAGTTGCAAAGGGATGTACAGGCTCAGTTATACAGTCTTGGGTCCATAGTTCAAATAAACCCAGGCATTTGGAAGGTCAGAAATGACACCGGAAGCCCGCGCCCCTCCCCTCCCCCCGTCAAACTTTATGCATTAAAGCATTGCTTGTGGCCTTCCTGCAGTTGTTCTTTTATTTGGATGGCTCTTTATTCAGATAACATTTATTAAGTTGATAGGGTCTCTATTGGGTGCTAGGGTGAATGAGACAGGGTGCTGGGCTGGAGCTGGGGGATGAATGTCTCTTCAGGGGCTTCAGGGCATGTAAGTGGGCACTGACTTGTCAGTGGGATGGGTATGGATGTTACAGGAGGGGCCTGACCTAAACTTGGGCATCAGAGGAGACTCTTGGGGAAAGTAATATCGAAGCAGAGATGGAGGGCGCATGTGCGTTGGCTAGGTGAGCGGGGAGTGAGGAGAATGGTGGTCTAAGCAGAGGGCATGACATTTTCAGTGGCTCTGGGCAGGAGAGAGCACGCTGCCTGAGGAGGGCCTGGAGTGGTTCAGTGTGGTGGGAACATAGAGTGTGAGGCTGGAAGGTGAGCAGGGGCCACCTAAAGGAAGGCCCGTGAGCGGTGTCCAGGAGCTCGGACCTTTATCCTGAGGACACTGGGGAGCTATTGAATGACTTTTTCACAGGGAACCACATGATCAGGTTTGTAAATCATAAAGAATACTGTGGCTGGGAAAACTGTGCTGGCTGGAGCAAGACTGGATGCAGAGACCAGTTAGGAGGCTCTGGTGCTAATCCAGCAGAGAGATGGGGGCAGCCTGAACCTGGCTGGTGACTAGGCAAGGCCACGGTCAAAGCTGGACAGATTTGATCAGGATTTACACTATAGGCCCAAAGATCTTAGTGGCGGGAAGGGACAATGTCCACGTCCCGGCTGGGGGAATGGAGTGGATGGTGATAACATACACGGGGATAGGGACACAGTTTGGGGAGCAGGATTTGAGAAGGGAATGGGGAGGAAGGGGAACTGCTTGGTTTCGGTTGCTAGAAGGTGGAGCCTGTTGTGTATGTGTGGGTGTGTGCTTCCCCCCCCTCACTCACGTGTCCTCCTTTTTCTGTCACCTCACCCCTGGCCCCTCTGCAGGCTCTTCATTGATGGTGACCGCATAGATGCCCCCAGTGTGAAGGAGCATCTGCTTTTTGACTTGGGCCTAGAAGCCGAATACAGAATCCAGGTGCTTCCCTACAAGTCCATCCTGGGCGAGCTCAAGGCTCTGTGTGCCAATCTCTCCCCAAGGGAGAAGGTGTGGGTCAGCGACAAGGCCAGCTACGCCGTAAGCGAGACCATCCCCAAGGTTGGTAGCCCTGCTGAGGCCCATCCAAAGTCGGCCACATTCCAGCTGCCAGCCCCTTCCCAGTTCTGGCATCATGCAGCTTTGTCTTTGAAACAGAGGTTTTTTTGGAAGATCTCGGGGACTGATTGTCAGATCAGAGATGTCCTCTCCCTAGATGAGCCCTTTGGGCTAGAGCCATGTTGAGAGTCTGAGGGCCCTTAGAACTCATTGAGTCCTGTGTTGTCCATAGTGTGGCATGAGAGATGATTTTAGGTGGTATATACTAATACTTAGGTTTATTTAAATATTCTCTGTTTTAAAAGCAATTCAGCATATACTAGAAAAAATATTTCTAGTATTTGAGACCATGATGATATAAAAATTGTTTCTTAAGACAGAATTTAACAAACTAAGTTGATTTGAAGATGGTCTAAAGAGGGGTGCCTCCTGGGTGGCTCAGTCGGTTGAGTGTCCAACTTTGGCTCAGGTCATGATCTCGCTGTTCATGAGTTTGAGCCCCATGACAGCTCAGAGCCTGGAGCCTGCTTCAGATTCTGTGTCTCCCTCTTTCTCTGCCCCTCCTCTGCTTGTGCTTTGTCTCTCTCTCGAAAAATAAATAAACATTAAAAAAAATATTTTTTAAATAAAGATGGTCTAAAGAAAAGAAGTAAAGGTCTAGAGGGCTGGCAGCCGGTGTAAGAGCTGTGTAGGTGGTAGGAGAACTCTGGGAAACACTACTCTGCGTGTGCTCCTCCCTCACCACGTTTTACAGCTAAGGAGACGAGGCCCAGAGAGGCTTGGGAAGTTGGGGACTTGTTGAAAGTCAAATGATAGTGATACCCCTGCCCTTTACTCAGCCCCTGTTGGGTTATTCTAAGCAGTGAACACCTGTCCTCTCATTTTAACTAGGGCCCAGGGCATGACTGGAATCCAAGCCACCTTGGATTGTAGCCTTTTCGAACATCCTGTCTGGAGCCTCTGGCTGCCAAGTGCCCTTTAGCAAGCCCAGGGGTCTCCTCTCTTCTCCATCCTGGAAAGAGCCCAGGCCTGGCCCACTGAGACCTGGCTTGCCAGTACGCCCTGCCACTCTCACACTGCGTGACACTCATCTGGTCAGAGATTTGTTTCCTTGACCTAAGTTAGGGGATCATGCCTGTCTTCTCTGTTTCATGAGGGCTATGCACGTAGGAGTGAGGGAATAAGGAGCCTAGAAGGAATGAAAGCCTTTCAACAAGCTCTGTGCGAGTGCAAGGTGATCCTAAACCCCCCTCCCAGAGTGCAGGGCTGGCCTCTGACTCGTTCTCATTGGGAAGGGTCTTCCCCAGCCCTTTACGATCAGATCGTGAACAGTAGGTGATTTGTGATCCCTGAGCAAGATGGGAAGGAGCAGGAGCCCTCCCTCAGTCGTGTGTGTCCCCAGTGGGAAAAAGCCTCCTTTGTGCTTTTTCAAGAAAGGGGTTATTTCAGTCAAGCTTTGATCTGTTAATGGACTCTGACCATGACCATGGAAGCTTGAAAAGCAGTGTCTTCCTGATGGCTGGCAGCCAGCAGTGCCAGAGAGCTGAAGATGTGGGGGACAGAAGAAAAATAATCTTGTTTGATGTACTTTACCTTTTGGAAGTGTTCGAGCCCCTCTTGTCATGCTCAGAGTCATCAACCAAAAGGGGCAGGACTTCGATCCCCAGGCACAGCTCCATGGGTCCTGAATGGGAGCTCTTCACATGACTTGTCTTGATGTGCTGGGTGAAGAGGTGATTGCCTTGGTCTTGGGTGAGTGGAGCCAGACTCAGTTTCCCATACTATGCCTTTTGCCCCTAGGATCATCGATGCTGTATGCCTTACACCCCCATCTGCATTGCCAAAGCTGTGAAGAATTCTGCCGAATCAGAAGGCATGCGGCGAGCTCACGTGAGTAAAGCAGTCCGTGCAAAGGGGGTGTGTATGGTGGTTGGAAGGCCCAGTCCCTCATCTGCTGTGTGGCTTTGAGCCTGGCACAAGGCTGGAAATTTTTTGAGCCTTCCAGCGTTAGTGAGAAAATGAAGTACAATACTCAGTGGGCTAGATCTTTATAAAGTACAATGTATAACACAAAAAAGGCGACGACGACGATGATGATGATGATGGAGAAGAAGAAGAATAAGAAGGTGATGCCTCTTAAAAGGCCCAAGGTATGTTTCAAGGCCAGTGGTGGGTCTAGAAAGATTTGAGGCCCACAGATGACATTTGCCAGTGGCTTGTCTTTCCTGCCTCTGGAGGGCAGGAGTGAATCCACTGACGGATTTGCCTTTGCTCTCGGCAGGCCCTTCCCTGGTTGTGCCTGATGGGTCCGGCTTTCTCAGAACCACGTTAGGGCTGGGCACTGAATTTGCCCAGCTGATTTTCAGTAATAACTTAAAAAAAATTGTCTCTATTCTTTGCACAGATTAAAGATGCTGTTGCCCTCTGTGAACTCTTTAACTGGCTGGAGAAAGAGGTTGGTTCTTCGTCTTGTTTTAACACATGGATGTAGATTATTCAGAAGTTCTCAACATGTGATTCAAACCGTGGCACCTCCATGCTCTGGTGACCACGAGGTGTAAGGTCTTGATCTAATTTTAGTCCTTACTTTTGGTAGTTCTTTCTGGAAATTTGGTGTGTGTGTATTTAGAAGTTTTTTTAATTGTAGAAAATAGTTAACACAGATGAAGACAGAATTTCCTTCACAGAGAGGATCCTTTTTGGGTCAAGGCATTGTCTTATAACTGAGTGGAATTTCATTATGAGGAAAAATGACTCACAATAATATTCTAGGCAAGCTGATGATATTAAGAGAAAAAGATCTTTGTATACTTCAATTTAAGACTTAAAACTTTTTATTTGATAGTAAATTGACTCTTGGCCATTAGTTTCTTGCCCTTTCATTCCTTATGGTTGACAGCAGGAGGATTTCTTTGTGTCATTACTAAACAATCACATGTTCCCTTTAAATATTATATAAACAATTCTTTAAAAGTAGCTTAAACTGGAAGAAGGGTATCACCCTGTGTGTAATTATTTTATTCTCTCTGGCTATTTTCCTTCTGCGTAAATAAGTTTTACACATCTCTCAGTGTATACATACGATTTGGTATTTTATTTTATTCTGTTAGCACCACAGCGTGAGCATTTTCCATGTGCTTTGAGGCCTTAAAAAAAGGATCCAAATTGTAAAAGCATTGTGAGGTGACAGATGGTAGCTACACTTGTGGCGAGCATAGCATAAATAGAGATGACGAATCACTGTGTTGTGCACCTGAAACTAACATAACACTGTGTGTCAACTATACTCGAATAAAAAAGAAGGATCCAAGCAGAGAGGTTGCGTTTAGTGGTTAGACCAATTTGCCATTGCTCCTATTTTCAGGTGTTTAGATCCTTTTTAATTTTCTTGCCGTTATTAATCACCCTGTAATAATATCTTTCATTTATCTTCTTTACGTATTTAGGATGACTTTCGCAAGACAATATCCTAGCAGGAGATGGTTTTGAATTTTTCAACTTAGATGGATTAAGTTTGGGGAGGTTTTAGGGTATAACACTGGGGCAGAGAGTTAAGTGAAAAATTGAAAGGATAGAAACCCTTCTACTTTAATTTTTTTTTTAATATTTTATTTATTTTTGAGATAGAGACAGAACACAAGTGGGGAGAGGCAGAGAGAGGGTGAGACACAGAATCTGAAGCAGGCTTCAGGCTGCTGTCAGCACAGACCCCGACATGGGGTTTGAACTCACAAACCGTGAGATCATGACCTGAGCTGAAGTTGGATGCTTAACTGACTGAGCCACCAAGGTGCCCCTAAACCCTTCTACTTTAGATTGCTTTGGTAAGAGTCTTAGAAGGTTCCCTCCTTGTTGAAGACAAGACCTCAGCTGTGTCCCATAGGTTGGACAGCCGGGACATGGGAATTGAGGAAAAAATAAGCTTTTAATGCATCCCTTTTAACATGTAATAAACACGTGAATTTATCACTCCTGATGACTTATGAGCAACTTCCTTGTAGGTGCCCAAAGGTGGTGTGTCGGAGATCTCAGCTGCCGACAAGGCTGAGGAATTTCGCAGGTACGGATCCGTGTGTGCAGGAACCTTGTGGTCATTTCTTTGGCAACTTAAATGAGGCTGAGAGGGCCCTGATTGCTGGCACAATAAGATTCTGGAAGCCGCTGTGCTCTCTGTGTCTTTCTGTTCCAGACAACAGGCTGACTTTGTGGACCTGAGCTTCCCAACGATTTCCAGTACGGGACCCAATGGCGCCATCATTCACTACGCGTAAGGCATGCGGAGGAGCACGGTGCCTGGCTTTGCTGCTGCTTCTGCACAGGAGCCTGAGCAGGGGAGAGACATTATTTTACCAGAGGCCCCAGTGCCCACCCCCATGTTGTCTGTTGAGACTGTTCTTATATGGGAAATAAGGTCTTGTTTTCTCTCAATCTCCCACTCTCTGCCTTTTGGGAGCCTCCACTTAGGCTCAGGTGTATGGCACTGACATTCTTCACGATGTAGTCAAATGGGTTGTCCCCATTTCCTTTCTGTGTCTACAGAAGCTGTATTCATAGCTCTTGATCATGGTGATCGGTGTTTGTCTTTCTTGATAATGGCAGCCATCTTGATGCAGGAGTCCAGACATCTTTGTGAGCTCCATCACTCCATACCAAAAAACTTATCATGAGGTTGTTGAGCATACTATTACGGTTAGGGAGATAATCAGCACCCTTTCTTCCCTCCTTGTGGGCTTGGCACCCAGCCTACGAGGCATTTTAGCAGATGACCTATAAGAGCCTGTGGACTCACAGAGCTGAGCATTCCCTGCACTGTGAGATGGGAGGGGCACTGATAAGTTTAGGGCTGATCTGTCTGTGGAGATGGTGGGAAATGGAACTTGGCTTGATTATTGGGCTTCAGCTTTCAGAAATGCCCAGTTGAATGTATTTGCCTTGTGTTGGGCATTCTGAGTTCTTTGCTCCATGTCTGAGGTACACAGTCTGGGGGAAGATCACTTGGTCTGTCTCACTGGGCTGTACTTGGGCAGAGATTCACCCCCACCCCCTTTTAATAGTTGCTTTTAGAGCTTTTAGTCTTGGGGCAGATTTTGAAGCTGTGTGGGAGACAGTCACAGCTGTGATTGTGCAGCTCTCTCGTATTAATGCTTCTGTTCCAAAATTAAAATATCAAAAGGACTCCAGTTTTTGTCTTATGTTTAATTCAGGTGATGAATTTCTTGGCTGGATGCTATCCTAGAATTTTACATGTAATTAACACATTAAAAAGAACTCCGATCAAATGGGGGAGAAGCCTGCTTCTACTTTGGCATGTTTTCACAATGGGCTGCTGGAAGCCTGTTGAGAAGCAGGACGTTGCTTCCATGTCTGGTTGTCTTTTTCAGTCGTTCGGCCCAAGTAGCCACTGATGCCCGTAGTGCTGGAGAGGGGGTGGTGCCTGGAAATGAAGGAGTCCTTCTCTCAGCGGCAGGGCAGAGACTTGCAGTGCTCTTATTCGTTGTAGCATTTCCCAGTGCAGTGACACTGTCTGGAAGTGGCCTGGGGAAATCAGATCACTTTTTAAAAGTGCTTCGTGTTCATTTGGAAAAAGTGCTTTCGTGTAAGAACATTGTGATCTACTTCACTTCCCAGTAAAAATCCCTTTAGTTTTCCTCCCAAATTGAGGAATTTACCTCCTGCCTGTCTGGTGGCCTAGGAAGCAAGTGGGGAGGCTCCTGACGGGGTCAGGACTGAGGGAGTCACATGGAGGCTGAGGCCGGGGCCTGGGACCCCCACACCCAGAGACAAGTGACTCCTGGCTGCTATATTCCCAGTTCTGAGGACTCTAGCTTGGTCCTGCTGCATCTAATGATTATTATTTTTGTAACTTTTACAATTATTTCATGAACATCTTTTTTGTTCCAAGCACACATGGAGCTAGATATAAAGAGATATGTTGTTCTTCTTTCTCTTGATCTCTTTATCCAGTTGGGGAGATAGGTCGACTGGGTCTTTGACTAGTTCTAGAAGATTAAGTTATTTGGAATAATTAATTTAGTTGGTAACTTTTAATTTTGATATAATTTCAGACTTAACCTAAGTTGTAAGAATAGTATAAGGAACTCTTATTTGTCCCCCTCCCAGATTCAGGAAGTATTTACATTTGTGGACTAATTATTTTTTAATTAACTTTCTTAGGCCAGTCCCTGAGACGAATAGGACCTTGTCGCTAGATGAGGTGTACCTGATTGACTCGGGAGCTCAATACAAGTAAGTAAACTAGGGCTGCCATAGAGCTTGACGATGTTGGGTCAAAGCAGTTGAATAGGGGGCAAGCCAGGCTCCAGCCGAGAGCACTCAGCTGAGACTCTCACTCTGCACCTGCTGCTAATGGACTCGTTCCCGTGTCTTGTCCTTTTTTTCCACCCGTGGTTGAAAGAGCCCAGTGGTGACTCTTCCCACAAAAGACTGTTTGATAGGAATGTTTAGTTCTTGGCCGAGTGTTGTTAAATACTAAATAAATAACTGAAAGCAAGCTTTCAAAACCACTGGAAAGGCTTCTGCTCTAGCTCATAAACTGCCTGCTAGCTCTCTGGACTTGTAGTGGCCTCAGGGCCTTGGGAGGTAAGGGATTAATTTTGAATGAATGAATGAGAAACTAGGTTGCCCCCGAATTTCTGAATTTTCGTCTTCACATCTTGCTCCTTTTCACACTCATCCTCTAGAAAGTTTCTCAGAGGAGAACCCAAGAGTTCGTTGGGTCTCGATGTGGAAGCCATGAGAGGGAGCTGGAACAGGTGTTGTCTGCATGAAGAGGGCACGAGCAAGGCCTTTTAAATGCTCCTTTCCCACTGCAGTTGGGACCATGGCTGAGGGGGAGCCTGATCTTTAAGTGAGCTCCGCCCCGTGCATGGAAACCACAGCCTAGCCTTGGGACACATGGGTTGGTATTCATGATAACAGCCTAGAACTGAGGGTGTTGAGATTATTTGGCTAGTGGTGTAAATTTTGGTTCACTTCTAAATTTTAGCAGGATTCTAGAAGTTATCCTTTCTGTGTCACAGGTATGGATTAGTGTGTTCTAAGAGATACCTTTGGGTATTTTTAGGGTTCAGTCCTTTGTTGTCCTGATGGGAGGAATTGGAGGTTGGCTCTCTCTCTTTTCTTTTTCATGTTTATTTTTGAGAAAGAGAGAGAGGAGCATAAATGGGGGAGGGGCCGAGACAAAGGGGGGATGGAGGATCCTAGACAGGCTCTGTGCTGACAGCAGAGAGCCAGATGCGGGGCTCAAACTCACAAACTGTGAGCCAAAGTCGGATGTTTAACTGACTGAGCCACCCAGGTGCCCCGGCCCTCTTTTGATAGAAGCAGGCTCCTGTTTACTTTGTCCTCTTCCCCCTCGTTTATGACCCCAGTGACAGCGTCTCCCATGAAACAGTCCTCGCATTGTGCGTGTCAGGGCCTGATGAGTTTACTCTCAGTACATGAGGCCATCCTTGCATTCCTACTTTGTCTCATTTAGTTTTTTTAAGCGACTTTTTTGAGATATACTTCACATACCATACAGTTTACTCACGTTAAGTATACAATCAATGGTTTTTAGTATATTCACAGAATTGTGCAACCATCACCACAAGCAATTTTGAAACATTTTCATCACCCTTAGAAAGAAACCCCATTCCCATTAGCAGTCACTTCCCATTTTCTCCTACCTAGGAAACCATTACTATACTTTCTCTCTACGGGTTTGCCTATTCTGGGCATTTCCTATAAATGGAATTATATATAATGCATGGCTTTCTCTGTCTGGCTTCTGTCTTCAAGGTTCATTCGTGACCTAGTGTGTGTCAGTACTTTATTCCTTGTAATTACTAAGTAATATTCATCGTATAGATACCACATTTTGTTTATCCATTGATAGCCATTCAAGTTGTTTCTACATTTTGGGTTTTATGAATAATGCTACTATGAACGTTTGTATACAGGTTTTTCTTATTTTAATTTATTTTTTAATTTACATCCAAGTTAGTTAGCATATAGTGCTGTAAGGATTTCAGGTGTAGATTCCAGTGATTCATCCCCTACGTGTAACACCCAGTGCTCATCCTAACAAGTGTCCTCCCTAATGCCCCTTACCCGTTTAGCCCATCCCCCCACCTACAACCCCTCCAGCAACCTTCAGTTTGTTCTCTGTATTTAAGAGTCTCTTATGTTTTGTCTCCCTCCTTGTGATTTTTGCTTCCCTTCCCTTATGTTCATCTGTATACAGGTTTTTAGATTTTCACTTCTCTTGGGCATTTACCTAGGAGTGGAATTGCTGGGTCATGTGGTAACTCCATATTTATAACCTTTTAAGGAGCTGAAGATTACTTTCCAAAGTGGCTGCACTATTTTACGTGGCCACCAGCAGTGGCCTCACCTACCCCATATTTGAGCAAAAGCTTATTTGGAGTGAAAACTAATTTGTCCTTTCTTCTGGAAAGGGACGGAACCACAGATGTGACACGGACCATGCATTTTGGGACCCCTACAGCCTATGAGAAGGTAAGGTGGAGCAGAAAACTTGAGAGGGCCTCTCTGCTTTTGTAAGAGCATTGCTTTTATGAAAAGGAATTGTGTAACTAAGTAAAATTTGTATGTGGGATAGTAAAATAGCTCATTACTGTGGAGTCAGGCTTATCTGCTTTATGATGTCCATTTAATTAATTACTGGAGACATTTTAAAAGCATTCTGTCTGCTAAGGTCAAGGAACTCAGATTCAAGTTTAACAGCGTCAGTAGTATTCTCTTGAGTCAGGAAATCTCTAGGGATAGGAATGGGGTAGTGAAATGTACGTTTTTTACAAACAGCATCTAGATTTGGTTCTGAAAGCCACCCCCTTCTTTTTTCAAGTTCAGCATTTCCATTTATAGGCTTAGCTGTAGGAACCCTCTGAAATGATATACACTGCTCAGTTTTTGGTCTGTCTGGCCTGGAAAGGAGGAGATAGCAGTGAGGTAGAGAGATGTGCACCAGGAGTCTAGAGTCTGGACTTGAGGTCTTCTCTGCTGTTTACTGGCTCTGTGACCCTGAGTAAAGCACACAGACACATCCACAGAAATGGGGATAAGAGTACCTGCCTCCAGGGCTGGTTGTAAAGGTTCCATGAACCTTGCAAGTTCCCGGATCAGTCACTACCTAGTGAATGTTGGTTGATTCTCAGTGAATCTTTTTCTGGGAACTTCTGCAAGAAGTTTATCCAAGGAAGAGAGTTTTAGGCAGTGCAGCAGAGCAAGGTTCATACTTCAGGTCCTGTGCCTTATCTATTTGTAGGCATGAGCACCTCAGAGGAGTTTGACCTTGGGTCCATATACCTTTGGTGTGACTCTTTTTGTTCTGGAAAAAGAATTCCAGACCAGACTGAAGAGTATGGGTTTAGTCCTAACTCTGCACCTTACCAGCAAACCGCTAACCTTCCCAGCAGCACTTTCTTCATCCAGGCAGTTAGGGATAACCCCTGAGTATAACATTGGTCAGGGCACAGAGGCCGAAGCAGGACCGCCTGGCTCCAAGGCCAGATGCTGCTGCTTATGAAGTGAGCCACCCAGCATGCTGGTTAATCTCTCTGTCAAGTGAGGATGACCACAGCATCTCCATCATGAAGTGTGGGATTAAATGATCAGTGTTTACTATCATGCCTGGCACAGAGGAGTCGCTCGGGAAATGTTAGCTGGCTTCACCAGTACCTTCTCCTACTTTCCCAGTCTTTCTCGTGCTCAGAGTATATTGGAATGTTCATTACCAGGGAAGGATCTGTGGGATCATGTCTCTGACAGTTCTCTTTTACTCAATTTAATTTCAAGATTTTCTGGAAAATTGGTCCTATGACCAAGCTTTTTTTCCACCAGATTTCTTTTTCTTTTCACTCTGATTTTCTCTGTGGTATTGCTAAAAGCCTTCAGAAGCAAGGTTTTCTGAACTGCTGGAAAACTACAGGACTAACACCTCTGTCCCGGTTCTGCAACACGCCCCCTGGGTTTTCTTTGGCAGGAATGCTTCACATATGTCCTCAAGGGCCACATAGCTGTGAGCGCAGCCGTTTTTCCAACTGGAACCAAAGGTAGGTGTTTCCTTCTGTCATATGACAGGCTGGTTCTTGTTCAGACACCAAACGTGTCTAAATGTGAGTGGAAGAACATGTCCTTTCTTGTCGTGTCAGCCCCAGTCCCTTCAGGCCCGTCCAGGGCAGGTGGGTGTGCCGCAGGAAGTGAGTCTCCTGGACCCGCTGACTGAGCTCAGAGGGCCTCCCAGGGAGCAGGCTGAGGTTTGGGCTTGATGTCGGCTGTATACCTCTCTCCTGACCACTTCAGGTGTTGGATGACACATAAAGGTGGCTCCCAGGAGAGTGCAGCCGGGCGTGAAGGCCTCAGGGCCCAAGCGGAAGTTGGTGCAGCCTCCTTCTGCCCTGCAGTGCTGGGCCAGGGCCTCCTGGTTGGGATCCTTGTCGGGATTTATTTTACTGGGAACCTGACTTCAGATATATGCCAGTTTGCTTGAGGACCGATGGATGGGGCACTGGACAGGGAGTTGATAACACCTGGACCTTGAATCTTAGATGGAGCCTGCACTCATCTCCCTGGGCATCCCTTTTATTGCAGTCTGGTTTTAATCCTGAAACCTCCGGGTCCCAGAACTGGGAAGGGAATGTCCCTATCGCCAACACCCTTAGCTGCTGCCGGCGGCCGTCCCCTTGCTGGCTTCGTGGACAAACAATCCTCTGGCTTCAGACTGAGCTCTGATTGGCTGGGGAGCGGCCCTCCTCGGGAGCTCTGATTGTTAGCTCTTCCTTATGCCAGGTTGAAATCAGAACCCTCCAGTAACTTTTACACGCTGGTTTCTGTTTCACCTTCTAGAGCCAAACATAATAAATCTAATCTCTAAAGTGCTTTGCAAATTGAAAAAGTACTGGACAAATATCATCAAGTGGTTCTTATGTGTCTTTCAGGGCACCTTCTTGACTCGTTTGCCCGCTCAGCTTTATGGGATTCTGGCCTGGATTACTTGCACGGAACAGGACACGGTGTTGGGTCTTTCCTGAATGTTCATGAGGGTCCTTGTGGCATCAGTTATAAAACGTTCTCTGATGAGCCGTTGGAAGCAGGCATGATCGTCACTGACGGTATGTGTCCCTCTCACCCAGTGCATATGTGGATCTCTGAGCCTGTTTGAACACTCTCTGTTGTTTCTTATACTTAATTATTTTAAAGTAAATTAGATATACTTTCCCCCTCTTGTCTCCTTGAATTAAGAACAACTTTTTATGATTATAAAAGTGACACGTGTTCATTTTAGAAAAAGTGAGATGGGGAGCACCTGGGTGGCTCAGTCGGTTAAGCATCTGACTTCAGCTCAGGTCATGATCTCGTGGTTCGTGAGTTCGAGCCCTGCGTCAGGCTCTGTGCTGACAGCTTGAGCCTGGAGCCTGCTTTGGATTCTGTGTTTCCTTCTCTCTCTGCCCCTCCCCTGCTCACACTCTGTCTCTCTCTCTCTCTCTCTCTCTCAAAAATAAATAAACGTTAAAAAAAAAAAAATTAGAAAAAGTGAGACAGTAGAACAGCATATGGAAGAAAATGAAAATCACTTGTAATCCAGCCATCCATAGGAAATGCTATTTAATATTTTGATGTATTAGCTTTTGGTCTTTCATATGTGTATATATCTTTTTTCTAATCATTCAGATTATACTGGACATAGTGTTTGTATTCTGCTTTCTTAATGTACTTCCTTTCCCCACGTCATTAACAGATCTCTGTGAATATATTGTAATGCGTGCATCATTATGGCTTATGAATATGCGCTGTGATCTCTGTGGTGGATCCTGTTATTGTACTCAGGGATTTCAGAACCTTCCTTTCTGTTCCTCGAAGACCTATTGAAAGCGGCCATGTGGGAGGAGGAGGCATCTCTGGGCTCTTGCGGCTGGATTGAGGGGACTGTTCACCTGTTTCTCCTCCCCCTCCAGGGTGGGGCTGTCATCCCAGGAGTGGTCATGTGCACGTTCATCATGGGCTGCTTCTCATTTCTGGATTTGGTGTCTTTTAGAGCCAGGGTATTATGAAGATGGGGCTTTTGGAATTCGCATTGAAAATGTTGTCCTGGTGGTCCCTGTGAAGACCAAGGTAGGTAGTTATGTATTTATTTATTGTAAAATTTTCATTATTTCCTAATGAGGGAAGATAAAGATGTTTGTTTTTGGAGCCAAGAGTGTGCCATTTTGGAGCTGAAATGGAGCTTCCTTCCCATAGTGGAGAGTTTCCTAGAAATCACTCTCCTCTGCAGAGCCAAAAAGAAAATTCTTCGTGAACTGGGACCCAGAACTGGAATGCATGGAGCCCCAGGCAGGCCCCTGCTGGATGTGATTTGGGTCTGAGTTTGCTAGAGGCAGCTTCTTGTCATGATGCTTCCTCTACAGGGGCAGGGGGTGGGGGAGGTGCTTGTTTAAAGGCCCCTCCCAGACCCCAGACCCAGAGCTGGGGCCAGGAAACTATATTTTCAACAAATTACCTAGATGATTTTTATTGGGTAAACCTGAAGAGCCATGAGTTATACTGTGGGTCAGGCCCCACAGGCTGGTGAGAAGATAGGTCCGGTGCCCTGCAGAGGACAGGGGCTCTTCCTTCTCCCCATCACTGTTACAAGAGGATGCAGGGCGTCAGGTGCTAGGCTTTACCTAGAAGACCTGCTTACTCCTCTTCTGTGAGTGACTGGAAATCAAACAGTTGGAGAGAAGTGGCTTCTTAAGCCTGCAGGGATCTGCATGTTGAAGTCACTGTCTGTGAGAGTGACCTCTCTTCTTACTCCCAGAGGCCTTGCCAGGATCAGAGACCCAGCATGCCCTCAGGTGCCATGGCCATTCCATACTATGTAGGATGGACAAACCTGTTATGTGTCACCTGATGAGACTAGCAGGTCAGGACAGGCCACGCGGTTAACTGTTAAATAAAAGTGGTGTCGGGCACTTATACGCCGTAGAGTCTTGAGGACCAAAACCAGTGATGTCCCTCATCCAGACACCGCCATGTTGTTTCCTTACTTCTTCTCCCTCACCGTGGACATTAGCCTGTGGACCTGCTGCTGAGAGCCCCTCGGCTTCTGATGGCTGCTGTTTGCACAGCGGAGCAGCTTTTGGACAGTCGTGTCAGCTGGGTTCATCGTGCCTCCTGGGCCGATTGAAAATGCTCTGACCCCTTCTTGGTTCCCAGTCACACCTGGCCCTGAGGGGTGGTCCTGGCTGGTGGGAATGACCTCATGGTGGTTCATTGTGAGAGGGAGAAGTAAAAGCTTCTGTTTTCTTCTTTTTCCAACAGTACAACTTCAATAACCGGGGAAGCCTGACCTTTGAACCTTTAACTTTGGTTCCGATACAGACCAAAATGATAGATGTGGATTCTCTTACAGACAAAGAGGTAATGAGGGTGGCTTGGAGGTGACAGAGTGGAAGTGGGGGTGGGAAGCTACCTTATGCTCTCTAGTCTGTTCTCGCTTTTTAATTTAGAGGTCTGTGCCACCTGAGTCTGAAGATTCTAGGTCTCCTGTGGTCTGTAGGTGCTTTTCCTGTATTTGTTGGCTCTCCAGGTAGGGGTCCTCCCTGCACTATTGTGGGGCTGTAAGGTTTCGTGAGTGGGAATAATTTGCCATTGCTTTCCATGAGGGCAGGAGCCATATCTGCGCTGAGGCGTGTTTAGCAAACCATGGGCCATGTGTCTCCCCTGTGAGAAGCCAGATGGGTGGAAGGGCCTGTTGGCCATTGCGCATACCAGATTGTTTTCTAATGTTGAATGAAACATTAAGGGCATGAAAAGCAAAATCTATTATCATATGCCCAGTTTCCACACAGAAAGGAGAGAGGTGGTAGCTACTAGTCCAGTCACTCTGGGCTGTGAAACTCTTCACAAAGCTAGGAGCACAGTAGTGCTCACCTATCAAGCTCAGAAGGAAACAGGTCTTGAAACCCCTTCAAGTCCTCTGGTGGGTCCCCAGGCCCACACGGCCAGGTGAAGTGACAGGCACCAGGACCTGGAGTAAGCCTTGAGGGATCAGGCCAGGTGATCAACATCAGAGCAGAGAGGGGTCAGAGACAGGGCAGGAATGGTCAACACTGGACAGACAAAACTGCTCCCAAGCCAGGAAGACAGAAGTCAGAAGGACACAAGTTCCAGAGCAGGGTAGGTGGTCAGAAGTCCCTGCAAAGGCAGATGATTGATGGGAGCCAAAGTCAGGACAGGTGTGGTAGGTTCTATAGGAATATGTTTTTATCACTCAAAGCAGCCACTGACCCCACTCCAGGGACCTTGAAGTGCCTCTTTAGGCATCCTCAGTGGCGCACACCTAGGCCTCATGCTCGGCCCTGGAGAAAAGTGCCTCAGGCTTAAGGAGGCCCCTTCTATTGGACTGTGGGATGGAATTCCTGCAGCTAGAAGCCTCTTCTGCCTCATCCAGTTCACAGATGGGTGACAGAAAATTTCATCTACCTCCTGCTTAGTGTGGACACTGTGCTTAACTGCCAGTGCCCTTGACCCGCCAGACATTCCCACTCGCAGCACCTAAACGAGTCCTACTGATGTGGTCGTAGAGGGTGCTGGACAGGACACAGCCTGTTAGCAGTGATGTCAGCTGTGTCTGTGGCGGGAAGAGTCCCTCCAGCATTGCAGGGTTCTTTTCCAGCCTCTGCAGGGGGTGGCTAACGTGAAAGGGGACAAGAACACTAGGTGGGCATGGAAGCCACCCTGCTTAAATCCTTTGTGACCATAGGAGCCACTGTCTCTTACCATGGCCTTGGGTACCGCTTCCAGGGTCTTAGCGAGGGACTGTTCAGTAATAAGTCACTTTACTCTCTTGGAAGACCAAGGCCGTGGCTTCCTACACTGTACCCAGGGTTTGCAATCCTTGCCGTCTAGATAAAATGAACTAATCAGGAGGCATTTCTCCCAATGACATTCTGCTTTATCCAGGGAAATAGTGCATGAAGAAGGTTGAGTGAGACCATTCTTCTTTGAGGGAGAAAGAGTTTTGTTAACCCCACAGTCCACCCCATGACATTGGACGTAGACCAGTGGGTTTTTTTTTTTAATGTTTATTTATTTATTAGAGTGCATGCGCGTGTGCACATGAGCGGGGCAGGGGCAGAAAGAGAGGGAGAGAGAGAATGCCAAGCAGGCTTCACGCTGTCAGCTCAGAGCCTGATCTGGTGCTTGATCTCACAAACCGTGAGATCCTGACCTGAGCCGAAATCAAGAGTCGGACATATAACCGACTGAGCCACTCAGGCGCCCCCAGTGGCTCTGTCTTAATCTGTGGTTCATTACCATACCTTGCATAGCCAATTCACTGAACTGTTCCTTCTGTCAATTTTTATAGGGCAGATAATATCTTCTTACCCTTAGATCATAAGCAAGTTTCTACAGATAACAGTAGATGTACTTAACATACCAGGCAGAGTACATTTATTATCTCTTTCGGCCAAAGAAAGTCTTTCCATATACCACTTAATGAATCTGGGGCTTCGTTCTGTCTGAAGGCACAGTAGTACCCCACAACCAGATTCTATCCATTTGGCTTTTAAAATACTTGGTCACGCCCTTTCCTGTCTCCCAAACAGACTGTCTTAACAATTACTTTAGGGGCTTTTTGGGTTCGGTCTTGCATTCCCATCACTTGTCACCAGATGGCAGCTGAGGACTTTGCTTGTGAATGTGGGCAGCGGCAGGTTTTCAGGGCCTTAGGGAAGTTGGTCAGGCCTCACGGAGGCTGTGTGTACAAACTGAAAGGGTTTTGGGAGTTTCCTCCTGGCCCCGGGGTTGGCCGCTTTGGACTGCGGGCTGTCTTGTAGCCCTGCCCGGCCTCACTGCTGACCCATAGCAGTTGGCTGGCTGTTGACACCTCCCCCGCTCCCCAGCTCCAGCAGGAGCTAGTGAGTTCTTATCGGTGGGGAGTGGAGCGCTGGCGGAGTCAAAGCCAGGTGGCGATACCACTGCATCTGTGTGCCCATCTCGACCCTGAGCTGGTGTTTGGTACCTGGTGCAGACTGTAGTCCCTGAAGCCTGTGCTTCTGTAACACCACTGCCTCCCCGGGTGGTGTTTGGCTCGTTACAACAACTGCGTGGTGGTGGTGGTAGTCTCTCCAGCCTTGCTGCGGCTGAGCGTCTGGTCAGACCCGCTTCCTGGACAGTGGAGAGAATGGGTGGCTGTCCTCTGGGTAGAACTTGCTTCCCTCCAGCCTTCGCACCGCCCTGCCCCAGAGGGGAGAGTTCACCCTTGTGTGGCTGCAGAACTTTGGCCCTCAGGTCTTGTGGATCAGACCTCCTTCCTCCTTCCCTCTTTTAAAAAATCTCCTGAGGCCGTGGCCACATTCAGTTGAGTGTTTGAAAGTTGAGCTCCCCACCCCACCCTGTGGCACCACAGTCCTTGGCCACCCAAGGTTTTGGGTTCATCTAGACAGCCACGCTCACAAGACCCACGTGGGCTCAGCTGATTCTAGTTTATTCAGCTTTGTCAGTGGATTTAGGACAGGAAAGCCCGTGTGTTGGTGGGACACCTTCATGTGTGTCTCTTAGCAGGAATCTTAGCAGCCGTCTAGGGTAAGCACCCTTCTCCTCCGCTGCCACCCAGAGATGGCCCAGGTGTACGGGAATGAGGCCACATGGGTGAGTGAAGGACCCACCAGACCCCCCTGCCCATCCCTCTTATGATGTCCTGTGCGTATGGCTTCCAGGGGTCCTGTTGAGAGGATACCTGGTTACAGGTTACTCTACACTCAGGGAAGCCAAGGCCGTGATTTGCTCTCAGGTGTTTACCGCTCCTTCAGTCATTGTCCACCTGCTGTATGTAGACTGTTCTAGGAGCATTTTACCACAAGCGATGTGGCCTTGTCCTGTCGATTTCCAGGGAAATAGAGCACAAAGAAGTCACTTGTCCCTGAACGGGGTGGGGGAGAGTTTTGTGCATCTCTGCTCTCAACTTGTGATCTCCGTACTTGGGCCATGCCTCTCCGTTTGCCCGTTTAGCCTCTGGGAGAGGTGTGATGGTGAATACCACATTCTTCTTTCTCCCCTCTTGCAGTGCGACTGGCTCAACAACTACCATCTGACCTGCAGGGATGTGATCGGGAAGGAATTGCAGAAACAGGGCCGCCAGGAAGCCCTCGAGTGGCTCATCAGAGAGACGCAACCCATCTCCAAACAGCGTTAATGCCTCCCTGGTTTTTGTTTTTGTAAAATGCTCTGAGGAAGGGAAGAAACTTGGCGGATCCCTGCCATCTGTCCCCTTCCCTCTCCTTCCTTAGTTCCCCTTTTTACTTTGAGATTCTAAGAAGAACTGAAAATCTTCTGATCCTCTTTGATATTTTCTTGCAAACACTCAATCTTTTATGATTTTTTAAATTGTTGAGAACGAGCCGAGAATAAAATTGCTGCACCAGAAGGAGGATCCCCACAAAGCCAAACGCCGATGCGGGGAGATGCCCTGATCAGCCGCAGTGAGTTGTCTGGCCAGTGATGGTGAAGCACTGAGCGCTTGCTCTGGGGTGGCCAAGTTTCAGGTGCTAGTACATTATTCATGATCACCTTGATTCATGAGACTGTATTTATGATCAGTGAATAAAATGTCAAAATGTGCTTTGTCTCGGCTGGCTCTTTCCTCACAGCACTGTCCACGCTGCGTGTTAGGCGAGCTCATCTCCAGGGCTCCTGGCCTTTGGGGCAGGCGTTTTCCAGATAGACGGTCCCCTTTGAGGAGTGATCCCTGGCCTCCGCACATATTGTCTGACTTAATTGTAAGCCTCTCTTGCTTTTCTCTAGGAAATCCAGTGTTTTGGTGAGTATACTGTCGAAAGTGAGTCTTCCATGGTCTACCCTGTAGCATACGTTGTGTGGTGTCTCCCCCATAGCGCCTCAGTCCTCATGTCTCGTCACTTGTTCACAGTGTTCTGTGGCAAGTGCCTGCAACTCCCTGTCCTTGGGCTTTCTCTCTCTCTCTTTTTTCAAAAAAATTTTTATTTTTGAGAGAGAGAGAGAGAGAGAGACAGAGTGCAAGCAGAGGAGGGACAGAGAGAGAGGGAAACACAGCATCTGAAGCAGGCTCCAGGCTCCGAGCTGTCAGCACAGAGCCCCACACGGGGCTCGAACCCACGAACCGTGAAATCACGACCTGACCTGAAGTCTGATGCTCAACCGACGGAGCCACCCTGGTGCCCCAGTTGGGCTTTCTCCTGCGTGGGGCAAGCTTCCCAAAGTCTGCAGAGCTAATGCCCCCAGGGCCTCAGACCATCGTGGTTGGGCATGGGAGGACAGACCTCTTCAACCCTTGGCTGGGATGTCTGGGGTGTCGTCTATACTGTCTTATGGGGTTGCTCAGCGGGATGAAGCCCCACTTCCCACCATGGTAACTTGTTCTAGGACCCTTTATTTTCTTCCTTTCCTTTTGTTTGATTTTCCCTTTCTCCCACCAGCATTTCCTGGGGCCATCCCCCAATAAACCATTGACATGCATGTCCTTGTCTTAGGGCCTGCTGTTTGAAGGAACAACCTAAGACATAGGCTGGAGATACAGCTACTAATCTGCTCTATATTTCCTCCAACTTCTTTCTTTGTGCTCAGTACTCAGTAACATGTAGGATGAATATATGTGTATGTAAGAATATGTATGCAGAAACTAACATAACTGCGTGTCAATTATACTTCATTTAAAAACAAGTGAAAAAAAGAGATAACCGTTTCCAGTCTGAATTTAACACTGAACATTAGAAATGGAAACCTTTTGGGGCGCCTGGGTGGCTCAGTCGGTTAAGCCGCCGACTTCGGCTCAGGTCATGATCTCGTGGTCCATGAGTTCAAGCCCCGCGTCGGGCTCTGTGCTGACAGCTCAGAGCCTGGAGCCTGTTTCAGATTCTGTGTCTCCCTCTCTCTGCCCCTCCCCCGTTCATGCTCTGTCTCTCTCTGTCTCAAAAATAAATAAACGTTAAAAAAAAAAAATTAAAAAAAAAAAAAAAAGAATGGAAACCTTTTGAATTGACAGTGCTGTGTACATACAACCTAAATGTAGTTTTTAATCTGTTAGAAAATTGAAGTTGTGTTTGTTTTGATGGATTAATTAGTAACTTCCAAAAGTACGTCTTCCTCTTCTCTACTATCAAGATGAGATTATCAATTCGAAACTCGAATTTAAGTTCTCTGAAACTGAGGAAAGTTTTTTTAATATGTGAATATTTTCTGCTTATGAATTTATGATTTTAATATCTGAGAAATGTTATAATTAACCTCCTTAATCATAAAAAAGAAAATGTATATGCATGCATATGCACACATACACACATCATGCACAAACATTGGGTCATTCTATACCTATTATACAATTTGCTTTTTTAACTTGGGAGTATATCCAAATTGTTTTTCCATATTAGTGCACATACATCTGATTAGTTTTGATTATGTCATTGTATGGCTGGTTCTTCTTAAAACTAGTTTCATTAAATCTTAAACCATATCTTGGATTTGGATGGCTTTGAAAGATGAATAAATATAAGCATATTTCGGACATTTCACCAAAGCGTGGTTGGCAATGTCTGTTACTTTCTCCAGCTGGGGAAACAGAAAGTGAAATGAGCTAATCTATTTTTACCATTCAGAACCAGGGTGCCAGCCTAGGAAGTTTCACTGATAGGATGGGCCGAAATTGACAGAATGTCTGAAAACACTTGCCAACATTTCCAGTGTCCCTCCTCCCGTCTTTTCTCTCGAGG
The DNA here is from genome assembly GCF_023721935.1 of Panthera uncia. Lineage (NCBI taxonomy): Eukaryota > Metazoa > Chordata > Mammalia > Carnivora > Felidae > Panthera > Panthera uncia. Next base: position 65,000,162 of record NC_064818.1, on the reverse strand, counting down.
ACCATTGATTCCAACGTGCTATGTGGGAAAAAGCAAGATACACGGCTAGTTCTCAGGTTGTATTTGTGATGTGGCTTCCCAGTAACAGGATGTATTTTGATCCACCAAAGATCAACTCTTAATTGTGTTTGTTTCACACATACAAACTCATATTTCTATGTCCCATAGGATTGGACTTGGAAGAAGTTTCTCCTTAAACGATAGGATGTATTAATCATGTTTCTCCTCCATCACCCCTGTAAAAGTCAGAAGACCTCCCCTTTAGGACTCAGACTGTCGTCTCCTCCGAGACCCCGAAGGTTTCCCTCTCTCAAGAAGTGGGAGCTGTGAATTGCAGTTGAATTGGAGTTTAAACGGACCGTAACTCAAGTGTGACGGCAACTCCACTGTTTGTTCATCGGGCTGTTAAGCCTGTCACTTCCCAAGGCAGCCTCAGAGCAAAGTTTGATTTAATTGGCTCAAGCCCAAGAAGCAAAGTTTCCTGGTGCTGGGTGCCTGGAGTGTCCTGCCTGGATCTTCATGTCTTGGCATTAAGTTCAGGAGACAAGATGAGGTGAGCTGATCCCAGAAATCTGGAGAATCAGAATAAAACTGCAGTGTGCAAGTGTTCAGAGGGAAGAGGAGCTAAAATGTGGATCGAAGGACTCTTTTTTTTTTACTTTCAAATACGTGATAAAAACAAAAAGTTTGGGTGTAAAAACAGGCAGCAGACTAAATTTATGGAATAATTCCTGGGAAGCTGATTTTCTTTTTCTTGCTCAGTTTATCCCCTGGTGAAGTTTAATGTACAAGGTAGTGAGGATTCCAAGAAGGGAACAGACGTGGAGCCGACGCCATGGACACCCCAGGGGCCGGCTTCCCTCTGATAAAATAAATCCATCCACGTCACTCGAACTGTGTGAGGGGCCTGTCCACCGCCCAGCCCTTAGCGCTTGTGCAACCTGAGGGCCCGTCCTGGCATCCAGCTGCCTGACACTAACATCCTTCATTTCCCATCAGATAGGGGTGAGCAATTGTGCAAGGAGGCGAGGTTGTACCTGCGAGCCACGGAACACGTTTTGCCCTTCGTGTTTCCCCACAGGTGGGGGGTTTATTCTGCAAAGACCAGAAGACTCAGCAGGAAGCACGTTGTGACCCCTTCCATGCAACAGCTTCGGTGCTGTTGGCTCCTAGGGGAGAGGCAGGGGGGCAGTGGGAGGGCTGGGGGCGGGGCTTGGCAGTTAGAGCCCATACTGTGGTTGCTGGGTGTGAGAGTAGTTGGGAGTACAGAGTAAGGATTAAATACACAGGATCGGCATTTAAAAACAAAAATGCAGATTTTGGTAAGGTGGCAGTTATGGTATAGGTTTTGGATCTCCCCAAATCACTCCATAAAAACAGAGTTTGGCTGGGATAGCAAAACTAAAACTGGACGAGATCCATGCCAGATCTAGGTGACAAGCCCCACAAACCCTTAGTACGAGCAGGTCGTCTGGTAGACCCAAGAACCCCCCCCAATGATGATCAGGAAGTTGAAATCGCAGTGAGCCAATTCGGGAGCGGCCGCTGGAACTGGGGGTGGTTTGCACACCCCAGTGGGTGAGTGGGAGGGATTTGTGGTGAGGCCTGCAGGGGCTGGAGCAGTCAATGTCCCAGGAACTTCTAGGACAGAGTCCCGCGCTGAGGAGAAACTGCTGGGGACAGGATCCCAAAGGAAGCGGTGCAGGTGCAGGAGACACAAAGGAAAGCGAAGGTCCAGTCAGAGGGAACAGAGCCAGGACTTTGAAGGAAGTAAGTGCTGTATTTTTTAACACTTCACAAAATCAACAGGGAAGGAGGCTTTTGAACCCTGAATGAAACTATCCTAGTTCAAGTCTCTTCCATAAGTTCAGAAAAATGCATTTCAGCTAAAAATGGGCAATAGGGGGGAAAAAAGATTAAGGTAAAGAGTTCTTGCAAACTTGCAATTGAAAAATTTTTTTTAAACGTTTATTTACTTTTTGAGAGAAGGAGAAAGAGCACGCGAGCATGAGTAGGGGAGGGGCAGAGACAGGGAGACAGAGAATCCGAAGCAGGCTCCAGGCTCTGAGCTGTCAGCATAGAGCCTGATGCGGGGCTCGAACCCACGAACTGTGAGATCATGACCTAAGCCAAAGTCGGAGGCTTAACCGACTGAGCCACCCAGGTGCCCCAAGAGTTCTTGCAAACTTAAAAAGAAAAGTAATCTGCAGGATGACCTGCCTACAGTGATACCACTTTATCACGACATGTTCCTAAAACAGATGAAAACAGAAATGCTTCAAAACATATCTACACATTTAAAAATAACATCCAAGAACAACATAAGACAGAATTAGAAAAGATGAGAAATTGAGAATTCAGGAAAGAAGTAGAAAAAACAGTTGTTTAAATATGAAGGATCACGGGGGCCTGGTGGCTCAGTCAGTTAAGCATCTGATTCTTGATTTCAGCTCAGGTCATGAGCTCGTGATTTGTGAGATCGAGCCCCTCTTTGGGCTCTGCACTGATAACTTTGAGCCTGCTTGAGATTCTCTCTCTCTCTCTCTCTCTCTCTCTGCCCCTCCCCTGCTCTCTTTCTCGCTCTCTCTCTCAAGGAATAAATAAGCATTTAAAACAATGGAGACACCAGAAGGAACATGGCAATGAATAAATGCAGCAATGTTTCAAGATCAATAGAAGATGAGTAAGGAAAACAAAAAGCAAAAACAAAAGGATTTAAAAGAAAGTGATAGTTACAAAAGACAGGAAAAATGTAACATTTATGCAATAGGTTTCCCCAAAGAAGAAAACTTAAGCAAGAAAACTAGAATTCTAGAAAACATTCCCAAAAAACCTCAAAAAGTTTGAAAGTACACATGGAAGAAGAACACCCTAAAACTGAATAAACAGACCCAGGGTGACCAACAGGACATACTGTAATAAAGTTATTCTACTTTAAAGAAAAAGAATGAATCCTTTATATTCAAACAAATGATCCAGTAACTGAACAGTAGAAAAAAATGTGATATTTCCATCCAGAATTGTTCCCGGTGACACTTGAGGTCAGAAGTAACATGGGGTTGTGGTCCCAAGGCTGTTCATTGTAACTCAAGACTCACCTTTGTTTTATGTGTTTTTGTGTGTGTCAGATGTGAAGGAGGTAGGAGGTTCCCACCTGCATCCTGTGCCCTGTGATGAGGAGGGCTCACAGGAGAAGCGTTAAAATGTGATTTTATTGGAACACAGTGTGGAGGTTCCTCACGAAATTAAAAATAGATCTACCCTATGACTCAGCAATAGCACTGCTAGGAATTGACCCAAGGGATACAGGAGTGCTGATGCATAGGGGCAGTTGTACCCCAGTGTTTATAGCAGCACTTTCAACAATAGCCAAATTATGGAAAGAGCCTAAATGTCCATCAACTGATGAATGGATAAAGAAATTGTGGTTTATATACACAATGGAATACTACTTGGCAATGAGAAAGAATGAAATCTGGCCATTGGTAGCAACGTGGATGGAACTGGAGAGTATTATGCTAAGTGAAATAAGGCAGAGAAAGATATCATATGTTTTCATTCATATGTGGATCTTGAGAAACTTAAAAGAAGTCCATGGGGAAGGCAAAGGGGGAAAAAGTCACAGAGAGGGAGGGAGGCAAACCATAAGAGACTCTTAAATACTGAGAACAAACAGGGTTGATGGGGGGTGAGGGAGAGGGGAAAAGGGGTGATGGACATTGAGGAGGGCACCTGTTGGGATGAGCACTGGGTGTTATATGGAAACCAGTTTGACAATAAATTATATTTAATATAAAAATGTGATTTTATTTTATGATTTTATTTTTTAAAGTTTATTTATTTATTTATTTAGAGCAAGGGAGGGGGACAGAGAGAGGGGGGAGAGAGAGAATCCCAAGCAGGCTCCACACTGTCAGCACAGAGCCCAGTCCAGGGCTCAAACTCACAAATCATGACCTGAGCTGAAATCAAGAGTCTGGCACTTAACTGTCTGAGCCACCCAGGTGCCCCAAAATGTGATTTTATTTTTATTTATTTTTTTATTATTAAAAAAAATTTTTTTTGACATTTATTTTTGAGACAGAGAGAGAGAGAGCATGAACAGGGGAGGGTCAGAGACAGAGGGAGACACAGAATCTGAAACAGGCTCCAGGCTCTGAGCTGTCAGCACAGAGCCCGACGTGGGGCTCGAACTCACGGACCGCGAGATCATGACCTGAGCTGAAGTCGGACGCTTAACCGACTGAGCCACCCAGGCGCCCCAAAAATGTGATTTTAAAGAGGAGCTGAAACTCGTGTGTGTGTGTGTGTAACATGCCCCACTTTTTAAACATCCACAGCTGATTTCACATGAAAGAAAAAACAAAAATGTGCATGGGCCGAACAAACACGTGGGTCCTAAATTGAGTTCTTGGGCAGCAGTTGTGTCTTCTCATTGGATGCTCAGCTCCAAGACAGGCCAGGTGACTGCTGCCGATCGAGGGGACGGCTGCACCCCGGGTTCTGCTGTGCCCATCCGCTCTCTCCGAGAGGCCATGCTGCAAAAGACACACAGGGTCCCATGGCTGAGAATCTCTTCCTAATTGTTAGTGTGAACATCTTTTTTATTTTTATTATTTTATCATTTTTTTGTAAAGAGGTAGACCAGACCATAGGAAGAAACTGAGGTCAGAGCAAAGGCCCAGAGGAGAGCCACACCAGTTCCTGGTCTCCTGTCTCTCGGGGCCAGGGCTCCTAACACTGCGTCCCCAGTGCCTGCCCTGCCAGCAGGTACGGCTGCCGCTGGCTTCAGCCTCCCTGCCGGAGGCCCCCTCCTGTCCTTCATCCTTCCAATTCTTGCCTCCTTCCAAATCTAGTTCAAGTCCCACATGTCTCTCCACGAAGTGTTTCCTGACTGCTCCAACTGAACGTCCCTGCTCTAAATTTCTTTCGCATTTACTTTCTTCACAAACTGTGATGGACATTTCCTTCTTAAAATCGAACTTTCCCCATGTCTCTCCAACTAGACTTGTAGCCCCTTGGGGTCCAACACCAGCCATTGCCAGGATAGGGCACACAGTAGGTACTCAATCAATATCTATTGATTGGTGGAGTGGTGAAGACATTCTAAACACATTTATAGGAGAGTGAATGACAGGAGTGAGTTGAATTTGGTCCCACCTCTTACTAGCTGGTGTGGGGCAAATTATGTATCTTTTATGTATCCTGATTGTCATCTGTAAGTGGAGATGATATGATATTTACTGTTAGCATATTCGTGAGGATTATGTGACAAAATGTGCACAAATCACTTAGCCTAATGCTAGACAGCTAGTAAGTACTCAATTAGCTGGGACATATGTATTTTTAAGCAGAAGGTGAGATACCCATTTTGTTTTAAATTCTCTGTTTATTGTCCCCCTATTTCTTCCTTCTCTAATTTTCTCATATCATTATTATTATTTTTTAACTTTAATTTTTATTTTTTTAAATTTACATCCAAATTAGTTAGCATATAGTGCAACAATGATTTCAGGAGTAGATTCCTTAGTGCCCCTTACCCATTTAGCCCATCCCTCCTCCCACACCCCCTCCAGTAACCCTCAGTTTGTTCTCCATAGTTATGAGTCTCTTCTGTTCTGTCTCCCACCCTGTTTTTATATTATTTTTGTTTCCCTTCCCTTATGTTCATCTGTTTTGTCTCTTAAAGTCCTCATTATGAATGAAGTCATATGATTTTTATCTTTGTCTGACTAATTTCACTTAGCATAATACCCTCCGGTTCCCTCCACATAGTTGCAAATGGCAAGATTTCATTCTTTTGGATTGCCGAGTAATACTCCATTGTATATATATATACCACATCTTCTTTATCCATTCATCCATGGATGGACATTTGGGCTCTTTCCATACTTTGGCTGTTGTTGATAGTGCTGCTATAAACATGGGGGTGCATGTGTCTCTTCAAAACAGCACACCTGTGTCCCTTGGATAGATGCCTAGTAGTGCAATTGCTGGGTTGTAGGGTAGTTCTATTTTTAGTTTTTTGAGGAACCTCCATACCGTTTTCCAGAGTGGCTGCACCAGCTTGCATTCCCATCATATCATTATTTAAAAAAAAAAAAAAGTTACTGTTTAGAACAGTTTTAAATTTACTGTGAAGACAGTATTCCTTTGGTTCCCCTATTATTATTAGTTAAATTTTTTTTTCATGTTTATTTATTTTTGAGAGAGAGAGAGAGAGAGAGTGTGTGTGTGTGTGTGAGCAGGGAAGGAGGAGAGAGAGGGAGACACAGAATCTGAAGCAGGCTCCAGGCTCTGAGCTCTCAGCACAGAGCCCGACGCGGGGCTCAAATTCATAAACTATGAGATCATGACCTGAGCTGAAGTCAGAGGCTTAACCGACTGAGCTGCCCAGGTGCCCCGGTCTCCCCTATTATTAACATCTTACATATTATGCTGCATTTGTCACAATTAATGGAATGATGTTGATGCATTATTAGTAACTAAAGACGACAGTTTATTCAGATTTCCTTAGTTTTTACCCGATGTGCATTTTCCGTTCCAGGATCCCATTCAGGATATCACACTACGTTTCGTTGTCGTGTCTCCTTTGGCTCCTCTTAGCTGTGTTTCTAGGACTTTCTTTGTTTTGGAGTGCTCTAGAGTGTCCCTCTCTTGGGATTTTTCTCATGTTTTTCTCACGACTAGACTGCGGCTCTGGGTCTTGGGGAGGAAAACCACAGAGCTAAAGAGTCATTTTTCCTGTTGCTGTTGACTTTGGTCACCTGGCAGAGGTAGTGTTCGTCACGTTTCTCCATTGCAGTTACTCATTTAACCTCCATTCTGGACTGTACTCTTTGGGAGGAAGGCACTATGTGTGGTCCACTAAGCTCTGCGCGGTTTTCTCGAAGGTGGACTATCGACATCACTTATTTAGAATTGTGCACAGACGATTTGTCTCTTTGCTCACATTAATTCATTTTTTTCAATTATTTCTTCATATCCGTGTTGACTTGTGCTTTGGTTTATAACTAATACTTCTTTATTTTGTTGGTCAAATTGTTCCAGCCTTGGCCATTGGGAACTCTTTGAGTTGGTTCCTTTGTCTTTTTGATACAGTTCTGTGTGTGTGTGTGTGTGTGTGTGTGTGCGTGCGCGCGCGCATGTGTGCGTGCGCGTTAAGCATGTTCTTACTTTCTGGCATTACAAGAAGCTCCAGGCTCATCCAGTATATTTCTCGCCTCAGTTCTAGAATCAGCCGTTTTCCCAAGGAGCCCTTGTTCCTTTTCTTGGAGAAAGCGATTTAAAGCTACCATCTGGGCAGTAAATGGGCTCTTTGCTACTGGACTGTCATTGTAGGCCCTCTCAGCGGGGGGCAAGGAAACCCCGATGTGTGTACGCTAACCCATCTCTCTCTCTCTCTCTCTCTCTCATCTATTTACCTATACATTTCTATATGTAACCATCTGTGTCTCTATTAAGCTAGACATGATTCGTGCTAGGGTCGCTAGTTCTCGTCCATGATCACCTCTCCCTGCTTCTCTGGAAGCTTCCTGCTCCACCAGTGAGAAACCCGACTCCCACAGTCCCCGTCCATTTACCTAGTTGTTCGGTTCTGATGCACATGTGTGTCAGTATTAGCACTGTGCGCCTGTGCGGAAATCTCGAACAACTCGGGCACAGTGTTCACGTGCAGTTCTTTTAGCTTTGGTTTTGCAGACGTCACTCATTTCCAAAGTGATGTAAGTCAGCGCCCTTTCCTCCTCTCCCTTTAGTGAGCTTGTTTCACACATTTGAATGCCGTTAGAACGCCTGGTCACAGACTGAGTTCCATCCTGGGATTCCCTTGACCTCTTGAATGATTTTTGCCAAAGTGCACACAGTAAGATTCACTCTGTGCTGTATGGTTCCTTGGGTTTCGGTGAATGAATAGTGTCATGTGTCCACACTTACAGTGTCACACAGAATAGCTCCACTGCCCTGAAAAAGTTCCCCGGGCTTCACCCATTCAGGCTTCCCCCTCTGCCCCACTCTGCCGGCACCCACTGATATGTTTACGGTCTCTCTAGTGTTGACTTTTCTAGAAGGTCGTATAATTGGAATCATATACTATGTAGGTTCTTTCAGATCGGCCTCTCTAACTCAGCAATATGTAGCTTTATCCCTGTCTTTTTCTGACTTGAGAGCTTATTTCTTTTCATCACCAAATAATATTCCATCTTATAGATACGCCAGTTTGTTTATACCTTCACCTGGTGGAAGACATCTTGTTTTTTTCCTATCATATTTGTTTAATTAAAGGGAAAGTCTTTTCTCTTTCTAAGGGGATTTTTGTTTTACTTTTCTATTACAGAAGTAGCATGTGAAAGGCAGAGTACTATAGTGATTAAGAACATGGTTCCAAATCACATGGCACCATATAACTAGCTGTGAGTCCTTGGGTGAGAGCACAACTTCTCTGAGCCCCCGTTTCTCCTTCTGCAAAGGGAGATTAGTGGCGGCCTCTCCCTGTCCTTTGGTCGTGAGGATTGAGTGAGGAAGCTCTCATAGAGCATGTCCCTGAACGTGAGCTCAGCGTGGACGCCCATGACTTCCACCCAGCCCGAGAGATTTGTTTTTGAAATTGCAGTTTACTGAGATATAATTCCCACACTATGCGATTCTATAAACTGGGGTTTTGATGCTGGTGATCCCTCGACCTCCCCAGAAGGTATCAAAGAAGGTTTTCACACAGAGGCATTATGACTCTAAGGTACATCCTCATGTTTGAGTTGTTAGAATGGGAAACAAACCTCATTATAGAAAACTTGACCGAGCCTGCTTGGGTGATCTGGGGCTGTGGTGAAGGAGCCCCTTGGAAAAGGGGTGAGTGGGACATGTCTCCTCCACCATCCTATGCTTTCTTTCCTTCCTCCCGGGGTCAGAAGAGTCTGTAGTTTGCCCAGGGTCATGGTGGAGGACATACATTTTTGAACAACACAAACATTTCTGAAGAAAAGGAAGAATCCTCTAAGGAGATGCTGGGAGAACTATAAGGGTGGGATCCTGGGGTTTCCACAGTTGAAAGTGTTGCACGCGCCAGGGGTTGGGTGGGCATTACTCTGGGAGGCAAGCATTGCGATTTTCGTTCAAGCCCCTGCAGAGTGGGCCCAGTGACATCCAGGCTCTCCTGTGTGTTCCGCCAGCAGATGGCAGTGTGGTTCTTCAGAGAGAGCAACGATGGCCAGCCTTGGAGGAAGTGCATTGGATTATAGATACTAAGAAAAGACCTGAGGAGGACCCTCGTGTTCTCACACAGCTGCCACTCAACGTCCTTTCAGAATTTATTGTACCCAGCCCATGTCTATGCGCAGGAATGCAGGTAGAGTTCACTTAACAAAGATGGACTGAAACGCCAGCTCCGATGGGACCCTTAGCTGGGTGTCATGGGAACAGAAAGATGCCTGCCACGGGGCCCCTCACAGACCATGTACTTTAATGGAGACACATGTCCTAACGTGACTACAGCACAGGGGACTTTATAATGTAAGTAGGACAGGCGGGAGGTTTCTGTAGAACCTCTCTAAGGCCTCCCTGGTGCTTGGTCCCATCCGGACATCCTGTTCCTATCTCAGGCTTCCTGGGCAGTGCGAGCCCATCTCGTTAATGTAGCGACATCTGCTGGCCTCTGCTAAGGTGGCTTACCATACTAGATGCTACAAAATCACCACAGTTTTGCTTTCTGGGCTTTTTTTTTTTTTTTAAGACTTAACTTTTTTACAGCAGTTTTAGGTTCCCAGCAAAATTCAGAGGATGGTACAGATATCCTGTATACCCCTGCCCTGACACATACACAGCCTCCCCCACTATTAACAACCCCCCCCCCCCCAAGAGTGGTACATTTGTTACAGTTGATGAACCTATATTGATGCATTATAAAACCAAAATCAATCGTTTATTCCATATCACTCTTAGTGTTGTGCATTCTGGGGGTTTGGACAAACGTGTAATAACATGTATATTCATCATTATGGTTGCGTACAGAACTTTTCACTGCTCCAAAAGTCCTTTGTGCCCCAGCGGTTCTTCTCCCACCCCTCTGTCCCTGGCAACCCCTGGCTTTTTACTGTCTCCATATTTTGCCTTCTCCAGAATGTCACAGAGCTGGAATCACACAGTGATTCTCTGCTACGAAGGAAATTAAATTTGCTATGATCATGGGTCAAGGAACAGCACATACAGATGCAAATGTAGATGTTCTAGCTGTTCTTTGGCAGAGAGGTGACCAACTGTGAGGTACCAGGGGGTAAAAACACCCACACAGAAAGTGTACATAAAGTGAAAGGAAAGTCATTACCTTCTACCCCCACCCCCCACCCCAGTGGGCGAGTGCAGAATTAGAGGGATATGTATATGAAGTGGACCTGATGCTAATTGGCAGAAATGCTTTCATTGCCTTATGAAGCAAGGTTCATTAACTAAAACATAATGTTCAGTGTGACTTTAAAATTAAATTCCTGGGACATAATGTCTCGTGAGGCAGATATGCAGTGGAGTTATTTATATGCTTACACTTCAACATGTTAGCTTATTGTATTATTGAAAACCAAATCCACTCTGGGAGATTCAAAGTGCTTCTATTTGACTTCTTTTCAGAGAACTTCATACTAAGTTCGATACATTCCCTTATGAGGTCATCTAATCCCTTTCTCTTTCTTGTTAGCATCAGTTAGTATCACCCAACCCTGTCGTTGAGCATCTATGGGAAGAAATAATAGAACATGTCTCTACTATTGAAGAATCTGTGATCTGGAGGTAGGGCTTATTGGGCCGATGTATGGCCCCATTACATATATAGTAGAAAATGTACTCGCTGGGTTCTCATCTGTAAGAATCAGAAATTGACTCCATATTTAGGGGAAAAAAGCAGAGGGAGAAGAGGTTTATGGAGGGTTGTTGGTGGCACGGGTGTTGGGAACAGTTGGCATCAGAAGGATGCACTTCTGTGCTGAATCTGACCTTCAAACATTCTCCCTGAATTAGCACCGCTTGGCCAGCGCTCATGGTACCAGGAACAAGTATCTGACCTGTGAAGCCTGGATTGCCGGCCTGCCTCAGGGGGCGGTGGAGAAACAACGCTACCCCTTGACTTCTGTTAATAGAGGAGGGAGTGTGTGGTGGCAGGTGTTGGACTTACCTTCTGCCAAGGCCTTGAAAGGTGGGAAATGTTCCCAAACAGGAGATGGAGGAACAAGTGGAACGGTGGGTGTTGAAGGCTGGATAGCCAACAACAAAACAGAGCTGCCCCTTGTTGACCCGGTAGCAAAAACAACCAACTATGGAGAAATGCTGATATATATTTTGCTTTATGCCATATAGAAGGTGTTTTAAAAAGTTACATTTGTAAGGAATCCTATGTCACATGCACTAGGATACGACCTACACCAAGGAGCTCTTGGTGCCTCCTTTTACAAACTAGTGATGTGAGGGGCGCCTGGGTGGCTCAGTCGGTTAAGCGGCCGACTTCGGCTCAGGTCACGATCTCGCGGTCCGTGAGTTCGAGCCCCGCGTCGGGCTCTGTGCTGACAGCTCAGAGCCTGGAGCCTGTTTCGGATTCTGTGTCTCCCTCTCTCTCTGCCCCTCCCCTGTTCATGCTCTGTCTCTCTCTGTCTCAAAAATAAATAAACGTTAAAAAAAAAAAGAAAAAAAACAAACTAGTGATATGAAACATGGCCTCAGATTGATTTGATGTGAGGGACGATTGCCTTGTAATGGATTGTTCTGAAGGAGATTTAGCTGCATAAGTAACCGCACCACCGGTGGGGAAGGCAGATCTGAGTTTTGCCTTGAAGGCCCCTCCCCTTCAGTAAGTAGATCCTGTTGGAAGATTCCATCACAGGCTCCATAATCTCACCAGACAATTATTCTTTAAGAACTGGGCACTCTGAGATTCCCTTTTTTATTTTGTATTTTATTTCACGTTTATGCTATTGCCTTCATGGCTCCTTCAGGGCAGTGACTGAGCCTGAATTGTTGTTTTTAAGGATGGATTCAAACGCCATCACAGCTGGTAGTGTTTGCAGCAGCACAGGTGATTTTCTTATTGTCAGTTAGTGTAGCAAGTTTTTTTTTCTTTTTCCTTTAAATTAACTGAGTGCCTGCCATGAGGTCTCGCAGGCTCTTCAAGGTCCCGCTTCAGCTCTCAGGGCTTCCTGGGACACAGCCCATGGCCCATCCTCCTCTTTCCTGAATTCCCCGGGGGACTCCGAGGTGAGGACACTCAGACCTGAATTTGCGTGGTCTAGCTCTGTTCTCCGGTCCTGTCCTGTAAGTGGGCTCCCCACCTTCTCCTCGGGTCTAGACTTCTGTGCTGCCTGACTGAACCTCATCTGGTCTGGTTTACAGAGCAGTCGACACTATGGAGTCCCGTCACTGTGTGGACACAGTGTGTGTGGCCTACACGCCTCCCCTCCCTCTCTCCATTCTCCTCTCAAGAAAAGTAAAGACTTTCAGTTCTGCAGCTTTTCCGGGCACCGCTGAGCGTCTGTGGACTTAGCTCTCTCCTTCCACACTCAGCCGTCAGAGGGACCTTTAACCAGGACGCTCAGAGTCCTGAAGAGACTCTGCCCAGTAAATCACAGTGCCCAGAACCCTGGAGTTCGTTCACACCAGCAGGGCCCAGACCCGGGGATTTCCTGGCGTAGCCAAATTTCAAGGCCGTGTAATTTAGAGATGGGATTTGCGGCACAGGGGTAAAGACGAGTGTATCAACAATAAAACCAGAAAACCAACCAAACTTCGAGGACAAGATTTTGTCACAAAATAGGTGGAAGAACATTATTTCAGAATAAAGGAGGGTCATTGAACTTAAATGCATTTAATCTGATGAAGGAGTCATGGGATGGCCTTCACTTTTGTCATTTTGGGGGGAACGTATTATTGCCAATGCCCTCATTACGCACCGCGCCGTGGGTGGTGCTGAATGGAAGAAACCTGGCCCCAAACAGCGCCCTCTAGGCCTGATGGAGAGACAGGACAAACACAGGTGGGGCTCATCTCTGCTGCTGGGGCACGGGCTCCTCTGGGTGGGGGGTTAGTGACTGGAAGTGAGCGCAAGGGGCTTTGGAGCTACTTGTCATGTTGTGTTTCTTCATCTGGGTGTGGGTTTCTTTGCATGCCCAGGGTGTGAATATCCAGAGAACCATACACTTAAGAGACATGGATGTATTATATTTGGATTAAGTGTTGCAAACACACACTTCGTCATTGTCCATGCTGGGCCACTAGTCCTTTGAAATCCACGGATCAAGTTCAACCTCTAGATTTGGTAGAGACCAACCGAGCCCCTGAGAGGGGAAGCACCTGTTCTGGGTGACCAAGCAAGTCAGTGGTCAAACTGGGACTGGGGCCCCTGAGGCTTAGCTTGGAGACCCATCCCTGCCTCAGGCATCTTAGTCCTTTAGTGACCTCTTCCCTTTTAGGAAGTGTGCTGGCAACTTTAGGGGCCCTGCTCCGGGATACTTGTTAGGTGACATGTGGAAAGGATGTTGCTGGTATCCTGTCCTCACCTGAGGCTCCTGAGTTCCCTCTGCTGACGAGCAACTTCTGCCCCATGAGTCTTCTGCTCACCACAGCTTCATTTGATTACTTCTCTGGAGAAGAGAGTTCTCTCCTCCCTTTCAAGGCAAGCTCTTCTCCCACTTGGACCCTTGGGCTCTCCAATCTGATTTATCTCATTACTTCCTCTTGTATTTGCATTTTAATCTCCCCCCCCCCCCCCCCCCCACCTAGGGCCTTTTCCTTTTGACTACGAATCTACTCAATATTTTTTCCTCCCGAAAAAACAATCCCTTCCCCGGTTTCAATTAATGAGTCAACAGCTATTTACAAAGAACTGTCCCTGCTCAGGGCGGGGCCGGTCTCACTGCCTCTCTAGAGATAGTCAGCATCTTCAGACTTTGTGAAAACATTGACTCCATATTCATTTTCTCCAGTTCCTCATGTCTTATTTCCCTCCCACCCATGGTTGTCCGGCCCCGTCCTCAGTGCCATTTTACTTTATTTTTATCTCGTTTATTTCAATTATTTCATGGCATGTAATGCAGCCAGGGTCCTTTCAGCAGGATGTACACTTCCTAGGTTGTCTGGGATGGCCCCATCTTCCACTGGTTCTGCCAGTGTGATTACTAATAGTGTTAGTCACTGAGAGAAGTGTTTGGATCGGGAGCTGTATGGTTGTACCTCCTCTTAGCAGCCATAGACAGTGGCCTCTTCTTTTTTCTCATTTGTGTGAATTCTTGTGTCCATTTTGGCAAAGGATGGGTAAGAATTCTGACTTTGATGACAAAAAGACCTGAGTTAATCTCTTTATTTTTTTAAACAGACCTGGGTTGAATCCTAGAACCTCATGCACAAGCTCTGGGCTTCTGTTTCTTCTTTTTTTAATTTTTTTAACATTTATTTTTTTTTGAGAGAGAGAGAGATAGAGTGTGAGCAGGGGAGGGGCAAAGAGAGAGAGAGCGATAGGCACAGAATCCAAAGCAGGTTCCAGGCTCTGAACTGTCAGCACAGAGCCCGACTTGGGGCTCGAACCCTTGAACCATAAGATCATGACCTGAGCCAAAGTCAGATGCTTAAACGACTGAGCCACCCAGATGCCCCTGGGCTTCTGTTTCTTTGTCTGTAAATGGAAGATGAAGGCAATGGTACCTCTCTCACAGGGTGGCTGCTGTGTTCAGGGAGGGAAGCATTTAAAGTGCTTGGTATTCCTTTTTAAAAATTTTTTAACTAACTTATTTTTTCTTTTTCTTTTTGAGAGAGAGACAGAGTACGAGTAGGGGAGGGTCAGAGAGAGGGAGACACAGAAACCGAAACAGGCTCCAGGCTCTACGCCGTCAGCACAGAGCCCGACGTGGGGCTCCACTCGTGAACCGTGAGATCATGACCTGAACTGAAGTCAGATGCTTAACCAACTGAGCCACCCAGGCACCCCTAATTTATTTTTGGGGGGAGAGGGTGCAAGCGGGGGGAGGGACAGAGAGAGAGAGGGGCAGAGGATCAGAAGCGGGCTCTGCACTGACAGGCTGACAGCAGTGAGCCAGATGTGAGGCACGAACCATGAGATCATGACCTGAGCCAAAGTCAGATGCTCATCTGACTGAGCCACCCTAGGTGCTCCTAACGTGTCTGGCATTCCTGAAAAAGTTAAAAGTAACTACTCTACCGTCCAGGAATTGTACTACTAGCATTTACCTAACAAGTACAAAAAACAGTAATTTGAAGAGATACATTCACCACTGTGTTTATTGCAGCATTATTTGCAATAGCCAAATTATGGGCATAGCCCAAGTGTCCATTGACTAATGAACCGGTAAAGAACATGTGGTATATATATATACAATGGGATACTACTCACCTATAAAAAAGAATGAAATCCTGCCATCTGCAATGACATGGATGGAGCTAGAGAGTATGGTGCTAAGAGAAATAAGTCAGAGAAAGACAAATACCATATGATCTCACTCATGTGGAATTTAAGAAAGAAAACAAATGAGCAAAGGGAAAAGAAAGCAAGGAAGAGACAAACCAAGAAACAGACTCACAAATATAGAGAACAAACTGATGGTT
This sequence comes from Panthera uncia, assembly GCF_023721935.1. NCBI lineage: Eukaryota > Metazoa > Chordata > Mammalia > Carnivora > Felidae > Panthera > Panthera uncia. The sequence goes on along the minus strand of NC_064818.1, from coordinate 64,984,574 downwards.
ACCAAAGGGGAGGTGGAGGGGGGGTTAGTTGAAATGGGTGAAGGGGATTAGGAGTATACTCATCATGATGAGCACTGAGTAAGGTATAGGACCGTTGAATCACTATTGCACACCCGAAACAAATGTAACACTGTACATTAACTATACTGGAGTTAAAATTAAAAACTTAATTAAAAAAAAAGTGCTCGGCTTGGCTGCAGCACAGAGTGGTCAGTGAGGAGTGCTCCCTTCTGAGACCCCCCCCCCCCCTTGACCCCCCCCCCCCCTCTCCCCCCGCCCCCCCCCCCCCCCCCCCCGCCATTGTCTCCACCTTGCTTTCCAGTGCTTTCTTGGCAGGCACCTTCTTAGGCTCTTCATGCTTTTCTGCCCTAACCTGCTGGAATTCTGTGATTCAGCCCAGTCTTGTGATGAGGGGTGTGAGCTGTGGCCACGATGGTCTGGTTCAACTCCCCAGCGCTGCCACTTGCCAGCTGTGTGTGTGTGTGGCAAGTTGTTTAACTTCTTGGTGCCTCAGTGACCACACCTGTAAAATGGGGATGCCCACTTCCTGGGGTGGGTGTGAGGATCTCTAGGGCTAAGATGTGCATCGTTGCTCAGCACGGAGCCTGTAAACATCCAGTAAATGTTACTATTCTCAGCTCCCCAGGTGTCTGTCCTCTCTGATGCCCTCTGTGTGGAATTTCATTCGTTCTACCTCCCAGGGCCCTCACAGCCCTCTCTTTCCCTTCCCACACTACTGCCCCAGTTGTTTCAGAACTTTGATCATTTTGTTGTGACCTCTCATACTGGTATCTCTGCCATAAGTCTCTTCTGTTTCCAATACACTTTCCATGTGAATTACAGCTGAATATTTTCTGAAGCCCATTTGTGATTGCACCACTCCCCTGCTCTAAAACCTCCTATGACTCCCTACTATCCACAGACTAGATCTCAAATGCCAGTCCTGTGGTTCAAACACCGCCATCCCCCATCTGGACCCCACCCACCTAACCAACTTCATTCCCCTGCTGCACCCTTCCTGCACCAGATGAGGCACTGAATGGATTTGTTCTTTCTCCCTTGTGTCCTCCCTGGGGTCACTCACCTCAGGGCTTTTGCCCTTGCTATCCATCTGGAACTCCCATCCTCTCCCACATCCCCAACTTCTACCATTCGTCAAAGCCCAGGGGAAACGTCACCTTCTCCTTCTAGCCCGCCCTGATTTTTTCCTACACCCCAAATTGGAAGGATTCTCTAGAACTTCGTCTACACCTCTCCAGAGGCTGCTCCACTCTCTACTCTGCATTTTGTCTGAACGTAATTTGTTCACGACAGGTTACCTGCCACCGTTCCTGTGTCTGCTTGTCTCCGGCCGGCTGTCAGTAGCCTCGGCAGTCTCCCTCAGCCTGAACGGGACGGGAGCTGCCGAGTCGCACTGTGTGCAGGCTCCGAGGTGGGCGCTGCGAAAACCAGCCAAGTCTCCTTCTCTGCGGCCACGAACATAAAGCTGACTTGGGGGCGAGAGTGGGCGTATGTGCACACACATGTGAAGATGACCTAGGAACATTCTCTGAGCAGCACAGCACACAAAATGGGGCAGATTAAGGCGGTGCCACCGGAGAACTGGCAACTTCTCTGAGGCTGCAGAGCAGGAAGGGCTCAGCCTTGTGAGTGACGGGGGGAGGCTCCCAAGAAGCAGCGATTTGCACAGAGGCTCGAAGGCTGGGAAGCATGCGGATTGAATAGCAGTAGACAGGGACCTGGGGCAAGGGGCAAGTTGTATCTGTTTCGTCACCGGTCTGAGGGACAATTCCTGTCCCAGTCGCGGGAACTCTGAGTCTCTGGTTCCTGTCTTTCGCACAATCTAGTGACTGAGATCACAGGCTGTGATGGCAGAGCCACGTACTTGGGTTTAAATCCTGGATTGCCTAATTGCTGATCGAGTGGCTTTGGGAAAGTCACCTGAGCTTCAGTTTTCTCATGCTGACAGGACAGCAGGAGGGAGAGTGACACAGCGAGACTGAGTGCCTGGATGTTCATATGTGCTCAGTCCCGCTTAGGGTGCAACTCCAGAGCCTCAAGCTGTTTCCCTTCTTTGAGGAATGTCGCATGCTCGCCTCGCCAGGGGCCGGGCCCACAGCGCTCGATGATGGCCCAAGTCACCTCCCAAAGCAAGCTATGTCTGGGTTAATTAAAAACATGGGATATCACTCTATTTAATCAATTATGCTCCTATACTTCTAGAAAGTGTTACGGGATATATTTAAAAAAATAAAGCCAAGACTTTCTTACAAATGTAAAGTGAACATGTGTCAAAGATTTCACTTAACTCATGAATGAGGGAATCCATGCTCTTCCAGTCTCTGCCTTTGTCTCACTGATCATTCCTGATCATTCTAATTCTCTCCCATGGCTCTTACCGCCTACTGTACAGGTTGAAGAATTATGCGTATGCATGGGGTGGGGGTAGGGAGAAGAATAACCTTGGTTAAGAGGGTACTTTTCCACTTTATAGTGTGTGGCTTTTTAAAGTTATTATTTATTTTGAGAAAGGGAGAGCACAAGCAGGGGAGAGGCAGAGAGAGAGAGAGAGAGAGAGAGAGAGAGAGAGAGAATCCCAAGCAGGCTCTGTGCTGTCAGCACGGGGACTGATGCAGGGCTTGGATTCATGAACTGTAAGATCGTGATCTGAGCTGAAATCAAGAGTTGAATGCTTAACTGACTGAGTCACCCAGGTGCTCGAGTTAGTGTGTTTTGTTGTTGATTTCCTAATAAATGATAAGCCCCAATCGGTCCTAGGAGGGAGGAGTTCATTAAGAGTGAATGCTACAGAGAAAAGATAGACAAAACAGAAAGGAAGAAAAAGCAAGAGAACTTGCCATGGAAATCCAGATGAGCACTACCAACCTAAAGGGAGGCTAACAGCTTCATTCATCAGCATTTATTGAACACTTACTGTATGCTGTGATGCAAGGTGCTCTATCAGGCTGTGAGGGCATAATGCATATTATATACCTAATTGTGACCGTGACCCCATTCTCACAGGATCTGTAGTCTTATTAAAGAGAGAGATAAAGCCACCTTGAGCCAGCCTGTTGAGCACTTTGATTTAGTGGTCAGAGAAGACTGACCAGGATAGTGAAGCAGCTTGGAAATTTGTCTTGGAGAAATTTTAGCAGAAAGGTGAGGGGCTTCATTGTCTAAAAAGGTGGTATGTGGAAGGAGGGAGACTTATTCCATGTGGCTCTGAGAAGCAGAGTGAGGACTTATTCATTCATTCATTCATTTGAAAAGTATTGAGTGCTACTCTGTGCCAGGCTCTGTTCTAGACACTGGGGTTTTATATATATATCTAATATATATATATATATATATATATATATATATATATTCTCTCTCTTTTATATATATATATATATATACATTATATATACATACATACATACATATATATATAAACATATATATACTTATATGTAAACACACACACACACACACACACACACACACACACTGGAATACTACTTGGTGATGAAAAAGAATGAAATCCTGTCACTTACAACAATATGGATGGAACTAGAGGGTATTTGCTTAGCAAAATAAGCCAGTCAGAGAAAGATACCACGTGATTTCACTCATAGGTGGAATTTGAAAAAGACAACAGATAACAGAAGGGAAGGGAAGGAAAAATAAGATAAAAACAGAGAGGGAGGCAAACCATAAGAGATGCTTATATACAGAGAACAAACTGAGGGTTGCTGGAGGGTAGAGGTAGGTGGGGAATGGGCTAAAGTTGTGATGGGCATTATGGAGGGCACTTGTTGGGATGAGCACTGGGTTCTACTCCTGAAGCCAAGACTACACTGTATGTTAACTAAGAATTAAACAAAGAAAAAAAGACAAAAATCCCTGTCATTAAGGACCTAATTTTTCCTCCAATAGTAGGAAGTTACATGGAAGACAGGCTCAGTATCAGGATAAATTTCTACAGGCAGGGCTGTCAAAGATGGACTTTTTCCTTGACAGGATAAAGAGGTTTAGTGGATTGACCATCTCTTGGTGATGACGTAGGTAAAAAAAGTCAAGTTCACAAGTAACAGAGCCAAATCCTTGTTTTACTGATCCTCTTTTGACTGCTTAGTTCTGGCCCTTTTGGAAGACCTGGACGTGTCTTCTTCAGTGTGGGTGAGAATGTTCTGGCATAGGATAGCCTGGTGCTCAGTAGTGTCCATTCCTGGAGCTGGGATTGGAAGGGGCAATGCCGTGTACTCTCTCCCATCAGCTTTTGAGATTGTGCACATAACATGGTCAGAAATACCAAATCTTTACTGTATTCTTTCTGTCTGCTCACTTCTGTGCCAGGTGACTGACAGATGCATGCACGACTCTGTCCCTGTGGTTGGCAAACTCAAAATAGAGCTGGGAGAGCAGAGAATCTTCTGAGAGGTGAGTGGGCCATCCCATAGCTGTGGTTCAAAGAAGCAGCAGCCAACTTTATTAAAGATGTAGGACAAGCTTTATTTTCTGCAGGTGTCCTTTTTAAAATGGAAATATGTCTGGGAAGGGATAACACTGTTATAATGTAGTACTTTCATCATGGTGGCAAAACATACCAGAATCACAAATATTTGTGGGGCTTCTATCAACCAGGCATAGCTCCGAGTACTATGAGTACAAGGATCAGAGCAGCCCCAATTCCTTAGCAGTACAAAGTTCTGTAGGAAAACAAAGAGCTGCTTACATACATAAGTAACTTTTCTGGATACAGTAGCAGATACATACCCGTTACTCTCGTCAGTGATTTTCACACATTTACATGCATGGGATTGCAAACCATTTTTGTAGGTTTGTTTATGATGATCTTGGCAACAAGAAGACCCAGCCTTGCTGATGGAAATAGTAGCTCAAACATGAGAAACCTATTTCCCTGCATTGCTGAGACAGCCTTGGGAGGACTGGGATTAAGTTTGGGGCTCTCGGGGACCATCTGCATGTCAGTTACATTCGACGCATGGAGTGCACTCTGCAAACACCACCAGCAGGCAGTAGATGGTCATTGTTGAAGCCCTTGCCTTCAAACAACTTACAACCTAGGGAGTGAGTGCGTGGGGGCATTGGTCTAAAAGGCAAACTGTGTTCTAAAAGCTTTGGAAGATTTAGAGAAGAAAGCTATCATGGCCTCTTCAGGGGCAGTAATCAGGAAGAGCTCAACAGAAGAGGTATTTTTAGAAATATGGACCCTGATGGCTGGTGGAATGTCAACCAAGGGAGAGGACAAGGGGACTTCTGTAGAGTCGCTCTTGGGTTTGTGGACATAGCAGGTTTGACAATCAGTGAGCCCGCCAGGACCAGACTATTTAGTTTCATTAGGAAGATAGGATTGATGATAAAAGTTCAGGACGTCAGGTAGAATGTCTTTGATATTTAAGGAGTCTTTCTAAATAAACAGTAGTCCCAAATTTAGTTGTATCATCCGCATAAAGATGATTAAATGCACAAGTTGATGGGGTTCTCACTTAAAAAGCTTCCTTGGGGCACCTGGGTGGTGCAGTCGGTTAAGCATCTCTTGATTTCGGTTCAGGTCATGATCTTGAGGTTTGTGAGATGGAGCCCCTCACTGGGCTCTGTGCTGATGGCATGAAGCCTGCTTGGGATTCTCCTTCTCTCCCTCTCTCTCTCTCTAAAAAAAAAAAAAAAAAAAAAAAGGAAAAAAGCTTCCTCACTTGTCAGACAGTCCCCTATTATGTATTAAGCTCAAGGCTATAGTGAGGAATCATTGTCATTAAAAACACCCTAGAGGGAAAGCAAAGAGAGGGATTGGTTCATATACAAAAGTAATGTGATGGACCTATAACTTAAAGTCACATGCTCAGAATTCCTGCAAGAGTGAGGTGGCATGCGACTGAGGTCCTCACTCAGTCATGGTCTTCCGGGACAGGAATGCGGTTTGGAGCTGGCTGCACAGTGACACTGTAGTTACCAGAGGCCCGGGGAACTGCATACTCAGGTGGCCTCTGAGCTCATCTCATGCTGAAACCGAGTGAGTTAGTGACTGCCAGCAGGTGCACCACACTTTCTAGGAGCGGGCCACGGAGGATGCTCTTTCTCCCCTCGTTTCCATTAGTACCTCTGAAGGCCGGAAAGTTAATACGGCAGGTTGGGTTGTCAAGGATCTACTTGGAGATGACTTCAAATGGATTGCTTCTCTAAGACTAGATGGTCAATTTAGGACTGAGAGTGGGACACAGCAAAAGCTCACTAATGAAAACATTGTTAAAATTAATCTGCTGGTTACTATTTCTTCCCCCTCAATTTGCTGCCCTCTCCTCCTTTTGTATCAGTAATTTTCCCACTGGTTTTGAAACCCAAATCCAATTAGGTCAGCCCTCTGCTTAAAATTCTCCTTTGACTTCTGAGACTCATAGAATAAGGACCCTGGAATGTAGAGCTAAGGGCCTGTATGACTTGACATGGTCCTTCCTCTCTAGGTCTCTCTCTTTCCCCGCTCTCTAACTCTCTTTGCTCTAACCCTACAACCTGACTTTCAGCCCTCATAACTCCCAGACTCCTTCCCACAGGCCCTTTGCACATGCCACTAGCTCTGCCTGGAATGCTCACCTCCACTGTCAGCTCCCACTCACAAGTCAGTTCTCAGCTAGTGCTTCACTATCTCGCAGAAGTGATCCCTGTCCTTCCTGAACAGCTCAGAGCCTCCTGTAAACCCTCTTACCACCTCAACAGTACATGCTGTTCTATGTAGCGCTTACTGCATCTGTAAGCCATTTATTGTGTCATGATTTGACCGACAGCCTGTCTTCACCCACTAGACTGTGAGGTCCACCATGTAAGCGGCCATATTTGTTCTCGCGATTTAATCTCTAGGCATCTAGCACAGTACCTCACACATGGTAACAGAGTTTCACAAATAATCTTCCATTCATTCTAGTGGTCTACTGTACAATGTGAGAGAGGGACAAAAAGCCCTAAAGATACTGGTGGTAGAATTGCTGGAAAAGGCAAAGTGGCAGAGACCACAGGATTTGCAGAAGCAAATGGATAAAATACAGAGGTTCGTAAACCAGTTTCTCAGTCTCTGACAAAGAGAGGCACTTGGCACGCCACACTGTGATTCATGTCTGCTACCTGCTAACTCCCTGAGGTAGCCAGCACTTCCTGAGAGACATCAAAGCAGTGGCGGGGGGTTGATCAGAACTCTGGCAAATTCAATGGAGAATTTTTATTTCATTTAGCAAATGCCTACTTGGACGTAAGGCTTTTAGGGGGCAGCTCTAACCTGCTAGGAACAGCAGGAAAAGCCTCACCTGTGCGGAAGTGATTCGGTCACAGGGCAGAATGTGCTTTGATGACTGTAGGAAAGATCTGTAGCCTAGATTTATGTATGTCACCTGAGACATATCTAAAGAATACCATCTTTCAGAAAGAAAATCAAATTCTGGAGAGGAAGAACTGTTTTTTAAGGGAAGTTTGCGCTGACACGATCCCTTGAGAGCATCGGTTTACGTCTTTGTATCCAGAATTTACTGAACTGTGGGATGAATATACAATACATCATTTGCCTCAGGAAGTGTACTGAAAATATTTCATGACTTTAAATATGTGCTATGATTAGGTATGTGTTTTAGTAGTCAAGTGAATAAGGGTTTAAAGCAATGAAAAGAAAGTATTTCCTTTCAGTTCAGCATGTTTTCGTCTGGGAGCTTTAAAAACCTGTCACAAGGAACATTCTTGAAGGCTAAGGTTCTCCTGGTGATATGGGAAAGAGATCCTGAGTCTTGATCTTTAGTACCTCCTTTTTTTCCCTAGAAAATTGTAGAAGAAAATTCCCTAAAAATATTCATAGAAGTCCATGGCTGTTTTGTAAATTTGTTTTGGTATTACATAATATTACTCCAAAAGCGAGTTGTAAAATAAATTAATGAATAAATATTGAAAAAGAGCTTTAATGGTGAAGTGGCTTTAAAATAAAATGAATAAGTAAAGAAATAACACTCAACAAATATTATTGTGCATTTGCTGTTTAATATCCAAAGTGAGATGGCAATTAAGTACTCTTGGCACCGTAAAGATCAAGATAAGATTGGTTTGAGTCCCTAAGTCCATGTGCTGTGACAATCTGCATTCCTCTAGCCTTAAAGGAATGTACTGTTTAAGAGGGGAGCTGAGCCAAGTTCAGGAATAATTATAGGAAAGAAGTAAAGTATACAGACGAGAAAGGGAGAGACGCCCTTCCATCTGGAAGCATCAGACAATGCCTCTCAGAATTGTGAAGATATGTTTAGATGAAGGCATAGAATCCAATACAGACTGAGGGAATAGTGTGAGCAGGGATATAATGTCAAGAAAGTGTAGGGCAGGTAAAATTGTCCTGTGGTCTGACCAGGGTATGAGGTACCTGAAGGGAATAGTGATGAGGAAAGGCAAGAGTAGGCACTTGGGACTTTGGAAGTCAAGAGTTTGCCAATGGAGAAATTATCCAGATGTACTGCCTAAAGTTCTCATCCCCTGGCACTAATGATATCTGTGTTCAAAGATTTGTTTGAAGACATATTTTCAATTCTTTTGAGTATATACTCAGAAGTAGGCAAACTCCATTCTTAATCCTGACCTGATGGACAGCCCCATTCCATTTTATTGTTTGATCCCAGATCCAAATTCTTCCTGAAGAGCTCAAAAGCACTGTTTCCCCGTTTTGCCTGAATGTACCCTTTAAACAAGCCTTATATTCTATTTGTTGAAAGGCAGTGATGGATATGATAGAGGACGTGTTGTTGGAAGCCAGAGGACCTGTGACCTAGGACCAGAGCTATCAGTTGGTTAGCTAACTGCTCGTCCATCGGTTTAGGTAAAATTCGCTTTACTCAGCTCTACCCTTCGTTCCTCTCAAGGTTGTGATTGGCATCAGGACAACTGGTATTTGGAGAGTATTTTCCAGATGTCGCTGATTGCTCCCTATAGGTATGTACTAGGTCCTTAAAATTTCAAGCCAGAAAGGACTTTTAGAAAGAGTGCTCAAAAAATGCTGTTATCTTGCAGATCTAACTGAGGCCTCCAGAGGGCGCTATTGGGGGCGGCTGAATTGGGGAGTAAACTCCAGATCTTCTGAGGCAAGTCGGGGCCTTTTTAGACCTCCCCACATCCAGACCTCCCTCTGAGGCTCAGTCAAATTCTTTGTCTTTTCTCTTCTGGCTGAGAAAAAACAACGGCAAAAAACTGTACCGCTGAGTTATTCACGGAGTCAGTTGAGCTTAGATTTATCTCCAAAGTCTGGCTGCTGTGTGACCTTTCGTGAATTTCATTCTCCGGGTGTCGGAGGGAAGCCAGTCCTTCCCCAGGCCCCTGCTTAGTATCCTTGGGAATTCTCTTATTTGTATTCCTGTCACTGCCACTTTTAATGCACCAAAGCTTACATTTAACGCAATAACCAGCCTGACGTTTATGAAATAAAAGATTGATATCAGCTTCATGAAACTCAGGCAAAAGCAATATCTTTTCTATATCTTGCTATGCCTTTAACTCCAGGAACTTTTATACTCGGTGGCCACTGAAAAATGAAATAACAATAATAATAATGACAATAATAAAAAAAAAGCGATATCTTCCAAGAACCACAGTTTTGAGTAATGTTTTCTTTAATTTCTTTATTGATTTAATGACAAGAGAAGACTAAACTTATTACTTTCTCCAGTGTCCAAGTACATTTTCACTTTTAAAAGAAAGATCATAGTATGTAGCTTAAAGGTTGACGTTTTGTTTGTCACCTGGCTTATTTATGCATTGGTGGCTTGGGCAGCTGATGCATGACCATGGCCACCCTGTTTCCTCAAGAGGAAGGTAAGAATCAGAAGGGAGAATGCTTTGCTTTTCTTATGAACTAAAACATTCTGGAAAATAAGTCAGCTTTATACCTGTTCTTCCAGAAAGTCATTCCATTTTATGGGGTGGACTATTTATTTGCACACAGAAGACACAAGCACCTGAAATAAGTATAGGGTTTGACATCTATGACCCAACATAATTTGGCTTCAGTCAGACTTTCCAGTCTTATCTCCCATTACTTAACTTTTCACACCTGATGACTTGGTCAAACTGGACATTTGCCATTTCCCATGTGATTATTTTCAGTTTTGCTTTTATCCAGTCAATCTTTGTCTTTAAAAAAAATTTTTTTTAAATGTTTATTTTTAAGAGAGAGAGAGACAGAGAGAAACAGAGTGCTAGTAGGGGAGGGGCAAAGAGAGAGGAAGACCCAGAATCTGAAGCAGGCTCTAGGCTCTGAGCTATCAACCTAGAGCCTGATACGGGGCTTGAACTCACAAACTGTGAGATAATGACCTGAGCTGAAGTTGAACGGCGAACCAACTAAGCTACCCAGGAACCCCAATCTTTGTCTTTTAATTGGAGTGTTTATTTACCTTTAACTGGGATCGAGTCTCCCATCTTGCTTTTTGTTTTCCATTTGGGCCATCTGTTCTTCGTTCCTTTTTCCTCCTTTCCTGCATTCTTTGAGATTAACTGAGATTTTTTTTAGTTATGTTATCTCCTCTAATGGCTATTTAAAAAAAATTTTTTTTAATGTTTGTTTATTTTTGAGAGAGACAGAGTGCAAGCAGGGGAGGGGTAGAGAGAGAAGGAGACACAGAATCCAAAGCAGGCTCCAGGCTCTGAGCTGTCAGCACAGAGCCTGACACGGGGATCAAACTCACAAGCTGTCAGATCACCTGCGCCCAAGTCAGAAGCTTAACTGACTGAACCACCCAGGTGCCCCTCTAATGGCTATTTTAAAACCCTTTCTGCTAATCCCATCATCCCTTTCATTTCTGTATCTGTTCCTATTGACTGATTTCTCTCTTGGATTTGGGTCACATTTTCATGCTTTTTCACATAACTAGAAAGTTCTGATTGTATGCTGGATGCCACAGTGTGATTATCTGTATTTCTTCATTTTCCTTGTAAGAAGAGTTAAGTTTTGTCCTGGCGGGTAGTTAATTTACTTGTGCCTCAAGACTTTCAAGTTTGTTTTATGTACGTAGTGAAAAAGAAGGAAAGATTAAAGGTTAGAAAAATATGTGGGTCCAAATCATCTAGGACTTTGTAGACCCCAGTAAAGAGTCTGGATTTTATTAAAAGTAAACAAGAAATCATTAAAAAAATTTTTTTGAGCTAAAGAATGATAAAATCTATCTTCTTAAAAAGACTATTTTCTTAGACCAGCTAAATAAATACTTACCAAAGACCTATAAGAGCCAGGACATGTGATAGACAATGGAAACCAGACCGTGAATGAATATGAATATGTGGGACATTCCTGCCCTTGAAGAGCTCACAGCACAATGGGGGCTGTTATGTGTAAGACTCACGATGGAGGCAAACATGGGGAAGTACTGGGAGACAGACATGGTGCCTCAGTGATGGTATCCTAGAGGAAGTTACTCTCAGTTGGCTCTTTAGAAATGATGGGACTTGTCCGTGTAAAAAGAGGAGAGGTGTCAGAGGCAGGAAGAATACCTTAATTAAAGGTATGGCGATGCGAAAGAGCTGTGTTTGGAGAAGCACAGAGTTCAGTTTCGCTTAGTGTGAAGTGTGGAGCTTTGTTTCTTTGTTTACCCTCTTTCTCCCGTCTCCAATGTGCTTCCCACCCCCAACCTGAGTTCCACGTGTGCATATACTTCCAGCCATTCTTAAGGTTTCATTCAAATGCTACCTCCTCCATGAGGCGTTTCATGATGCCTACAGAGAAATGATTAGTGTCTCTGCTGGTAGTGTGGACATGTCCCATTTGCCTGTGTTTCAACTATAGAGTTTGGCAGCAGTTGGCCTATAGCGCTCACTAAATATTTATTGATTAACAAATGCAGCAAATCTCCCAGGATGCTGATCTCTAGGTTTATTGGTCAATCCCATGATCTTTGTCCAGATTCGTATATCTTTTCACCACATTGGGCTCAGCTTTTCAAATGGTTGCCCCAAATCATGAGTGCATAACTTTTATTTGCATCACACTATATTCACTGACCCCTTTCAATTCAAACAATGGGCTATCTACTTTATCTTGTTCTATCAAGTGTCTGGTACTTTGAATCTTAAACCTGGAAGAACTCTTAAAAATCACCTAGTTCATTGGGTTTTTAACTTGGCTGCACATTAAAATCACATGGAGGGAGGGTTCCTGGGTGGCTCAATCTGTTAAGCTTCTGACGCTTGGTTTTGGCTCAGGTCATGATCTCACGGTTCATGGGTTCAGGCCCTGAGTTATGCTTTGTGCTGACAGCATGGAGCCTGCTTGGGATTCATATTCTCTCTCTCTCTCGATTTCTCTCTCACCATTTCTCTCTGTCACTCCTCTAAGCGCTGCACTCACACTCTTTTTCTCTTTCAAAATAAATAAATAAACATTAAAAAAAAAACACACGGGGGAACTTTAAAAAACATCTATGCCTGGGATCCACTCTCCAGAGATTCTGATTTAATTGGCCTGGGTAGAGGCCTGGACATCTGATTAAAAAAAAAAAAAGCTCTCCTCAAATGTTCTAATGTGTAACCACACATGTGTAAGGCACATTGCTCACATTACATATGACAAAACTCATGATCTGTTACAAGGAAAAACTCAAGTCCAGAGAGGTAAATTGACTTGTCTGAAGGTCACACAAGCAACCTAATATATAGCAATCTAGAACCAAATCTGCATCCGGAACCAAAGTCTCCTTCCTGTGCTTTTTACTTATTTATTATTTTTATCTATCTATCATTGATATATCATCTATCTTTAATATTTTTATTCACATATTTAATATATTTTATCTATTTTTTAATGCAATTTATTGTCAGGTTGGCTAACATACAGTGTATACAGTGTGCTCTTGGTTTTGGGGGTAGATTCCCGTGATTTATTCCTTGCATACAACACCCAGTGCTCATCCCAACAAGTGCCCTTCTCAGTGCCCATCACCCACTTTCCCCTCTCCCCCAACCCCCATCAACCCTCAGTTTGTTCTCTGTATTTAAGAGTCTATAATGGTTTGCCTCCCTCCCTCTCTGTAGTGATTTTCCCCCCTTCCCTCCCCTCACATTCTTCTGTTAAGTTTCTCAACATCCACATATGAATGAAAACATATGATATCTGTCTTTCTCTGACTGACTTATTTCACTTAGCATAATACCCTCCAGTGCCATCCACATTGCTGCATATGGCATGATTTTATTCTTTCTCATTGCCAAGTAGTATTCCGTTGTAAATGTAAACCATCTCTTCTTTATCAATTCATCAGTTTATGGACATTTATGTTCTTTCCATAATTTGGCTATTGTTGAAAGTGCTGCTATAAACATTGGGAGTAATGTTCCCCTATGCATCAGCATTCCTGTATCCCTTGGGTAAATTCCTAGCAGTGCTATTGCTGGGTCGTAGGGTAGTTCTACTTTTAATTTTTTTGAGGAATCTCCACACTGTTTTCCAGAGTGGCTGTACCAGTTTGCATTCCCACCAACAGTGTAAGAGGGTTCCCATTTCTCCACATCTTCTCCAGCATCTATAGTCTTCTGATTTGTTCATTTTAGCCACTCTGGTGTGAGGTGGTATCTCAGTGTGGCTTTGATTTGTGTTTCCCTAATGATGAGTGACATTGAGCATCATTTTATGTGTCTGTTGGCCATCTGGATGTCTTCTTTAGAAAAGTGTCTATTCATGTCTTCTGCCCATTTCTTCACTGGATTATTTGTTTTTCGGGTGTAGAGTTTGGTGAGTTCTTTATAGATTTTGGATAGTAGCCCTTTATCTGATATGTCACTTGCAAATATCTTTTCCCATTCTGTCGGTTGTCTTTTAGTTTTGTTGATTGTTTCCTTTGCAATGCAGAAGATTTTTATGTTGATGAGGTCCCAATAGTTCATTTTTGCTTTGAATTCCCTTGCCTTTGGAGATGTGTCGATTAAGAAATTGCTGTGGCTGAGGTCAGAGGTTGTTGCCTGCTTTCCCCTCTTGGGTTTTGATGGTTTCCTGTCTCACATTTAGGTCTTTTGTCCATTTTGAGTTTATTTTTGTGAATGGTGTAAGAAAGTGGCCTAGGTTCATTCTTCTACATGTTGCTGTCCAGTTCTCCCAGCATCATTTGCTAAAGAGACTGTCTTTTTTCCATTGGATACTCTTTCCTGCTTTGTCAAAGATTAGTTGGCCATAACATTTGTGGGTCCAATTCTGAGTTGTCTATTCTATTTTATTGGCCTATATGTCCGTTTTTGTGTCAATACCATACTGTCTTGATGATTACAACTTTGTAGTAGTGGCTAAAGTCTGGGATTGTGATGCCTCCCTCTTTGGTTTTCTTCTTCAGTATTACTGTGGCTATTCGGGGTCTTTTGTGGTTCCATACAAATTTTAGGATTGTTTGTTTGAGCTTTGAGAAGAATGCTGGTTTTGGTAGAGACTTTGGGTTTTCCACGTCGAGTGTCATGTCGTCTGCAAAGAGTGAAAATTTGACTTCTTCTTTGCCAATTTTGTTGCCTTTTATTTTATTCTGTTGTCTGATTGCTGATGCTAGGATTTCCAACACTGTTAAACAACAGTGGGGAGGGTGGACATCCCTGTCGTGTTCCTGATCTCAGGGAGAAAGCTCTCAGTTTTTTCCCCATTGAGGATGATATTAGCTGTGGGCTTTTCATATATGGCTTTTATGATGTTTGAGTATGTTCCTTCTATCATGAGTTTCTTGAGGGTTTTTATTAAGAAAGGATGCTGTATTTTGTCAAATGCTTTTTCTGCATCTATTGACAGGATCATATGGTTCTTATCCTTTCTTTTATTAATGTGATGTATCACATTGATTGATTTGCGAATATTGAACCAGCCCTGCAGCCCAGAAATGAATCCCACTTGATCATGGTGAATAATTCTTTTTATATGTTGTTGAATTTGATTTGCTAGTATCTTGTTGAGAATTTTTGCATCCATATTCATCAGGGATATTGGCCTGTAGTTCTTCTTTTTTTGTGGGGTCTCTGTCTGGTTTGGGAATCAAAGTAATGCTGGCTTCATACGATGAGTCCAGAAGTTTTCCTTCCATTTCTATTTTTTGGAACAGCTTGAGAAGGATAGGTATTAAGTTTGCTTTAATTGTCTGGTAGAATTCCCCAGGGAAGCCATCTGGTCCAGGACTCTTAGTTGTTGGGAAATTTTTGATGACTTATTCAGTTTCTTTACTAGTTATGGGTCTGTTCAAGTTTTCTATTTATTCCTGTTTGAGTTTTGATAGTGTGTGGGTGTTTAGGAATTTGTTCATTTCTTCCAGGGTGTCTAGTTTGTTGGCATATAATTTTTCAAAGTATGCCCTGATAATTGCTTGTATTTCTGAGGGAAATTCTGAGGAAATTCTGAGGGAAACCAACTCTTGGTTTCATTAATCTGTTCTACTGTTTTTGTTGTTGTTTTGTTTTTTGGATTCTATATTTATTTCTGCTCTGATCTTTATTATTTCTCTTCTTCTGCTGGGTTTAGGATTTCTTTGCTATTCTGTTTCTAGTTCCTTTTGGTGTGCTGTTAGATTTTGTATTTGGGATTTTTCTTGTTTCTTGAGATAGGCCTGGATTGCAATGTATTTTCCTTTGCTGCATCCCAAAGGGTTTGGGTTATTGTGTTTTCATTTTCATTTGTTTACATATATTTTTAAATTTCTTCTCTAATTGCCTGGTTGACCCATTCACTCTTTGGTTGGATGTTCTTTTTTTTTTTTTTTTAATTTTTTTTAACATTTATTTATTTTTGAGACAGAGAACATGAACAGGGGAGGGCCAGAGAAAGAGGGAGACACAGAATCTGAAACAGGCTCCAGGCTCTGAGCTGTCAGCACAGAGCCCAACGCGGGGCTCGAACCCACAGACTGCGAGATCATGACCTGAGCTGAAGTCGGACGCTTAACCGACTGAGCCACCCAGACGCCCTGGTAGATGTTCTTTATCCTCCATGCTTTTGGAGGTTTTCCAGACTTTTTCTTGTGGTTGATTTCAAGTTTCATAACATTGTGATCTGAAAGTGTGCATGGTATGATCTCAATTCTTGTATATTTTTGAGGACTGTTTTGTGACCCAGTATGTGATATATCTTGGTGAATGTTCCATGTGCACTTGAGGAGAAGGTATATTCTGCTGCTTTAGGATGTAGAGTTCTAAATATATCTGTCAAGTCCATCTGGTCCAGTGTATCATTCAGGGCCATTGTTTCTTTATTGATTTTCTGTGTAGATGATCTGTCCATTGTTGTAAGTGGAGTATTAATGTCCCCTGCAATTACCACATTCTTACCAATAAGATTGCTTATATTTGTAATTAATTGTTTTATATATTTGGGTGCTTCTGAATTCAGTGCATAGACATTTATAATTGTTAGCTCTTCCTGATGGATAGACCCTATTGTTCTTATATAATGCCCTTATTCGTCTCTTGTTACAGCCTTTAATTTAAAGTCTAGTTTGTCTGATATTAGTATGGCTACTCCAGCTTTCTTTTTGACTTCTGGTAGCATGATAGATGGTTCTCCATCCACTCACTTTCATTTATTTATTTATTTATTCATTCATTTATTTATTTATTTAACGTTTATTTATTTTTGAGACAGAGCATGAACAGGGGAGGGGCAGAGAGAGAGGGAGACACAGAATCTGAAACAGGCTCCAGGCTCTGAGCTGTCAGCATAGAGCCCGACGCGGGGCTTGAACTCACGGACCATGAGATCATGACCTGAGCCGAAGTCAGATGCTTAACCGACCAAGCCACCCAGGCGCCCCCCCACTCACTTTCAATCTAAAGGTGTCCTCAGGTCTAAAATGGGTCTCTTGTAGACAGAAAATAGATGGGTCTTGTTTTTTTTATCTATTCTGATACCCTATGTCTTTTGATTGGAGCATTGAGCCCATTTATATTCAGTGTTATTATTGAAAGATAGGAATTTAGAGTCATTGTGTTATCCATAGGTTTCATGGTTGTAGTGATGTCTCTTGTCCTATGATATGGATATTGTTCCATTTGATTGAGTCACTTAGTTCTCTAATTCTCCCCTTGTGATCCTGGATTTTTTTTACCTCTCTTTTTCTCACTTCCTCTTTTTCCATAATTTTATCTTCTAATTCACCTATTCTCCCCTCTGCCTCTTCAGTCCACACTGTGGTCACCTTTATTTTATTTTGCACCTCATTTATGGCATTTTTAATTCATCATGACTATTTTTTATTTCTTTGATCTCTGCAATAAGATTCTCTGCTGTCTTCTAAGCTTTTTTCAAGCCCAGGGATTTAATCTTATGACTATTATTCTAAATTCTTTTTCAGTTATAGTGTTTATATCTGTTTTGATCAATTCTTCAGCTGTCACTTCTTCCTGGAATTTCTTTTGAGGAGAATTCTTCCGTTTCATCATTTTGGCTAGTTTTCCGCCCCTTATGTGTTTTTAAAGCTTGTTATGTGCCCTGCACCTGTGAGCACTACTATATTAAAGAGGGGTCATACATTGTCCAGGGCCAGGCCCTTCAGGAGGTGTGTTTTGAAGAGTGTTACTTGCCCTCTGCTGTTGTGACTTGTAATGATGTTTTGGACCCTCCCCCAGGTGTGCTTTGATTTGTTCATTGAAGTAGCCTTGGAAAGGAAAACAGACAGACAAACAGAAAACAAAAACACACAAACACACAAAACAAAACAACCCCCCCCCCGAAAAAAAGAAAAACAGAAAAACAGAATAACCAGTTACAAGTAAACAACAAGGTGGAGGCAGTGCTGATGGGAGAGGCCTTATCCCATACAAAGAGCGAAATGACAGGGGCAGGGAAAAAGAAAGAAAAGAAAAATTCACCAGGGAAACCACACAGCCTAATCCAGAGAGAGAGAGAAAGGAACATAAAGAAGGAGGTGGGGAAAAGGAAAAAGAAAATAAAGTTATCCAGATAGAGAAACTATATGGCTTAATTGAGAGAGGCAGAATGGAGAATAAAGAAGGAGGTGTGGAACATGTATCAAGAGAATGGATTAAATATATCTGCTTAAACAAACCAACAACCAGAGTAACTAGACTAGAGGAGGGAACAGATAAGAAGGAGAAAAGGAAGGAAGAATATATCTATATAACAAGAATTGTCCAAGAATTAATCTAGGCAATGCAGCAACGCTAGTCTCCGGGAGGGGCCATCTGGTTCTTCAGCATCTATCCCTTTCCAGTAGATATGCAGTTACCACCGAGGGGCGTGGTTTGGTGTGGGCAGGTCTCGCCTCCACTGTGGGCCCACTGTCTGATCCTTGAGGCCCCACCTTGGTCGTGGTGGGGAGAAAAATGGTGACTCCCCCCACCCCAGTGTATCCTCCACAGACCCGGTGTCCCTAACCACTCTGTTTAAGCCATCCTAACTGTGCTGTGGGCATAAACGAGGTGGTTTGGCTCACCCCACTGACTCCCCTGCTTCCTTGGTGCTTGGCTGGGATTCAAACTTCTGCTCTGGGTGCCCCAGTACTGGGGAAGTGCAGCTCCCCTCCCAATATATGGTCTCTGGCTGGTGGGTGCCTCAGGCTTTGTCCTGTTCCACAGCACTCCACGGAGGGGATCTCTTTCTCCTACTGTGGTCTGCGCCCCTGACCTACCATCGAGCCTGAGGCTGGCTCCCCTCCTCCCCAGGTGCACCATCCGGGCAGCCAGTACCAGTCCTGAGAAAGTCCCGCAGTTAGAGATTGGATCTGTCTTCGTTCTGGTCGAGGTTTTTCTTTTGTCTAGATACAGTCCTACACTTCCCCAGTGGCTCTTTCTCTTCCCTTTGTCTCTCTGTGGAAGGGGATCCCTCCCCTCCATTCGTTTTATCTCTCCCAGTTCTCAATCATGCACCTATGGCCTGTCAGGTTGTCCCGGTGGGTCCCTGGAAGCACGACTGTCTTTTTTCCTCCTGGACTCCTGGGGTTCAAAATCCTTTGGCTTCAACACTTCTTTGTTTGGGAGTCGAGGGAAGTTCGGATCCCCCTACTTCTCCATCATGTTGGCCCCTCCTTTAAATAATTATATCCAGAACTGCTCATCTCCTGTTTGTTAGGAATAAACAAACTGAAACTTAAAAGAGATAGGGCTGCAAACAAAGCTTGGTTTTCAAAGAACGTCCTCACCTTCCGACTCTTTTCCTTATGGCTCACGCCTGCTCTCTCCTCTCCAAGTCTGGGCTGGAAACACATGGGCGAAAGCTCAGTGCCCTGAGTGAGAAATGTGTAGGGGGAGAGAAATGTGTAGGTAGCTCCTGAGCAATCATTACTCTCTCACAGGCTCTGACCCAGTGAGCCTCAGGTATAGGTGGATGGTTGCAAAACAGCTTGGATACAGGGTTTCAGCTCCACCAAGCTGGGAGGATGGTGAGTGATGGGCCACTGGGGTGTCAACAAGGATCACACTGAACTTTCATGATCGCCTGACCACAGCTCTTCAGATCACAGCCTCCTTGGCCACCATCAGCACTCTAATATGCACGCAGAAGCTCTCTTTGTTTTCACTGCTTCTCACACCTTCTGTTCAGGTGGAAAAGTTGCCAGTGTGATATTTATCCTACAAGTTTTCAAATCTAAAAACCTCAAAGGCAATTCTTCCCTTTGGACTTTCTGTCTTCTGTCTCTAGGTTTTCATTTGAGTAGGTCACAAATAAAGAGCAGAAGTGGGGAGAGAGAGCAGGAATCGTCTTTATTTGAAGAGACCACTGGCCAATATAGACTGATATATTGAACAAATATGTGTTTATAACATGTATATACTCTCTGCATAAATATATTATTTCTCTCTCTCTCTCTCTCTCTCTCTCTCTCTCTCTCATGCATTTGCTTTTATTCAGTTTGACAATATTACACTTTACTTGAACCCTGTGCTCCTGGAAAACAGTGGCAGTTAAGAAGTCTCCCGACCTTTTGTGTTCCAACAAACAGTTTATCACAAAGAACTACCCTTCCCCACGTGACTTAGATAAGACTCAAAGTCCACTCTTTCTCACAGCTGTCATAAGACATGGGGGTGGCTCCCTTATTTACCTGTGACAAGGCCAAATGTAGCCCTTCTCCCTTTGTCTGAACCTGCTGACAAGGCTAGACACAGCCTCTCCCACTTCCTGTTCTTGGTCTCATGACTGATTAGCTGAGATTAGAACTATTTGTCCCCATGAAACTAACTAACCACAGAGAAAAACATTTCCTGGTCTGATAACTGACTGAGACTTGTCCTTCTTGCAAAACAACCCCAACTGTAAACCTCCCCACTTGGAACTTATTTATTCTCCTTTCTGTTCCCATAGAAGTTTAAGGCAAAACCACCCTGTGGAGACATCCCGATCTTTGGATCTGGGGTGCTCTTCTTATTGCAATAGCCTGAGTACAATCTTCTCATTCATCTGGTGTTTGCCTTTTGCCCCAGCTTTACTGAGATACAATGGACTGGTTTTTGCTGTTGACAAGCTGCCCAGGTTTTATGGAACCTCTACTGGACATGTGGGAGGCAGAGATAACTATGACCCTCTTTCTCCTCTAAGAGCTCAACATAGAATGGAGAAAAGATACACAAAGCTGAGTAATCCTAGGACCTGGCAGCCTGTAATAAGCACTCAGATAGGTGAAGAGCACCAAAGTAACTGTGGAGATGGAGGGCTGGAGTTTTCAGTCCTGTCTGCCTCCCTCTCTTAGGGCTATGTCCCTGGTTGTCAATAAAAGATTTCCTGGCCTCCTGGATGAAAATGCTGCTAGGAAATACGGAATTTAAAATGGGTATGGAAGAACAAAGCAATCTTCCCAATGTGTGGTCCCCTGAAAGTGGTACTGAGGGGTGAAGGCCTGGCATCACCTCTCCCCAAGTCACCTCAAATAAGCACACAGTTGAAGTAGACCCAATGTCCTTGATATGCAAATACAATAGCTTCAAAAAAGTCTTCTGGCCCCCACTTCCAAACAACCAGACAGCTTCTGTCAATTTTTTTTTAACGTTTATTTATTTTTGAGACAGAGAGAGACAGAGCATGAACGGGGGAGGGTCAGAGAGAGAGGGAGACACAGACTCTGAAACAGGCTCCAGGCTCTGAGCTGTTATCACAGAGACCCAGGTGGGGCTCAAACCCATGGACCACGAGATCATGACCTGAGCCGAAGTCAGAGCTTAACCAACTGAGCCACCCAGGTGCCCCCAGACAGCTTCTTTCTGCAGAGAAAACCAGTGGCAGACACTGTCTGCTTTCAAGAGTCTGAAAATTACAGAGTAGCCAGAATGAGACCAGCAGACATGGGGCAGAAAATGTGGTATCCAGCCAGCCTCAGGAAAGTGATAAAGAGACCAACTTGCTGAACTGATTGCTACACGAAGGTTGTTTACACAAACCGAATCTGGTCCTGTCCCCTAAAAAGTGGATTGAAGGGAATGATCAATTAGTGGTTCATCATGATGTTAGCCTTGCCTTAGTGTATAGGGGCTCAGATTGCAGCAAGTGGGTTGCTTTCCCTTCCTCTCAAAATGGAGGGTGGGGGAAGGGGAAGTAAATTGCCAAACAAAACCAGATTGCAGAGGGGGCAGTCTATTACATCTCCGGGGAATCATAAAGGGCATCATCTCTATCATAAATCATAAATGTGCATAAACTTAAATGCACATTACGGTAGCTGAAGCCTAGCCTAAATCGGTGCATTTTTGTTTCAATAGCATTTGATTATTCTTGTGATGTGATTACTATGATCATAACTATTGCAATTTGCCAGTGTATTGAGATAACTTGTCCAAAGAGATGCAGCTTGAAATCAAGAATAACAGAGGTGATTCACTGTGAGCACCTGCTGGGAGGGCAACTGGTCAGGCAGAATTCCATTCAGGAAGCTCAGGGTGTTAGGGAGAGCCTGGCCGCCTACAACTGGGGAGAAAGATGTGGTGGAAAGAGAGCTGAACTTGATCCTCAGCCTTGCGGCAGGACCTCAGAGAAGTCACTTTAATGTCACCCCACTATGAAGTTCCATAAACATGCTACAATGCAAATTAAAGCTGCCAGATCTTTGAGCACCGTGTCACCTCTGTGGTGGATGCCCTCTTCTCTTTACTTCAAAAGTCTGTCACTTGGTAAATCGTCTTTCTTCAAGTTTCTGCTAGCATATCACTTCATTAGATCTTCCCCTGCTCTTTCCACATAGAGCCGATGACAGGACAACCATCAATGTTTATTACTATCATGTATATATGATAGTGTGTGGGTGGCGAGGCTCATGTATCACCGAGTATTGTAAGTATTAAAAATGGGAGATGTGTCTGGCTCAACGTTATATCCACTGCATAATGATGGCACTTGGAGGACATTTAGTAAATATTGGTTAAGTTTCTTCTTCAGTGAGAAATGAGAACTGAGGGGCGCCTGGGTGGCGCAGTCGGTTGAGCGTCCGACTTCAGCCAGGTCACGATCTCGCGGTCCGTGAGTTCGAGCCCCGCGTCAGGCTCTGGGCTGATGGCTTGGAGCCTGGAGCCTGTTTCCGATTCTGTGTCTCCCTCTCTCTCTGCCCCTCCCCCGTTCATGCTCTGTCTCTCTCTGTCCCAAAAATAAATAAAAAAACGTTGAAAAAAAAATTAAAAAAAAAAAGAAATAAAAAAAAAAAAAGAAATGAGAACTGAGAAAATTCTCACAGAATTGTAGCAAGGATCAGCAAGGAAATTATAAGTATCAAAATACCTGGTCACAGACTATACACAAACCAAACATTTGCATATCAAACTGGACAAGAAGAATCTGTGTGAGAAATCACACGACTGCTCACCAGCAGACCCAGCTGGTGTCTGCCAATGTGTCTCCAAGAATCCAAGTCTCCTGCCTCAGCAGCTCAGTGGAACAAGAAAATCCCATTTTATCACGAGTCCAAAAAGGAAAGATGTTGCCATTTTCTTTTAAGCAGAGTATGGAGTTATGATTTCACTCGTGGAATTTAAGAAATGAAACAGATGAACATATGGGAAGCGGGGGGAAAGAGGAGAGAGGGAGACAAATCACAAGACTCTCTTAAGGACAGGGAACAAACTGAGGGTTGATGGAGCGAGGTGGGTGAGAGATGGGCTAGATGGGTAATGGGTACTAAGGAGGGCACTTGTTGGGATGCGCACTGGGTGTTGTATGTAAGTGATGAATCACTGGATTCTACTCCTGAAACCAATATTGCACTGTAGGTTAACTAACTAAAATTTAAATGGCAAAAAAAGTAGAGGATGGAGAGATGTAGTGAATGGCCAAGTAGAGTGACACTTTGGAACACAGTCTACCTGCCAACAGTTGTATTTGCAAACACGGATTCTGCTGTACTCTCAGACTCTAGGTGGCAGGTTGGCCTCTGACATCCAGAGTCCTCTCCTTAGAAGGTCCAGGGGAAGAGGAGGGTTGCTTGTGGTACTTGCTTCTTCGACAGGATGTAGGGAAACAAGGCATCAGCAAGACCAGAAGAAGGGGTATGGCTCATGGAGGGAGCCAGGGAGGGGAAGCCACTTGGCTGAGGCTCCCTGGGGCCACCCTCTGTTACCGTTGGTCAGGGTGGCCAGCCTTAATCTCCATCCTGCCTCACATGGACACAGATGGGAGCCAGAGGGGAGTATGCACCACCTAGAAACAAGGGGGAAAATCTTTAGGACACACAAAGCACCCGAGTCTCCGTCTTAGCCCCAGGACTTGTTCTCCCAGAGTTTGCTGGAGGCTTCATTATCGGGAGGCAAATATTTACCCAACTGATGCATTTCTAGAACATCAGTTCCACTGTTTGTGGTGGATATATTTTATTGTACTGGGGGCAGGACTAGAAAGGGACAGTTGCTTTCTCTGGCCAGGGAGACAAGACAGAGAGATCTCAGCTGCTGGGAATGGGCAGAACAAATCATTTTCTTTGCTATTAAATCTCCTACAGGAGTGAGAACTGGGAAGGAGAATACACACTGCGTGTCAAGTGAACATACACCATTCTCCCTACCTTCTTGCTATACTAGACTGTAACCTCCCTGAGGGGAGAGGAAATGGCTGGATTACTCAGCTCTGTATTTCCATCAACATGCAGAGAATAAAAGTGAAGGAATGAATGAAGGAATGAGCTCTCTCAAACACGACCCATGAAGAGAGAAGGGTACTCAGCTCTATTTTAGAGGGGAGAGTATTGCAGGAAGGTAGAAACAGTGTGAGAAGGGATGTGACTGGGCTCCTGGTGGAGGGCCAGGCACTATCACCCAGGGGCTGATTTCTCCAGAGAAAGAGCAGCCAGTGTATCTGTTTTGATCTCAAAGGCCAGAGTGGCACAAGTGGGGTTGGGCATGTTCCCCTCTCCAGGCTCTACCCCATTGCAGGTCAGAGGAAGATCCCTTGGGGAGGAGAAAGGGAAGTTGAGGTTGAGGTCTGGCTGTGTCCATAAATACAGTATGTTCTGGACAAGTCCTTTTTGTTTCCTGGGACCCCTTTTCATCATCACAGGACTGGAGGAAGCAGTCCATTCTGTGCTCCTCTGACATTCCACTGGGTGCACCTGGTGGCAGTGGGGAGAAAAGGCCTGTGGGTTTGGAATAGCGACCATAATCGGTGAAGTTTTTTGATGATGCCTTTAAAAAAAATTCTGGCAAGGGGCGCCTGGGTGGCTCAGTTGGCTGAGCAGTTGAGCAGTTGAGTGTCTGACTCTTGGTGTTGGCTCAGGTCATGATCTCGTGGTTTGCGAGCTTGAGTGAGTTTGAGCCTCCCCATCGGGCTCTGTGCTGACAGTGTGGAGCTTGCTTGGGATTCTCTTTCTCCTCTCTCTGCCCCTCCCATGTGCACACTCTCTCAAAATATACAAAGAAACCAAAAAATTTTCTTAAACAATTCTGGCAAATTGCTCATTTGTGTTTGTTTTAATATGTAATAATGTGTGTCTAGGAAACCTTCTAGGCACACAGAATCTTAGAAGATGAACCATGTTTGCCTTTGATTTTTAGTCTCCGTGGGCATTACCTCTTCATTCCTGAGTGTGGGGAACCTCAGAGCCAGTGACTTCAGGGTCCCATCTAGCTCCCGAACCTCATGAGTTTTAAACAAAGTTGGAACAGATGGCTCCTCTCATGTCCCCCCCAAAAAGCCCACATTCCTGTTCCTTGTTTCACAATATTCTGATCTGAATGTTGTCCTTTGATGAGAAAGTTGAGGATATAACAAACTTTTATGGAATTCTATAGTAAATTGTTGAATTCAGGGACGCATCCTTCTTTGTTTGATATATTTCTTCCTGGCTTTCCTCCTAATACCCCTGATAAATTCATCTGGAAACATCCAGGAAAAAATTACTTTCCAGATGTGTCTCTTCCCTAAAAGCATGCCATAACCCTTTTAGTGGAGGTCAGCTAAGCCAGTTGCTTCTTGATAACAAGTTGGTAATAAGTCTGCAAGGACAATATTTATTTACTATTTTCTTCTCCTTCTCCATCTTTTCGTTCTCCTTCCCCATCATCTCCCCCTCCTCCTTTTCCCCCTACTCCTTTGGTCTCAGTAATTAGTTTTGTAATTGCCAGGCCTCTACTGGCTCCAGAAACAACTGCTGACCATTTAGAAGCATGCCTGGGTTATAGGGGATTACCAGATGTTGACAAGTGCCAGGATTATGTGGCAACAATAATGTATAATGTCTCTGGGGTCCCTGTGTGTAATTTGCCAGCTTTCCGGGTGCAGCCCTAACAAACTCCGGGAAGCTCTGCTCACTGCGAGGGGCCAAGGAGCAAGTACTCCCTTGGTTGCAGCCACTGGGAGAACACACCCATTATACTGCCAAGGAAATTACTTGGTCCTTAAATCAGAATGCCATCTTTGTCCCCTGGGACTGGAAGGCAGGAGCTGCCATCCTTCCAACTTTCATAGCCATGAGGACCTGAGACCCATTTAAAGGACTCTCAAGGACATGTCTCAGGCACTGCTTGTGACAGCTGGCGTCACTAACAGGAAACTTCCAGCCCAGAACACGGGCTTATCAGCACATTCAGCACATAATTTGGGGAGGACCCACACCACACGAGAAGTGGGAATTAATCTGAAGGGGAAAAAGTATTTCTGCTTTTGCGTCTCTCTCTTTTTTTTTTTTTTTTAGGAAAACCAACTTTATTGAGGTTTAATTTACCTATAATGAAATGCACTCACATAAAGTGTACTATTTAATGTTTTGGTAAATATGTATACCCATGTAACCATCGCAGTCAACATACAGAACATTTTTATCATCCTCCATCATGCCTTCATGCCCTTGACATTCCCTGCATGCCCCTTACACCACTGCTTTTTGTCACTATAGATTAGTTTTACCTATTCAGGAATGTTAGATGAATGGAACAATGTGGTATGTACTTTTGTTTCTGGCTTCCTATGCTTAGCGTCTGGTTTCTGAGATTCATCCACATTCTTCTGCGTATCAGTAGTTCTTTTTGTTTCTGAGCGGTATCCCGTTCTATAAATATACCATACTTTGTTATCCATTTACCTATTGATGGGCATTTGGGTTGTTTTCAACTTTGGGTTCATACGAATAAAGTTTTTTATGAACAGAAGTCTTTGTTATAGACATACGTGTTCATTTCTCTTCGCTAAGCATCTAGGAATAGAACTGCTGGATCATATGATAAATAGGAATTTAAATTTTTAACAAACTGCCAAATGGTCTCTAAAGTTTGTGTACCATTTACATTCCCACGAGCAATGCATGAGAATTCTTGTTGCTCCCTATCCTCACCCACACATAGTTTGTTAGTCCTTTTGTTGTTGTTGTTGTTGTTGTTGTTGTTAAGATATTTAATTATTTTAAAATAATCTCTACGCCCAACATGGGGCTCAAATTCGCAATCTCGAGATCAAGAGTCACTGCTCTACGGACAGAGCCAGCTAGGTACCCCCTGTATTGTTAGTCTTAATTTTAGTCACTTTAGTGTATGTGGAGTAATGTTTATTGCTTTGTGGTTTTATTTGTATTTTCCTGATGACTAATAACATTGAGCATCTCTTCATGTGCTTTTGGTCATTTACGTATCTTCTTTTGTGAGGTGTCTGCTGAAGTATTTGGACAATTTTTATTATTTATCTTCATGTTATTTTGTAAGTTTAAAAAAATCTAGATTTGGTCAAATGTATGTAGTATAAATATTTTATCCTGATCTGTTGTTTGCATTTTTAAATTTTTAAATTTTTTTCAAAGTTTCTTTGTTTATTTTGAGACAGAGACCATGAGTGGAGAGGGGCAGAGAGAGAGAGAGAGAGAGAGAGGGAGAGAATCCCAAGCAGGCTCTGTGCTAACAGCATGGATGTGGGGCTTGATCTCATGAAGTATGAGATCATGACCTGAGCTGAAACCAAGAGCCAGAGGCTTAACTGACTGAGTCACCCAGGTGCCCCTGTCTTTTTATTTTTAATGACCAGAAGCTTTAAATTTCGATTAAGTTCAATTTTCCTTTTTCTTAAATCCTTGCCCATCTCAGGATCACAAAGATCTTTTTTCTTTATCCTTTTTTTCCTAGAAGTTTTAGAGTTTTAAATTATCCACAGAAGTCTATGATCCATTTAAAGTTAATTTTGATATATGGTATGATGTAAGAGTCAAGGTACATTTCCCCCATATTTATATCTAGCTATTCCAGCAGTATTACTGAAAAGGCTATTATTTCCCCAAGTGAAGAACCTTGACACATTGCCAAAAATCAATTGACTATAAATGTGTGGGTCTATTTCAGAATTTTCTGTTCTAGTCCATTAATTTGTATGTTTATGCTCATACCACATGCTTTAATTACTGTCTGAAATGACATAGTCCAGCCCTTCTGTATTTATTCTTCTTTCTCAAAGTTGTTTAGACTCTACCAGTCTTTTGAAACTGGTTTCTGTTTTTTTAAATACAAACAAGACTCTTTGGGTTTTAATGGAGAATACATTACATCTGTAGATTAGTGCAGGTATATCTTCCATTTATTTAGAGTTCCTTTAATTTCAGCAGTATTTTATAATTTTTTTACAGGTTTTGCACATATTTTGATACATTTATCTCTAAGTATTCCATGATTTTTGATGATATTGTAGGTAGTATGTTTTTTATTACACTTTCCATAGACATAAAATTGATTTATATATGTTGACTTTGTATCCTACAAATGTGTTAGACTTACTTGTCAGTTATGGTAGCTTTTATATAGATTCCTTAGGATTTCTACGTACATAATTATGTCATCTGTGACTAAAGACATTTTTACTTCTTTTTCTAACTGTATGCTGGTTATTTTTTCTTATGTATGTATTTTGTTTTATCTCTTTAGCTAGGACCTCTAGTACAATGTTGAAGAGTAGTGATGACGATGGGCATCCTTGTTTTGTTCCTGATCTTAGGGATGAAAGCATTCAATCTTTCATCAGTCAGTATGATTCACAGATGGTTTTTTAAGATCAGGTTGAGGACATTCTCCTCCATTCTTAGTGTGTTGAGAGTTGCTGTTATGAATGAGTGCTGAATTTGGTAAAACATCTTATGCATCTGAACAAGTAATATATGCCTTTTCTCCCTTATTCTGCTAATATGATAAATTATATTAATTTTTGAATGTTAACCTAACTGTGCATTCCTGGAAAAATGTCAGATTGTTCACAATTTATTGGCTTTTTTATACATTGCTGGGTAAAATTTCTTAATTAAAAAATAATTTTAAGAATCTATTCACAGGGGATGTTGGCCTGTAGTTTTCTTTTCTTATAATATCTTTGTTTCTGGTATCAGAACAAATTGATATCATAAAATGACTTCAGAAGTGTTCCTCTTGGGGTGCCTGGGTGGCTCAATTGGTTAAGTAGATACTTCAGTTGGTTAAGTAGATACTGACTCTTGATTTCCACTTAGGTCATGATCTCATAATTTGTGAGTTTGAGCCATGCTGACAGCGCAAAGCCTGCTTGGGAATTTTTTTTTCTCTCTCTCTTCTCTTCCATTCTCTCTCTGTCAAAATAAATAAATAAACATTAAAAAAAGAAGTATTCCTTCATTCTGTATTTTATGAAAGTTTGTTTAATATTATATTACGTTGTTCTTAAATATTTGATAAATTTTATCATGAAACTATTTGGAGCTTGAATTTCCTTTATGGAAATGTTTTAAAATAGGAATTCAATTTCCTTAATATATATAGAATTGTTAACATTTTTTTTTAAGTTTATTTTTAAGAGAGACAGAGACAGAATGTGAGTGGGTTAGGGGCAGAGAAAGAGGGAGACACAGAATCTGAAGCAGGCTCGTCTCTGAGCTGTCAGCACAGAGCCTGATGCAGGGATCGAATTCACGAGCTGTGAGATTATGACCTGAGCCAAAGTCGGTCGCTCAACTGACTGAGACACCCAGGAGCCCCGGATTGCTAGCATTTTAATTTCTTGTGATGATTTAGTCTTTTTAGGGATTTTGTCTTCCTAGGAATCTGTTCATTTCATCTAAAGTGTGGAATTTAATGGCATAAAGTTTTCCACATTTCCTTTCTATCCTTTTAATATCTGTAGGATCTGTAGAAATTTCCCCTCTTTCATTCCTGACATCAGTAATTTGTGTCTTCTTTTTTTTCTTGATAAACTTGGAAGTTTATCAACTGCACTGGGCTTTTCAGTGAGCTAACTTTGATTATATTGTATTTCTCAATTAATTCCTTGGCCCTTTTCTATGCATTGGTTTCTGCTTGTCTTTATTTATTTGTTTATTTATTTATTTTCTTAATTTTATTCACTTTGGGGTTAATTTGCTTCACTTTTCCCGCCTTCCTAAGCTGGAAACTTACAGCGTTGATTTTTATAGCTTTATTCTTTTTTTATGTATATTTTTAAAAGTTTATTTACCTATTTTGAGACAGAGAGAGAGAGTGTAAGCACAGGAAGGACAGAGAGAGAGAGGGAGAGGGAGAGAGAGAGAGAGAGAATCCCAAGCAGGCTCTGAGCTGTTAGCATGGAGCTTGATGTGGACCTTGAACCCACATGAACCGTGAGATCATGACCTGAGCTGAAATCAAGTCGGATGGTCAACCGACTGAGCTACCCAGGTGCTCCTTTATTCCTTTTTTTAACGTGAGCATTCAAAGTTATAACTTTTCCTGAAGTCACTTCTTTAATTGCATCATACATATTTTGATATGTTGTGTTTTAATTTTCATTCGGTTCAACATTTTTCTCATTTTTTTTGTGTGTTTTTTTTCTTTGACACATAGGTTAATTAGAAGCATGTTGTTAAATTTTTAAATATTTAGAGATTTTTAAGATACCTTTTGGTTAATTTCTAATTTACTTATATTTTGGTCAGAGAACATACTCCCTTTAATTTCAGCCTTTTACATTTATTGAGTCTTGTTTTATGGTTTACCGTCTGGTCTGTTGTGGTGAATGTTACATGTGAAATTGAAAACAGTGTGCATTCAGCTGTTTTCAGTGTAATGTTCTATAAATATCTATTAGGTCAGGTTGGCTATAGAACAGAATACAGGATTGGATAAGTCCGTTATTCTACTTTGGCCAGAAGCAACAATGTAAATGTAAATGAAGGAATTTACATTTGACTATACATGCTATAATTAAACCAGGGAGCAAAGCCAGCTTGAATCAAATGTAACACTAATCCAAATTTAGGGATCGTTCTTGATCCAATGCTTCCAGCTCATTCCTTGCTAAAAGGAACGGTTTCTTGGTATCAACATAATTTTTTTTTTTTTTTATTTTGGCCACTGAAAGCAAGTAAAACAAGAGGTCCAAATTACTTACCGCTGGCTCTGATACTATAGAACTGTTATATTTAAAAATGGCTGGAGAAAGGGGTGCCTGGGTGGCTCAGTTGGTTGAGCATCCGATGTTGGCTCAGGTCATGATCTCACGGTCTATGAGTTGGAGCCCCGCGTTGGACTCTGTGCTGACAGCTCAGAGCCTGGAGCCTGCTTTGGATTCTGTGTCTCCCTCTCTCTCTGCCCCTCCCCAGCTCATGCTCTGTCTCTCTCTCAAAAATAAATAAACATTAAAAATTTTTTTAAAAATGACTGGAGAAAAAACCTACAACTTTTAGATAATATTACATTTTATATAGAGAATTTAATTTTATTCATGGCCATAATTGAGAAATCATTTATTATATGATAAAGAAATTAAAAATTATGGTCATAATTTTTATGTTATGGACATAACATAAAAGTCCCCCCTTGTATGTTAGGGACTTTTTTTTTCCCTTGCTGCCTTCATGATTCTCTCCTTGCCTGAGTATTTTGTGAATTTGACTATGATATGCCCTGTTGATGGTTGGTTTTTGTTGAATCTAATGGGGGTCCTCTGTGCTTTCTGGATTTTGATGTCTGTGTCTTTCCCCAGGTAAGGAAAGTTTTCCACTATGATTTGCTCACATAACCCTTCTACCCCTATTTCTCTCTCTTCCTCCTCTGGGACTCCTATGGTTCTGATGTTCCTTTTCAATGAGTCACTGATTTCTCTAATTCTTAAATCGTGCTCTTTTGCCTTAATCTCCCTTTTTTCTGCTTCGTTATTCTCTGTAAGTTTGTCCTCTATATCGCTGATTCTCTGTTCTGCCTCGTCCATCCTTGCCGCTGCTGCATCCATCCATGACTGCAGCTCAGTTATAGCATTTTTAATTTCATTCTGGCTATTTTTTACTTCTTTTATCTCTGCAGAAAGGGATTCTAATCTATTTTCGACTCCAGCTAGTATTCTTATTATCGTGATTCTAAATTCTGGTTCAGACAAAAAATTATGGTCAAGGTAAGGAATTTCTTACCTCCATGTGTAGTCTAGAGTCCCATTGAAAATAACTCTATTAGGCACAAACTTCCAGTTATGAATAAATTTTGGGATGTAGTATAAAGCATGGTGACTATAGTCAATAATATTGTAGTGCATATTTGAAAGTTGCCAAGAGAGTAAATCTTAAAAGTTCTCATCAGAAGAAAGGAACATTTTGTAGCATTTTATGATGATGGATGACAAATTGACCTATCGTAGCAATCATTTCACAGTATATGCAAATATTGAATCATTATGTTGTACTCCTGAAACTAATATAATGTTATAGGTCAATTGTACCTCAATAAAAAAATAACTCTACTAAAATACAACTTTAGGACATGTCAAATCTGATCTGTGATCAATTTTGTTGACTAAGTAAAATATATTCTGCATTAAATGATAATAGTGGTAATGGTGGCTGAGGAAAAGGAAGGAAGAAGAAAAGTAAGAGAGAGGGAATGAAAATCTACTCAGTCTTTTTTTTTTTTTATTTAAGCAATTTTTTGCTTATGTTTAACTACTCCAAATTATACATGCTTATTTAAGGAAAAATAACAACAATATTTGGTAAGTTTATAGCATACACAAAATTAAAATATATGACAATGATAGCATAAAGGTCAGGAAGGAGTAACTGGAAACATACTATTAAAAAGATCCTTAATAAGTATAGTTCAACTATATTTCCACCTACTCCTTTTATTCTGAATCCTGTGTTGTGTGCATCTTCCCACAAAAAACTTGGATTAAAAATGATAGGCCATTTTGAAGACTGAGAACGTTAGATGTGGATAAACATAAATCCTGCAAAATCTTATATCATCTTAAGTATTTGAAGAGGAAACAGAATTTTTATTGTTGTTTGCGTTGACATTTTAAATGCTTTTATTCCATTTTTCCAAAGACTCAATATTCAGTCTTTCTTGAAGAGGGAGCAGAAAGCAGTGGCCATGGCCAGCTGCAGGCAGATGTCCCATTTAAGTTCTGGGATAATGGCTTACATAAATTGGACAAAATTAAAATTTTTATTAAAAAATTATATATACATACATACGTACATATACATGTGTATCGATACATATACTATATGTATACATGTACATAACATATACCTACATATGTGTGTATATATATATCTAGTATATGCATCTGTATACATGTATATATGTATATATAATACATACATACATACATACCTACAGATACTTAAACATGTATATCTGTATGTGTCTGGCACTCTTAAGCACAAATCAATGAATCTTCACACACAGAAACGTCTTGTAACCACACACAGATGCAGAGCACTGCCAGTACCCCAGCTGGACCTTGTGAGAACCTTCCAGGTATCATTCCTTGAAGAGAAAGCACCATCCTGACTTCTAATTACATAACTTTGTTTTGTCTATTTTATATTAAGAGAAACATATAGTTTGTACTCTTTTGTGTTTGGCCTTTTCTACTTAATGTTATGTTTCTGAGGAATTTGTCTATAGTATATATGATTTCAGAGAGTTCATTCTCATTCTGTATAGGTAATAGAATATTAAAATTAAAATATAATTAAACTAAAAATAAAAAATATAATGTTTTATTTAAAAATATGTTTTAAATTATGGGTTTAAAAATTCATATTATACAAATACTATGTATATATTAAATATTTTTTGGAAAAAGTTTGAGGGAATACATCAAAGTATTAGCCCTTAATTCTACATTTAATTATTGTTATTATTTGCCTTTAATTATTTTTAATTGACATTCTTCTATCTGCGCTTTCCAAATTTCTCTAGTTAACAGCTATTTGTTCAAAACAAACAAACAAAACCTCCTCATAAAATTAAAGACTTAAGCTTTGCCAAATTAATCTGGCCACAGATTATTGGTGCTTGCTAATATTTGACGACTCACCAAGCCAAGCCCATACATAGCACAGAGAAAAACCAACTTTTTGAGTTGTTGGAAGCCAGTGAACAAAGGACTTATATGCTGGCCCTTGTAACCAAAGGTTTACTGCTCATTTTGAGTTCAGTTTGCTGAAGAAAAGTGGATCATTAGTCAAATTTTCCTGTCTAGTTATTATAAAAGGAAAATCTGCTCTTAAGATGTCATAATGTAGCATATGGGGAAAAAGCAAAGGCACACTAAACAAACAGCAGATTAAAATTGAGCTTCTGTTACAATGCCAGCAGTCGCTTTTGCTGCCTGAGTGCCATGGTCATGGAGTTGCTTCTCTTCAAGAAATGGTACAAAATATTTACATGACTTAATTCCCTAAGCCCTCTTTTTTAAAAATGAGGAATCAGAATATATTTCTTTTCCTTCTATCTCCCTTAATATATACCATTTTACCAGCTTCTCTTTATTCCTAGAGTGTTTATTAACTTTACTCTGAAGCCTTAGTATGGAGGCTATGTCTATACATTGGACAGAAGCCATGACATACACTACTTCTTATGAACCTTTTCTTCTTATGAGCACACAGGCCCTTTAAAATCTATTCCAACAATCTCCAGCTGTCTTCCAAAAACACTCATGTTGATAGTGTTGCCAAGTCTTCTTTGGGAGAAAATTTTCTACAGTCTAATATATTTGAGAAATCCCAGGTTACAACAATTTGAACAGGTTTCTTTCTTGTAGTGTTTCTAGAACCTTAAGTGAATTGTGATGCTCTAAGTGGCTGAGGATTTATTATGAAGCATTTCCTAATGTATGTGACCAAGGAGACACTGTGTGTGTGTGTGTGTGTGTGTGTGTGTGTGTGTGTGTGTGTGTTTATGTGAAACGTATGTTAGCATAGCATGGATTCTAAGAACATCTTTTTTAAAAAAATTTTTTAATGTTTATTTATTTTTGAGAGAGAGAGAGAAAGAGAGAGAGAGAGAGAGCACGAGCGGGGGAGGAGCAGAGAGGGAGACACAGAATCTGAAACAGGCTCCAGGCTCCGAGCCGTCAGCACAGAGCCCGACGCGGGGCCTGAACTCACAAACCATGAGATCATGACCTGAGCCGAAGCTGGACGCTCAACTGACTGAGCCACCCAGGTGCCCCTAAGCACATCTTTTTTACATGTTGATTTGTGTCACAAAACTCCAAAGCCTACAAGACTTGGACAAAAACTACAGTTGAGTAGGGTCTGTGACACAAGGGGAAGGTGGGTCTTTCTGAATTGGGCAGACATTTCTCAACTCCAGCTGATTGTTGCAATGCTGGAGTGCAGCTCCAGGAGTTGTGAAGCTTCTGATTTGTCAGGTGAAGAGAGAAACCTAGGTTTTTATATAAAATGTCTTAAGTTTTAGGTGGTTGGAAAATGATTTGAGTGTTTCTTAAAACACGGTGTGGCTCACACAAACGGGCTTGCCAACTAGATTGACCCTATAGGCTGATGATTTACAAATTGTGAAGAGGCAATGCATCCATCACTTTACCACCTGGTGCTTTGTGCTATCGGATATATTTCAGTTTTCATGGGTGATATTTAAATTGTGCATTGTATTACATAGGCTTTCATGTATGTAATGATAATAATATTCATTCATTGAATAATACCTGTTATGGTGTTAAGCACTCAAATCTAAGGTATTTAACTGAGTCTGGGCCATAGGAAGTCATGTATCAACTACATTTTCAGGTGAGGAAATAGAGAAATTAAAGAAATTAGGTGTATCATTCATGGTCAAAAGAAAGTGGTAATAAGTGGGTGGGCTTGACAAGTCTGGATGCTTTATCACTAATTCTGTGTTCATATTTCCTGTCTTCAACTGGGGAATTTATAATAGATAGAATGTAAATTTGTTGAGAATGAAAACCACATCTTCTACTGGACAGCTGACTATTTATTTACAGGAAAGAATCCTACAACTGAACACATAGTTGGTTCTCAAAAATCCCTCTCTAATAAATTTTTAATGTATTATTGAAGTAGTGTGGAGTAGTGAAACAAATCACTTTAATTCAAGTCAAGAAATTTGATTTTGATATATAGCTTGTCACTTACTGGGCTTTTCCCCGAAGTGCTGTAGACCTTAATCCATAAAGTAAGTGTGTTGGACTAGAAACTCAATGGGTTCTTTCTAGCCTTAAAAAGTCTATAACTCTGATTGATCTATGTTGTTGTGGAGATCAACCTGGGAAACTATACTTTTGGTCTGAGTTTGCCAGTGGCGATGTTTTAGGACAATTCCCAGTTGCGAGTGACAGAAACCAAAACGCCCCCGTCCCCTCAATTATCTTAAGCCAAAAAGAATCGTACTGGTTGAGAACTGCAAAGTCTGGGGCTCTTGTTAGCTTCAGGTGCAGCCTGGAACAATGACCCATCTTCCTCCTTCTCTCTGCTCAGTGCTGTGCTCCTCCAAGTGTTGGTTTCATTCTTATGCTTCTGAAGGTCACCGTGTCTCCAAACATTACAGCATGTTAGCTTCACCTCCAGCTGGAAAGAGAGAACTTTGTCTCCTCCTCTTCCCTCTTGCAAAGAGACAAATATTTAGAGTCAGGGTCTCATTATATTAGGTAAGTTTGAATTCCGATCTCCGAAGCAGTCACTATAGCTAGGAGCATAGGATGTGTTGATGAGATCAACCAGTAGTTCTATATTCTGGCTTCACAGGTGAGTCACCTAGAGTTGTTAAAGAATACTTATGTTGCTTCCATATCCTAGAATTATGACACAATATCTGGGAATGAAATGCGAGCATTAGCATTTTCTTTTTTTTTCTTTTAAATGTTTACTTATTTTGAGAGAGAGAGAGAGTGAGCATGAGTGGGGGAGGGGAAAAGGGAGAGAGAGAGAGAGAGAATCCCAAGCAGGCCGGATGGTTAGCATGCAGCCTGATGCTCCCATGACCCTGGAATCATGACCTGAGCTGAAATCAAGAGTCACACACTTAACCGACTGAGCACCCCCCCCTGCCCCACCAGGTGTCCCTCCAAAAAACCAAAAAAATTTTTAAAAGTTTATTATTTCAAGAGAGGGAGTGCAAACATGGGAGGGGCAGATAGAGGGAGAGAGAGAGGGAGAGAGAGAGAGAGAGAGAGAGAATCCCAAGCAGGTTTGCTGCTGTCCGTGCAGAACCTGACATGGGGCCCAACCCCACAAACCATGAGAACATAACCTGAGTCCAAATCAAGTGTCGGATGTTTAACTGACTGAGCCACCCAGGTGCACCCACCCCTTTAAAACAAAAATTTCTTTTCTTCTTGAGAAAACATTTAAGTTCTACTCTCGGCAAATTTCAATGACCTAATACAGTGTTATCAGCTATGAATGATCATCATGTTATACATTAGATCCGCACACCTTATTTGTCTTCTAATGGAAAGTTTGTACCTTTTACCAATCTCTCCCTATTTCTTTCAACGCTTAGCCCCTGACAATCACTTTTCTACTCTGTTTTTCCGCTCTGTTAGGTTATAGGTGATCCTATGTGGTGTTTTTCTTTCTCTGCTCTTTTGACCAATTTTGGATAAAGGACAGACTCTTCTTCCTACTTTCTGTAGGCAGATTAAAAATGAAGGCTCTGGGGTATGTCTGGACCACTTACCTATTTAATCCAAAGAGATAAAAATTAAACATGAAAGTTAAGAAAGAATCTTGCCAGAGTCCCACAATGGGTCCTTATCCTCTGATCCTTTGGTGACCACTGATCATTGCCCCTGCTCAGGATTGGAAAATTGAGACAGGCTGGCAGGGAAGGAGGTCTGTGAGAAAACACTCTCACCATAAAGTGGGTCAGCATGGTACATTACAGGGGTTCAAGTAACTCTCAGGCACTGTGGTTGCAGACCCTAAGCTTTGCCTCTTGCAAGATTAAATAATACTAACATGTTATAAGACCTAGCAGCTAGGAGACTGTAATATCCTTTTGGTTCACCTATAAATTGTTTTTTTTAATGTCATTTATTTTTGAGAGAGAGAGAGCGAGAGCGAGGGAGCTCACGTGTGCACACATGTGAACGGAGAAGAGACAGACAGACAGGAAGACAGAGGATTAGAAGTGGGCTCTGCACTGACAGCAGAGACCCCAATGTGGGACTCAAACTCACAAACTGTGAGACCATAATCTGAGCTGAAGTTGGACGCTTAACTGACTGAGCCACCCAGGAACCCCTAAATTGGGTCTTATAAGTACAGAAATCAGTATGTGCTCAAATATAACCTAATTTGGGTGCTGACACCTAATAGAGAGCCACCTGACAATATGTATGAGATATATATCCTCATCATAAAGATAATAAAAAAATTGGTAAAATAATAGTGGCTAAATGAACATATTAAAAGTTAATGAAAATTGATAAAGTAATATGGCTAAAATAAAATACGTATTGACACTGATCAGAATGTTTGGACTGCACCTTGCTTGTGTTGGACATATAAAATGACCCCCAATGAGTCATGTCCTTTTATTCCTTCCCGTTGTGTGTGTGTGTACAACTAGTGATTTGCTTCTAGCCAATAGAATATGACAAAAATGAAGTGACTTTTGAAGATGTAATTAACATCCCAAATCAGTTGACTTTGAGTTCATCAGAAGGGAGATCATTCTGGGTGGCCTGACTTAATCAGGTGAAATCTCTTAAAAGAGAGACTGGGGCCTCTCCCTGAGATTAGAAACTCTCCTGCTTATCTTGAAGAAGCAAGCCACCATGAGGTCTACAAGTACAAGGAAATGAATTCTGCCAACAACTGAGGGAGCTTGAGGAGATCTTTCCCACTGTGGCCAGCATGTTGACTGCAATCTTGGGAGACCTTGAGTAAAGGACTCAAATAAGCCATTCCCAGATTCCTGCCCCAGAGAAACTGTGAGATAATAAGTGGGTGTGTTGTAAGCCTCTAGTTGGTGTAATTTGTTATGAACAATAGAACACTAATACACTACCCTTTCTCCTGTGAAGATTTCTTACAGTGTAATAATGGGTTGTTTTATTTTGGGTTTGGGGAGGGGGTTGGTGTAGCACTGGTGCTTTCCAGTATTTTCATATCTTTGATATCTGAGGCAGAAGACCATTTAGCATAAGCTTGGTCAACCAGGATATTGCTTGGAAATCTGATCACTACTGACATGGCTAGCTTTAAAAGCCAAAGGAAAGAAGCAAAGACACCTAGGTCATAGGGGGTACTTATGTGATTTACATATACTATCTCACTATATCCTCCAGCAACTTAAGGATACAGTAACCAAGATGTAGAAGGGCAAAGCCACTTAATGAGGGCCATTTAGCTGTTAAGAAAAATTATTGAAAACATAACTGTGTACCGTTTTGATGTCTAACTGGTCCACTCAAGTATTATTTCATTCTTTGGGCAAATGTATCTTTGCATGATGTATTAATTTTCTTTCCTGTGTTGACAAAATTAATTTCCTTGTGGTTGTAGGACTGAAGGTCCCAGCTTCTTGATGGATGTTGATTGGAGGTTGTTCTCAGCTTTTAGAGGCCACTTGCAGTTTCTTATTACATGGGCTTTATGAACATGACTGTTTACTTCATCAGTCCAGTCAGATGGGAATGATGTCCCATCACCTTTGCCATATTCTGTTAGTTAGAAGCAAATATCAGGTCCTGCCTTTATTCAAAGGGTGATGGTTTGTCTCATTAAAGACTTGATCGAGGCCCCCTTTAGTAAGGCATTAATTCTCTGTTTGCAAGCTTGCTTCCTTTACTCTTTGCCATTCTTAAGGTTAAGTTTCTGCAGTTTTGTTGGTTCCTTGGAATTAGCAGAGAAACAGTCAGCTCTAGAAGTTAGAGAGCTCCTGCTCAAGATGTTGTGTGGGTTTACATTGCTTGATCTTCCAGCGAAACCTAGTTAACAGTAAGTTATTGATACTCCAATACACTGCTTTCTTGAAGTTCAGGGGCTCACCCCGAGGTACTCTGGACTGGTGGAGTAAAGGGGATTGGGTAGGAGAGGTGGGGAAAAGAGGGTTCTGCAAAGAGATTAGGCAGAATGGATCCAATTTGGGGGAATCAGGTGAATTCCTTCAACTTAGAGACAAAAAGTCCATATTAATTTGCATGATTGTTTCCCTGTGAATGAAAAATACTTGAAAGTAGATAAGCAGCTATTTCATCTGGGCTATTGATTAAAACAGCATTTTTATTAATATATCATTTCTATTTGAGTGCATAGCTTTTTCAGTCTGACATAGATTGAGGATTCAGCATTCAAAACTTGTCATCTGCAGGTTTCTAGGTCAAGGCTCCCCAAATCCCCGAGAAGGGCAAGGTAGTTGAATGGGAAGAATCCTGGGTTTTGTAGACAGATCCGAGGTTGTATTCCAGCCTGCTCTTGCTATCTCTGTGTTATTCACTGAGCAAATTACTTCCCCCCTTTGAGCTTCAGATCCCTAATTTGTCAAATGAGCTCAATAATGCTCAAATTACAGATCAAAAGAGTGGGTATTTGTAAAAGAGCTTACAAAGTACAAGTGCTCTATGTATGAGGCACTATCAAATGATCAAATTATAGTAGACTTTTCAATGAAGTTTGGGGTAAAGTCAAAGGATGTGGTTATTTGAGCATGCCCTATAGAAAGCCACCACACTTCCTTGGACCCTCGAGTGCTAGACAGTAAGGACGTTGACCTGTCCTAAGACAGTAGTGCTTATATTTTACATGTTTTGATTTTGAAAAAAAATTACTGCAAAGCTCTGCAAGGCTGTAAACAAAAAAATAATCCTTGGACTTCAGAGAAATTACCATAAACGTATAATAGAGAAACAGGTGCTATTTTGGGGGATAAAACTTTACTTGTTGATGGACAAAAATTATCTGCAGACACTGCAGGAAGCTACGTATAATATAGCAGTTTTTGCCATGAAATGTTAGCAGAACTTACCCTCCTGTTTTCAGAGAATTTTTGCTTTGAACACAGAATCATGAGCAGGTGTAGAATGAAAGCCCTGCATTGGTTTGCTCCCATGGGACCAGGGTGCTCACTGATAGTCAAAGAAGGGATTCTTTAATATCCCCCTCCTTAGCTTTTGTTCTACTTTCTGATGAATTTGGCCACAGGAAAGCAGTGAATCTTGCTGTCTTTGGATATAACTGATTTCAGTATGAGTTAAAGAATTCAGCCTACAGAAAAAGGGAGACAAGGAGAGAAAAATCTTATTAGGTTCCTTTTCTTCATTCTAGGAGGGCTGAGACTGGGGTCTTCCTGCCAGCACATCCTTGGTGGCTTTGTCCAGTTGATTTTTAAATAACTCGGGTGATTGTCCTCTTATTTCTCCAGGGAACTCATTCTACCATGTAATGGAACTGACTTTTAGGAAGGTCTTCTTGAGATAATAATATTGTGTACAATTTCCTCATACATTTCCCTTAATTCAATTTTATTCCATAAAGAAATCACTAAGAATTAAAGAGAGAGAGAGAGAGAGAGAGAGAAGAGTCATGAGGAGATAGACTGGGTGGGTGTGGAGTAGTTGCTGGCTGGTAGAGGAATGAGAGCAAACAAGGGCTGTGCCAGGAAATGCTGACAGAAAGACTAGTTGGGGGGCAATGGCCCCCAGAATGGATCTGAGGAGGCAGAAGTGGCTCAGGATCAACAAAATTTCCTTCTTAATAATGAGCTCTTACTAAACGAGACTATGCCTCAAGATGTTGATTTCCGTAATCTGTATGGATTTGGTCAATTTTTAGGCTGCTAACTTTAAATCGATGTTTAATCCATTTCAAAACTCCATAGCTATTCATGCTAATCTCATAAACCCAAGTTTTTAACACCCATCCCGGGAGGTCAGGGGAATGAGGGTGAGGAAGATGGCGTTACTTTCCTCCGTGTTGTGACTTAGACGCTGTTTTCCCTACAGACCCAACCCGCCGTCTCCTCCCTCATTCACACTCCCAGTCTGCTCTGTAGTGGAAACCGGGCTTACACAGTAGTGGATCTGAAGTAAACACAAGAGGGCAGACAAGTAGCACACAAGTGGTGTGTCTGCTGTCACCAGAGCCAAAACAGAACCAGACTCATCCCCCATCCTGTAGGGGCAGTTAGAAGCACAGA
Source organism: Panthera uncia (assembly GCF_023721935.1). Classification (NCBI taxonomy): domain Eukaryota; kingdom Metazoa; phylum Chordata; class Mammalia; order Carnivora; family Felidae; genus Panthera; species Panthera uncia. The sequence goes on along the minus strand of NC_064818.1, from coordinate 64,942,802 downwards.
TTCCAAATGGAATTCCGGATCCCAGGTGTTGAGAGGATAAAGGCCTCACATGACATTCTTAATTTGTAAAAAGACATGCACAAATTGGAGAGATATTCAAAGCACTGTTTCTTTATATTGGCCAAAGATAAGCGTGATTTAAACATTCAAGCCTTGCTCCATGTTCCATAGTTACCAGACCACAAATCCAGCTGTTTAACACACTCCAGTGACTAGCAATTGTACTTGGAATAGAATTCAAAATTTTCTATATGAGCCACAGGACCTTTCCTGATCTGGTCCATGTTTGGCTCTCCAACCTCATGTATGGCTAATGTTGCCTGTGTCCTAGTCACATTGGCCAGTGTCCATTTCCTCAACTGTGTCACCCTCTCTATGCTAATGGGCCTCCAGATGCTGCCAACCCCTCTGTTTTTCTGATTAATCCCTACTCACCTCTTATATCATTGCTTAATTGCCCCATCTCCAGAGAAAATTTCTCTGCCCACCTCCCTTCCCAGAGGCTGGGTCTCTGCCATGAACTCTCACAGGACTTGACCTCCAAAGCGGGTATAATGAAACACATAATCACATGGGTTTACATGTAAGCATGTCCACTCCACCGGAGTGTAAACTCCATGAAGACAGAGACCTAGGGCCTGCTAGTGTCTTGTGCATACTGGAAACATACTCTCTTCTGTAGGGAAAATGACTGTGTAGGTTATAGCCCATGCTGTAACAGCAAGCTGTGACCCATCTGGGAGTGGCCAAGGAATAGCCTCCATGATCCAGGGACTTGCAGGTGGTTTTTCAAAGGGATTAGAACAATTAACACTGACTGTTTAAACTGAGTAAAGGAAATATTTTCCAGTTGGAAACTAGCTTGCTGCCAGTTTAAGTCATCCAAGAAACTCTCCAAGGGTCTCACAAGTGCCTTTTGGTGGGTTCCCAGGCTTTAGCCAACATATGCTCAGAAGCATACACCCCTCTGTGCACCTCAAACATCCTTACAACGTAATTACCAATCTCCTTAGTATTTTGTTTCCTCTCCTGTTGTGCTTTCCTTGATGTGTGTGTGTGTGTGTGTGTGTGTGTGTGTGTGTGTGTATACTCTCTAAATACACACACACACATATGCAGAAACTGAAAGAAGTTATGTATAACAAACATACATATGTGCTTTTTTTATGATTTGTTAACTCACTGAGAAGGGAATACATCTCTGTTTCTTCTAGCAGCCAGTTCACTGTTAAATAATGCTAACAATAATACTTAAGGATAACAACCAAAGCATATGTCTTGGGGAAATTAGGAGGCTCCTAGAGAACCTTTTTATTTTTCTTACACTGTGGATAGCTCACTGGGATATTTAAGTCCAAGTTAAATGTGGATAAGAAGAGTGAAGAGACACACAGGTATTACATAGATAAGCACAAATCACTGATATTCCAAAAGCTGTATCATTCAAAGACATAAGTGGAGGGAACTGGTGAATAGAAAGCCCAGTGGCTGTAGGAGTCACTGAAACAGAGGATTATTTTTCAGTCATTGGGGGTGGGGTGGGGGAGGGGAGAGAAGACTGTTCCAGAGGCATCATTAGGGAAAGGGATCATGAAGAGTTGAAAAAGTAGGAGTAAATAGTGTTATCTGAGAGAAAGACAGGGGGCCTGAGGAATGTATGAGCAGGACTATGATACCAGCAGCAATGTGTTGTGTTAGGGTTGAGTTGGTGAAGAGCTTCCTATATGGCCTCTGCCAGTGTTGGGGCCACAAGAAAGTGGTGGACACAGAAGCAGGAGCTCACATTCCCAACTTTTCTGTAAGTCTTGAGTAGGAACACGAAGAGGTCAGTAGTGGATGATACTATCATGGCCCAAAGTGAATTATCAAGGGTTTAAGACCCATGAGCCCAAGAGGAGGGGATCAGGAAGTACAAATCTGACATTTGGAAACAGTCTTGCTCTGTATCCTCGTCACACATGTAGTGATCTTTGGGTCCATCCTCTCCTGATATCATTTGGTTTTGTACTGACCTCCCAATGGGGCAGCTCTGTTTTCAGGCTGGGCTGCTTATTGCAGAAATCCTGTGGTGGAACATCAAAGAAATCATAGCACACCTCTCTTGGAATCAACTACAACACTGGAGTTTTCTTTACTTTTTCTTCTTTCAATGCTACAGTTGTTTGAACAAACACTGGTTATTGATGATGCAGGTGGCCGGCTTCATTCCCTGCTGTGTGCTTTAATTAGCTTCCTTTCTGGGTCATGTCTTTGGCTTCCTGTTGGGTGTTCCTGAATGCAGGACCATGTGGGTGGTCTGGGAGGGCTTCTGCTTTTCCTTACTGGACTCTGCAAAGATTATTGTTTTTAAAAAGATGTTTGAGATCCATGGAATTATTTTGCTCTTTCTGCTCTCTGAAGTATATTCATGATCATGCCTGTTCCATTATTTGTTGATTAAAAAACGTAGGTGCATAATGTTGAGCCAGGATTGAGTGGAAGAAAAATCAGATTCTTTCCAGTTTTTTAAAAATTTAGCAGGAAGCTAACCAAGGGAAAATTGTGGTGTCTTCAATTTAGCTGTTAGGTAGGATAACAGAATGGAAGATGGACAAGAATAGATTTGAATCTGTGCTTCGCTACTACCTAACCAAATGACCTTGAACCTGTCATCTTGGCTTTAGTGATCACTGTTTTTTCAACTGTAAAAAGAAAAAAAATACATTAAATGGACCAAATCTAAGGCCCTTTTTGGTTCTAACATTCCAGGTGGATATGAGACACAAACTCTAGAGGCTTATAGAGAGAAGGAAGTGTTCTAGTCCAGTGGGGGATTTGATTTTACTAATATAAGGATTATTAAAAATTGGAAAGTCACAAGGTGATATCCTTCATTTTCCCTTATGGAAAGGAGTCTCACCCATGAGGTTCCTGTGTGCAAGAATATTACACAAGGCAAGTAAAAGAGAAAACAGGAGAGACAAAAAGGTACTCTACAGAGTAAGCACAAGTTATTTTATTATAATTTGCTCAACTATGTAAAATAGACAGTCATCTCCACTAGACAGATAAGAAAACAGAGCCCTAGAGGGCTGAATGAGGCTAAGTCGATTGCTCTAGATTACAAGATACACAGCAAGTGAGTTGTGTATTTCTAAATCTTTCTGATTCCGAAGTCTTTGTTCCAAACCTCTATTTAAAATAAGATAAAACACTACAAACAACAAGAACAAATTCCACCCTCCCAAACTTGGATTTATTGCAAACATTAGTGCAAGTGATTCTACAAAGGATTCTGAGTGATGGGCAAGAGGAGAGAAATGTTTCCTCATTTTTGTAGTAGGGAAGACTCCTAAAGATTGCCTTTTAAGAGATTTTTCCAAGTATCCATCGTACATTCATTTCATTATTTTTTTTAGTTTATTTATTTATTTTGAAAGAGAGAGAGAGTGTGCGTTGGCAAGCATACACATGAAATGGGAAGGGAAGAGAATGGGAGAGACAATCCCAAGCAGGCTCCACACTGTCAACAAGGAGCCAGATGCGGGGCTAGAACTCACGAACCATGAGATCATGGCCCCAACCGAAACCAAGAGTGGATGCTTAATCAACTGAGCCACCCAGATGTCCCAATTAATCTTATTGTTGATGAAGCAGATGACTTTCCAGTGGGATCATATCATTATCATCATCATCATCGTCGTCGTCATCATCATTATATGGGAGGTGGAGTGTATGAACACAGTTAGTTGACCCTCATCTGTGGAAATTGCCTTCCTTTGCTGCTAAACTGATATTCAACCTGGGACAAGGAGTTGTCAGTGAGGGGGAAAAAAACGTTTCCCTTCTTCCCATCTAGATTCTTTGGCTGGTCTAATAATTATATAGACATAAGGCAGATTAATAGGAGAAAATCAAATTTAATTTCATATGTAGGGGAGCCCATAAAAATATGAGACTCAAAGAACTGGCTGAAGTAGACATCTTTTATACTTTTTAGGCAAGGAAACAAATTTGTGAAGAATTGATGAAAAAAAGGTATTTGGGCTTGAGATAGCTAATTAGTAATGAGGTAACAAGGTTTGTTTATAGAGCCCTCTCAGCCCTGAATTCCTTGTCTCTGGCAATAAGGATGCCTTCCATCCTCTTGATATAGGGAACGTACATTCACATGGGAGATTTATTTCCTGCTTTTAGGAGGACAAAGGAGGTCAGAGTGTCCTTCTTGAATCAGCTGTTTCTCAAGTAACTTTAATTCAAAGTAATCAATATGCTGATGTGGTATATTTTAAGGTGGCTATTCTGCTCTCCTTTACCAGTGGATGATGAAGATTCTGACTGCATAAGGAGGAGTTTGGAAAAGGGCATGTTCTAAAGCCTACTTGTTGTGACTGTGTAGAAGGCACAGATCCCCTTGCTCCCCAGCAAGTTTGCCAGGATGTGCCCTCCAGCTGGCCCTGACTTCTGACTCCTCCACAGGGTCTGGCTTGAATGGAGAGCACATGGAAAGCACACGGTTTGGTCTGTGCCTGCGATGCAGGGAAAATGCCACATCCCCAGAGGTAAGGAGACTTCAGGGGCCACCCCATGCTTCCTACTTAGCTTCTAGGCTTAATGTGATGCGCGGGTTCTTAGTCTTCAGGGAGCATGAGGATGCCCTGGAGGGCTTGTTAAGACAGATTGTTGGCCCCCCTTCCAGAGTTTCTCATTCAGTAGTTCTGGGATGGGGTCCCTATTTTGTATTCTGAGGTGTTCCCAGGTAATGTTGAGAAGCACTGGTATGCTAAGTAAAGGATCCCTGGCTCATTTGGTGTAGGAAGAGAGGTTTCATGTCGGGGTGTGTAAGTAAATTGGAGGCACCAGTTTCCATCCAGAGTAGCTCCAGCTGAGTAGAAAACAATCACGCTCATGTCAAGCATCAAATCTTATGATGGCCTCACTACTGCCGCCTTTCCCTTCCAGGGACCAAGTGCCTCAGCTGCACACCCCAGCATTGTCCTGAGTCCCTCACCTTATTCCTACCCCACCTCCTACCTGCCATCTAAACTAGCTGGATGACTAGTGATAATCTCCCATGATTGCCCTTAGCTGAGCAGAGCTGTCCTGACCTCCCTTTGGGCTATGGCCTATGACCCATGACCCTTTCCCTCTCCCGTGGCCTTTCCATAAATAATTCCCAATGATTCAGGGGCACCTGGGTGGCTCAGTTGGTTAAGTGTCCGTCTTCGGCTCAGGTCATGATCTCGCAGTTCATGAGTTCAAGACCTATGTCGGGCTCTGTGCTGACAGCTCAGAGACTGGAGCCTGCTTCAGATTCTGTGTCTCCCTCTCTGCCCCTCTTCTGCTCACACTGTGTCTCTCTCTCTCAAAAATAAATCGTAGAAAACATTAAAAAATAATTCCCAATGATTCCATAGAAGGCAGAGTTTAAAATGCAAACCTAGAACAGCTCTAGAAATTAAAAGTAAGTGTGGAAAAGTGACTCTGCCTTATTTATCAAACATATGAAATCCCAGAAAGACAATCCCACAGCATCTTAGCAACTCTCCTCCACGTAGTGTAGATAAAAATAATGCCTGAATCACAGGCCCTGATACTTTTCCTGAAGCTTGAATGTGAATAGAGAAAGTGCCAAATATTACATTGTCTGGAAGACATATCACAAAGCCAACTCACAAAGCCTTGGTGACTATAACAAAAGGCAATTGATATGAATAGCAAGAAAGGGGAGTCATTACTACCCAAAATATCTTGACAGGTGAATACCGCTGACCTTCTGATGCAGAGTCCCAAAAATTATAAAAGGGATGCAGACTCTTGAAAGAATGTGCTGTTGTAGTCAGCCTAAAGCAGCAGCTCTCTTTAGCTTTGACTATGTCACGGGATCCATGGCTCGGTCACCATTGTTCCCTCCGGAGCAACTGATATGTAGAAAGGCCATTGCTCCCAGGAGCCTGCTGAGCAGGACTGTCCAGGGTTTTCTCCAACTGGTCCCCTATCCAAGCTATCTATCTTCCTTTCTCATGACTCTTCCATTCCCTGGGTACCATTTTCCTCCTATCTTGGTTCATTTCCTAAAAGGCAATGAATGCACCATGCTGTGTGATTCACCCATCTTCTCTGTGGTCAAATCATTGTTTAGGTCCAAAGACACAGAATTTAGTTCTTTAAGTGGAGTAAAGTAATCCTTCGTCTGAGTTCCATTGTGTAAAATTAGAGTTTCTTGGACCACTTTGCATTGCATATAGGATAAAATGCAAAATCTTTCCATGGCTTGCAATGTCCTGAATAATCTACTTTGGCTTCTTTTTCGTGCAGCATCTCATGCAATCCTCCCATGTCTCACAAGTCGCTAGCCACACTGGCTTCTTTCAATTCCTCAAAATCAGGGAAGCCTCAGGGCCTTTGTTTATCCTGTTCTTTCAACTGAAAACAAGTGTTTCCCTATTGTTCATTTGTTCAGTTTCTACTCATCCTTCTGATAGCTTACGGACAGCTAAATGAAGCCTTGCAGAGTGGTTAGTATATGCTACATCGGCTAAATGCCTGGATTTGTATCTAATTTCTACTGCTTACAATATTTTCCCTTAAGAAATTTGCTTATATCTCTAGACTTTAGCTTCCTCGTCTATATAATGGGAATAATAATGGTAAGCACCTCAGAGTGTTGTTAAAAGATAACAGATAAACACATAAACCAAGGGATTCTGGGAAAATGGCAGTGGTGGCATAATATTGTAATTTCTCCACATATACCTCTAAAATTAAACAAAGCAATTAGATAGACCCTCCTCCCCCAACTCCCCAAATCCATAGCCAACACTGGCACAAAAGCTAATTGACAAAGTATCTTCATGAACCCGCCAACACTCCAAGACTAGAATTGTATCAACATCTGTGCGGGAGAAAGCAAAGGAGAGCAACAGGGCATCTGATGTATGCCATAATCTCCCAAACAAATAGATGGGCACTCACTGGAAATGTACTAGGCCAACTTGAGAATGATGGCTGGAACTGGAGGAGTTTTTAGACTCTGCTAGGCTGTGTGCAAGTGACAAGATCTGAAGGGCCTGGTAGTCAGGGACCCACAAGCCCTCAAAACTAACCAGACAAAACTCCCTTCCAAGACAGGGCCCCACCGTGAGTGGAAACTGCTGGGAATAAGACCCAACATAGCAGCACGGGATCAACAGAGACAAAAAAGAAAGTCCAGGTGAAAGAAGAGGAGAGACGGATTTTTAGACAGGGAAACCTATTGTGAACATTTCACAAAAGCAGCAGAAGAGGGGGCTCTAGAGCCATGACGTTAGGAAGGAAAAGCAACCAAATTCCTTATAAAAATGAACAACAAAAAGATTGAGATGGAATTCCATAAAAAGATGTTAAAAAAAAAAAAGAAAGAAAGAAACTAAGGAGAAGAATAACATTTCTACAGACAATTGAAACATGCCAGAAAGAACATGTTTACAAAGCGGATGGGAACATATTCTCAAGTATAAAGAGAAAATGGGAGGTGGAGCTCGTCAGGGCAGAGATGGCACCTGCTGGTGGAGGCCTTCCACGGAGGGGGTCGTAGAGGGGGTTGTGGGTGTTTTCTAATCCTGTGCCTCAGGGAGAACCGGGCAGGGCCAGCTGGGGTGCCATGTCAGTCAGAGGCTTAGTGCCACGGAGTTAAATGGAGCAGTGATTGCCATCTGATGGAATCCAGAGCAGAAAGCACGATCTTGCATGGACAGTGGACCCGAGACTCTGGACTAGAGCAAAGAGTGTGGGGGCTGTGCAGAGTAGCACAGCGTGAGAAATCAAGCAGAGCAGCGACAAGCAGGAAGTGATTTGGGAAGGTGTTCATGAATGCATGTGGAGCCTTTCTAGAACTCATATAATGGTCAATGCGTAGGCGGCCCGCAGGCACGTTAAACTGGATTAAAGTTGCAGAATGTGCGACAGCCTCCATGGAAGGAGGGGAACCTAAAAAGCAGAGAAGACGTTTTGGAGCAGAGTAACTCCAGCAGCATAGCAGGGGCTTGGGACTGGAATGTGAGGGCTAACCTAAAGAGGTGAGTCCCAAGGTAGAGGTCACTGCCTCCTTAAATACCCTCTGACGACCACCCCCTATCCCTGCACCCCTCCTGCTCTAGGGCTCCCTCTGTGGCAATTACATCACCCTCTGGTGACTTTCACTGCTCCATTCCCCTAGTCCCACTGTTCTCAGGTCCTTCTTTCCCTGCTCACTCAGGCTTTGTGGTTCCATACTGATGCCAACCCTTTCCTTCATTGTACTTGGCCAGTAGTCTTGATCCTGCTAAATCTGCCTATAGGTCGATGATTGCTGGGTATCTTTTCCCAGCTCTGACTTTTCCTAGCAGGACCATCTGCTTTCTTGACATTTCCACTTACATATCTAAAAGAGTTTTCAAGTTTAACTCACCAAGACAACATTGATTTCCCTCCCTTGCCTACTCCTTCTCAGTCTTCCCCATGTTAACAAACAATACCACATTACTAGTTACTCAAGCCACACGCTGATTCTTCTCTTTTCCTCAAACATTCCATTCCATCTAGCAATACACTGGGTGATGTCTTCCTTCAAAATACACACTGAATCAGTCTACTCCTCCTCTACCAAATACCCCTAGCACAACCCCACTATATTCCTAGCCTTGTTCCTACCTCCATCCATTTCCACACAGAAGCTGGAGGAACCATTCATAATATAAATCAGATTGTATCACTCCATTGTTTAAACCCTCCAGCATCTTCTGGTTGCGCTTAGAATAAAATCCTGAATTAAGCTTTTATGGGCCTGACTCATTTGCCTTTTGAACCTACTCATTCCCCCTTTCCACTCTCCCAGCCTCACAGACCCTCTTTAAGTAGCTGGAAGCTGTCAAGCTTGTTGTGACCCTTTAGGGCCTTTATGGCAAAGAAGGAACGAATTATATGTGCTGCAGAGAAGCAGTGCATGATGCTGGGGAGCCTAGAGTAAGGAGGCCTGACTTTGTCTGGGGAAGCAGGGAGTGTGGGGAAATAGATTCTACTTACATAAATGGGTAAGAAAAAAGCTTAGGGCAAAACGCCCAAGGTTAGCTAGCAAGATGTTTTAATGTTAATGGGATCACGAGTAACCTGTTAGATCACCTGCAGGAAATTACTTTCCATCTGGCACCTTGATCACAAACTCCATTTGCACCCCACCCCTGCCAGACCCTTTGCTTCTTACACACACAAGTTAATGATTACTGTCTGATTGTCTTCTCCACATTTACGCATGTAAGATGTTGTTTTCTTCATGTTCACCATGTGGGTAATATCTTGTGAGATCAAGAAATATGGAGACGAAACCCCTCTTCAGGGCTCTTGTCGCCTCCTGGGCATTAGCCCCTCTCTTGTATTCAGTTCTGCATCTGTTCTTTTGCTGGACAAGGAAGAATTCCAGATTCATAGTCTGCAACAAAGGAGGATTTCCCTGAAGGAATGATATTTTTTCTGGGATGTGAAGGCTAAGCTGGACTATTAACCATGTGAGGAACTGTAGGGGAGAGTTCCAGATAGAAAGAAGGGCATGTGCAAAGACCCTGGGGCTGGTGAGATGGTGGTGTGTTTGAGGGGGAGATGGGCATCCCAAAGGGTTGGATACGTTAGAGACCTGGGCAGAGACTGGGTCCTTCAGTGTCTTACAAGCCCTATCAAGGGTGATTTCCTGGGGCCCAGCCTACTCATAAGGCTGGCTATTAACTAAAATCCTGCTCTTAGCAATTCATTCTTTTTGACATAGGGATTGGTCCCAATTAAAATGTGAAAACACCGAGGGGAAGAAATTTCAGCGGTATCTTGGTATAAGTGATGTCTCTGAGGTTGTATTAGAGGAGGAGTGGATGCTTTCTTTTATGAGAGCCCTGGGTGAAAGAAATAAGAATACTGGGGCAGGGGGCTGCTTCTCATTTCAGTCTGCAAAGGCTCTTATAGTGATGCCTCAGTGGGATCAGAAGAGGGTAATACCCCCCAGTTGTTCCTACTGGCCTTCTTCCTCTCCCGGGGGCAAGGTGCTCAAGGACTCATGGAAAGCTCCCGTGGGTCAGGAGGCAGCAGCCCCAGAGCTACCCTTGTGTGGTCAGAAGAGCCAGTGGGGCTCAGGTCAGTGTGATTCAGAATGTCTGCTGAGCTTTGCACTTCCATTAATTACGGGGACAGGAAACATACCTCTTTGAGCTCCCGAGCATTTGAAAATGAGAATGACATTAGACTTGGGCCAAGTTTGCCAGACTGCTGAGTAATTACAGACACATTATGATGCTGATTTCAACTTCCTCTGTCTCCCTTGGGTGGGTTGATTAGTAAATATTTTCTTTTTTCTTCTTTGGTTACTTCTGTCCTACTTGCTCTCTTGTTTTCCCTTCAGTCTCCCTTTGCCAAGTGGATTAGATAAACCAATGCTCACTGTATGTCTCTATATCCCCAGCCTGCTCCCCAGGCTTCACCCTCCGGATCTTATTTCTGGCCACAGATGTGAATCTTGCCGATTCATGCACACTCCCCATCACCTGCAGGAATAGCTAAGTTTCTCTAAGACAGACCTGATGAAGTAGGGCCCTCTTTTCCCCTCTTTTTTCCCCATATGAACTTACTTTGCACACCCCTGGCTTCATAGACCTTGAAGCCTCTGCGGCAATGACAAAGGTCCTGTCTGTGGCCTGAACACCAGTGGAGAGAGAAGCAGTTCCAGGTGTCCTTGGCCCAGACCCTCCTTTTCAGTGGGTTGGGCTAACGAGTCCGGAGGCCGACAGCTCACTTTAATGGGCAGGATGTATTTTCTAGTGATTCATCGCTTCCCCCACAAATTATGGATATGCATTCTCTACTGAGGCCAGTAACTTATTGAGAAGCCTTTTAAGCAGTAAATCCCCTCTCTTTTCCATTCTCTGGAGAGCGGTGACATTGCTCAAGTCACAGAGAAATACAGGGCTGCCCCTTGAGGGATGGTACTTTCTTAAACAAGAATTTTTTTTTTAACTTGTTACAGCCTCAGCAGGGAAACTTTTGGGGAAGCTCAGCAACCTCAGTCTGAGCAGCCTTGCTTCCCTCTGCTCTTGTGGAGCAGGGAGACCTGGCTGGGAATGTGGCACCAATTTGCGTTAATCAGAATGCATGACTTTTGTTTTGCTGTTATTATTTTATTTTGGCAAAAGAGCATTTATTTATGGGCTGGCACAGGAGGAGAGAGAGAGAGTAGATATCAGAAGGAAAGGCATGCCTCTCCCCTCATCCCCTGGTCTTGTTTTGGTTTGTAGGAAAGGGTTGGAGGCCATAGTGAGGGAACTGGAAAGGGGGATCTATGGGACTCTGGGCTCAAGCAGTTTCCCTTTGGGACATAGAAGCAGTGATGTTTGGAATTGTGACTGGACCCTTCCCCACTTCTGCAGGGCATCCCTCCAGCACCACCAGTACTGGCATCTTAGGCACAGACCCTGGTGTCTTCCTGAGCAAGGGCATGGACAAGAGGGACATGGAGAAGAAGGGGTTTATGCATAAACTTGGCATAAACATGGTGGCTGTGTGGATTAATGGTAAAGAGTGACAATTGTGGCTTCAGATTGCCTAGACCAGTTGTGCATCACTGGCCTAATTTCTTAATTCCTTTATGCCTCAGTTTCTCCATAAAAAAGAAATAATAGTAGTACCTAACTCATAGGGTTGATTTAAGCACTTTGAGAGAATTAGACAGGGCCTGACACATCATTAGCATTCAATAAACATGAGCCACTTTAAAAGTTATTAGATAAAGATTGGATTCGATGAGGGGCTCAAAATTTAGAGTGTACCCTTAATCACTTGGCATTAACAAATGATCCAGGCTCCAACTATAGAGAATCTGATAGAGTACATCTTAGAGCTAGCCCCAGCATTTGTATTTTTTAAAAAAGAACCTTCCCAGCTGAGTCTACTAAAAATGAGTGGGTAAGGATAATTCAATTAGGACAAGTTACCTTATATCTCTGAGAATCTGTGATTCACAGGTGAATGTGGGATGGCTAGAGAAAACTTTGTAGATCATTCATTCCCAATAGGGTTCAAAAGTTGGTTCTTTTTTTTAAAATTTTAAATGTCTTTTTTTAAGTGTTTATTTTTGAGACAGTGAGAGAGAGACCGAGCGTGAATTGGGGGAGGGACAAAGAGAGAGGGAGACACAAAATCCAAAGCAGGCTCTGAGCTCTCAGCACAGAGCCTGATGTGGGCCTTGAACTCACAAACCAAGAGATCATGACCAGAGCCAAAGTTGGACACTTAACCAACTGAGCCACCAAGGCGCCCCCCCCAAAATTGTTTCTTGCAGAAGGGGGATGGTGGGAAAAAATTCTCACTCTTTGAATGCACAGATATACTGTTTAACTGTTTATGTATTGTGTTTATATCTGTGATATTAAAATTTCATTGGAGGAGGGCAGTTAGGAAAAATTGTCTAAAAGGGCTCCTTAGGGGGGTTACAATGAAAAAAAAAATACTGAGAAACACTTTTATAAAGGAGTGTGTTTGATCTTAAGATTAAAGCAAAGATACACATTTTCCATCTTCCTTTCTGCTTGACTAACTCATATTGATGTTACTCTTAAGTTTTGAATAGGAAAAACAGTTACCTGGTAGTCCAGGGATATAAGAAAAAGAATTTCAAGACATTTGAAGATACCTGTGAGCTAAGATTTAAAGTAGACGTTTCATACTTGAGAGTTGTCTGTTTTGTTTGTTGTTTTTTAAGCCTAATAATTTTTGGAGTCTTTTTGCCCAGCCTGTCTGCTGCCTGGGTGGTCTAGACCTAGGAGGCAAAGAGATCTCAAAACCAGAGAAAACAGCATTTCCTCTGGGGCCATGTATTAGAGTTTGCAGAAATAAGCTGTAAAGAGGTTGGGCATAAGTGATGAAGGAAATACTCATTAATCAAAGCCTGATTGCCTATTTCTCAAACAGCTTAGTGACAATATAGTTGGAATTTTCTATTTCTGCCAAAGTCTCTCACACTAAGCACCTTGAACGAGACTTTATGGGCTTCTCTTCCATAGATTTATTGCTTTTCCTGCAAGAACATCCACCTTTTTAAATGCTGGGCAGAAGGAACTTGGGGTGTGAAACAGGTGTGCCTGCTTGTCAGGGATCGTGTCAAAGACAAAGAATCAAATGCCAGATGTGATCTTCTCTGGAAGCCATTTGCATAAGACTATGCTTCACATCAAAATGTGAACTTTCAATTTTCACATTGCAAATATTTGTTTTAGAAAGAATGGCCCCATCCCTTCCTTTCCACTCCTACGATAAATACATACACAAGCAGACACATCACCTTTCAGTGAAGTAACAAGTAAATAATGAGTGGGAAAATACTCAAAACTTGCATGAGAGGAAATAGTTATTATCCTTGATATTAGAAAAATTATAAATGTTATTATGTACTCATAAGTCACAAAGAAATGTCAAGACCCATAAAAATGTTCCAAATGTCATTCCTCACTAATAATTTAAGATGTATGAATTTAAAAATGAAAACGTATTCATCGACTCATTTTCTCAAAAAATTACAAGTAGAATTACCATACAACTCAGCAATTCCACTTCTTGGGAATATACCCCAAAGAACTGAAAGCAAGGGCTTCAACAGATATATTTATACTCATGTTTGTAGTAGCATCAGTCACAATAGCCAAAAGGTGGAAGCAACCAAGTGTGCACTGATGGATGAATGGATAATTGTGGTCTATGCATACAATGAATTGTACATATTAAATATGTGTAGTTCTTTGTATATCAGTGATATTAGATAAAGCTGTAAGAAATCCTTGAAGCGTCATTCATTAAAAAAAAAAAAGCCTGATTGCAGACCTTGACCCTGGGCCTGCCCACCTGTGGACCCCAGAACTGGACCCACCAACTCGTAGACCCCATCACCAGCCCCACTCACGTGCAGACCCAGTGAGTGGGTCCAGCCATGGGCCCTCTAGCCTACCTTCTCTGTGGTTCCTACCATCTGGTCTGCTCAGAATCTCTGACTGGACTGATTGGTGAAGGGCTTTCCCTGCTGAAGCCAATTTGTAAAGACTGGAAGAGATGACTGTGTCTTCAAATATGCAGTTTAAACTTACTAATCAAAAGATACAGAGTGGCTGTATGGATATAAAAACATAAGACCCAATTACATGCTGTCTATAAGAGACACCCTTTATTTATTTTTTTTTTAATTAAAAAAAATTTTTTTTTAACGTTTATTTATTTTTGAGACAGAGAGAGACAGAGCATGAACGGGGGAGGGACAGAGAGAGAGGGAGACACAGAATTGGAAGCAGGCTCCAGGCTCTGAGCCATCAGCCCAGAGCCCGACGCAGGGCTCGAACCCATGGACCGCGAGATCCTGACCTGAGCTGAAGTCGGACGCTTAACTGACTGAGCCACCCAGGTGCCCCAAGAGACACCCTTTAGATTTGAGAACACTCGTAAGCTGAAAATGAAGGGATGAGAAAAGATATTCCATGCAAATGGTAACCAAAAGGAGCAAGAATGGCTATATTTATATCATTCAAAAACTGTCAAAACAGACAAAGAAGATTGTTACATAATGATAAAATAGTCAATTCAACAGGAAGATATAAAAATGACAAATATACATGCACCCAACATGGAAACACCTGAATGTATAAAGCAAACATTGACAAATGTGAAGGGAGAAATAGATAGCAATACAATAATAGTAGGGGGCCTCAACAATCCTCTTTATTCATTCATTTATTCATTCATTCATTATCACTGGGTTGCAAGGATAGTTCAACAAATACAAATCAATCAACATGATACAACACATTAACACAATGAAGGATAAATAAAAAGGAGACGTGGAATCTATGATATCTCAATAGGTGCAGAAAGGCATTTGACCAAATTGAACACGCTTTATGATGAAAAACTCTCAACAGATTAGGTATAGAAGGAACTTACCTCAACACAATAATGCCATATATGTCAAGCCCACAGCTAACATCATACCTAATGACATAAAACGGAAACTTTTCCTGTAACGTGAGAATCCCCACTCTCCACTTCTATTTAACATAGTACTAGAAGTCCTAAACAGA
Organism: Panthera uncia; assembly: GCF_023721935.1. Taxonomy (NCBI): domain Eukaryota; kingdom Metazoa; phylum Chordata; class Mammalia; order Carnivora; family Felidae; genus Panthera; species Panthera uncia. Next base: position 64,927,713 of record NC_064818.1, on the reverse strand, counting down.
GCAATTAGGCAAGGAAAAGAAATAGAAGACATCTGAATTGGAAGAGAAAGAGTAAAATGATCTCTGTTTGTAGATGCCATGAAATTACATGTAGAGAATCCTAAAGATTCCACCAAAAACTGTTAGAACTCATAATCCATGTGGTAAATCTGTATACTGCAAAACATGACACTAATAAAAGAAATTAAAGTGGGCACAAATAAATGTAAAGACATCTCATATTCATGGATTGGAAGAAATCATATTGTTAAAATCCATATCAATATCTCAATGGTATTTTTTTTTACAGAAATAGAGAATACAATCCTATAATTCTAAATGGAACCACAAAGGAATCTAAATGGCCAAAGCAATTGTGAGCAAGAAGCACAAAGATGGAGGCATTATACTTCCTGACTTCAGAGGATATTACAAAGCTACAATATTCAATACAGTATGGTACTGGCATAAAAAACAGACACCTAGACCAATGGAACAAAACAGGGAGCCTAGAAATAAACTCATACATATACATTCAACTGATCTTTGACAAAGGTATCAAGAATGTAGAATGGGGAAAGAATAGTCTTTTCAATAAATGGTGTTGGAAAGACTGGATATCTACATATAAAAGAATGAAATTTGACCCTTATCATATACCATACATAAAAATTAATAAAAAATGGATTAAATACATAAAAGTAATGTCTGAAATGCTAAAGCTCCTGAAAGAAAACAGGGAAGACCTTTTTGACTTTGGGTTTAGCAATGACTTCTTGGATATGACACCAAAAACACAGGTAAAAAAAATCTAAAATAAACAAGAAACTGAAAAGCTTCTACAAAGCAAAGGGAAAACAATTAACAAAACGAAAAGGTGACCTATGCAATGGGCTAAAAGAAACCACATATCTGATAAAGGGTTAATATCCAAAATATATAAGGAACTCCTATAACTCAATGTCAAAAATATAAATAATCCAATTAAAAAATGGGCAAAGAGGGGCGCCTGGATGACTCAGTCGGTTAAGTGTCTGACTTCCGCTCAGGTCATGATGTTGCCGTTTGTGGGTTCAGGCCCCGTGTCAGTGTCTGTGCTGACAGCTTGAAGCCTGGAGCCTCCTTCAGATTCTGTGTCTCCCTCTCTCTCTGACTCTCCTCTGCTTGTGTTCTGTCTCTCAAAAATGAATAACTGTTTTTTTTGTTTTGTTTTGTTTTGTTTTAAAGTTTATTTATTTTTGAGAGAGAGAGAGAGAGACAGAGCATGAACGGGGGAGGGTCAGAGAGAGAGGGAGACACAGAATCTGAAACAGGCTCCAGGCTTGGAGCGGTCAGCACAGAGCCCGATGCGGGGCTCGAACTCACAGACTGCGAGATCATGACCTTAGCCGAAGTCGGGCGCTTAACCGACTGAGCCACCCAGGCGCCCCTGAATAACTGTTTTTTTAAAAAAGTCAAAACAAAGTTTAAAAAAATGGGCAAAGAAACTGAATAGATATTTCTCCAAAGAAGACATACAAATGGTGAACAGTTTTATGAAAAAGTGCTCAACGTCACTAATCATCAGGGCAATGCAAATCAAAACCACAGTATCACCTTATATCTGTTAAAACGGCTATTATAAAAAAGACAAGAGGCAACAAATGCTGGTGAGGATGTTGAGAAAAGGGAACAGGTATGCACTGTTGGTAGGAATGAAAATTGGTGCAGCCACTGTGAAAAACAGCATGGAAGTTCCTAAAAAAATAAAATAAAACTACCATATAATCCAGCAATCTCGCTTCTGGATATTTATTCATTTATTATTTATTAAATTTTTAAAAATGCTTTTATTCATTTTTGAGAGAGAGAGATACAGAGCACTAATGGGGGAGGGGCAGAGAGAGAGAGGGAGACACAGAATCCGAAGCAGTCTCCAGGCTCTGAGCTGTCAGCACAGAGCCTGACATGGGCTCAAACCCATGAACTGTGAGAGCATGACCTGAGCCAAAGTCAGATGCTTAACCGACTGAGCCACCCAGGCTCCCCTCACTTCGGGATATTTAGCCAGAGGAATTGAAATTAGGATCTTGAAGAGATATCTGCACTTGCATATTTACTGCAGCATTATTCACAATAGCCAAGATTTGGAAGCAACCATTAGGGATGACTGGATTAACAAAATGTGGTATATACACAATGGAATATTATTCAGCCATAAAAAGAAGGAAATCCTGCCATTAGCAATGATACAGATGAACAAGGAACATACTGTACTAAGTAAAACAAGCCATGCACACAAGTAAAAATGGTACATGATACCACTTATATGAGGAATCTGAAATAGTCACACTCAGGGGCAGAGAATAAGTAGTGGTTGCCAGGGGCTCCAGGGAGGTGAAAATGGTGAAGTATTAATTAAAGAGTGCAAAGTTTCTTCTTTTTTTTTTTTTAATTTTTTTTAACGTTTATTTTTTTATTTTTGGGACAGAGAGAGACAGAGCATGAATGGGGGAGGTGCAGAGAGAGAGAGGGAGACACAGAATCAGAAGCAGGCTCCAGGCTCTGAGCCATCAGCCCAGAGCCTGACGCGGGGCTCGAACTCACGGACCGCGAGATCGTGACCTGAGCTGAAGTCGGATGCTTAACTGACTGAGCCACCCAGACGCCCCAAGAGTGCAAAGTTTCTGTTAGACAAGATGAATAAATCCTAGAGATCTACAATATAGCACAGCACCTATAATTAACAATAGTGTATTGTATACTTAAATATTTGCTAAGAGGATAGTTTTCATGTTAAGCATTATTTTCACAAAAACAATAAAATAAAGAGGGTGGGAGTTAAAAAACAAAATAAGCCACAAATTTCAGCTATTTAAGCTGTGAAAGGTTAAAAAATTTCTCGGGTTTGCTTTTTAACATAGAAAATTGTGGCTATGAACACTGATTAATATACAGAGTTGTTGAATCATTATATTATGCACCTGAAAGTAATATAACACTGTATGCTAATTATACTTCAATAAATAAAGAAAAAAGAGAAATTATGTAATCTTTTTCAGATTTTTTGTTATGTTTTCTACCTAGCTGGGCCCAAAGATATGACTAACTAAAAATAAATAAAGACAAATCAATTAATGACATTGTGTGTATAGTTTTTAAGAACATGGGCTCTGGAGTCAGACTAGATGAGACCAAACATAGGTTCTGCTGCTTTAATGGCTATGTGACTTTTGGGAAGTTATCGAACCTCTCTGAGCGTCTGTTTTCTTACTCATGTGAATAATACTAGTATTTACCCTATAAGCAATTGATGAGATTAAAGGAGATAATACTGATAAAAAGTTTTAGCACAAAACCTGGCACATTTTAAGACTCAAATATTGTCAAGAAGTGATGGTGATAGAAGTTATTATATATTTATGATAAATATCATTAATCTCACTCATTTCTGTTCTGATGTACCTTCAGATATCCAAGATACCAAATAAATAATATTCTGCCTATGTTATATTTCAAAAATTCGATATTCAGTGCTCGCATGAGTCTTGCTTACCAGACGTCCTAGATATGTATGTGTGTACATGGATGGGCATGTAGCTATTCTCCAATACACTTGCATGTTTGTGTTAAGTGTTCAGCAGCACCACTCGTGAACATTGACGGACAGGTCATCTCCCATTTGGGACTCTCCCTCCTAGGTCTCTGTTACCGACTCAGTGTTTCTCTTTCCGATATTCGTTCCGTTCCCCCCAGATGAGTCTGATTTGGTCCTTTGGTTCCAGTAACATAAAATACTTTTCAGGTTTTATTTTACTTTAAAAATAAAATTTACTCTTGGGGTGCCTGGGTGGCTCAGTCGGTTAAGTGTCTGACTTCGGCTTAGGTCATGATTTCATGGTTCGTGAGTTCAAGCCCTGCATCAGGCTCTGTGTTGGCAGTTTAGAGCCTGGAGTCTGCTTCAGATTCTGTGTCTCCCTCACTCTCTGCCCCTCCCCCACTCACACGCTGTCTCTCTTTCAAAAATAAACATTAAAAGTTTTTTAAAAACATAAAATTTACACAAAACCTATCTCCCAAAGACATTAATTGTGGATATTTGGTATATGTTCTTCCAAAGTATTTCGTGTGTGTGTGTGTGCGCGCATGTGTCGTAATTTTGGGAGAAGGAGAAATAACAACTTTTTTCTCTTCTGTTGTTATTGTATTTTTTCCTGACCCCTGCTATGGCATTACTACATTTCTTTTAAAAAGAAAACATAAATATCCTTGAATATGATAGATAAATAATGGTACATTTCCACTATAGAATGTAAAGTCACCATTAAAATTATTTATATAAGTATTTCAAAGTATAGGAAAATAATCCCAATGTTACTTAGTGAAAAAATCTACATAAAACTATGTTACCAGAATAAGCTTCTTCTTTTGTTAAAAAGGTATTTATCTGAAGATATATTTAATCATTATATATCATTATATAGCTAAAGAACCAAACAGATATATAAGTAGTCAGAAAGAGAAGCAAGTCTGGCCAGCCATTTAGGAATGGAGACCCTAGAGATTGCCATCACAGGTATCAAAACAGGGAGTGTTTTACATAAGGAAGTGCCAAAATGTCAAATGCCACTAAGATGTCACATAAGATCAGGGTAAAAATTAATCCAATGGTTTTGACAACAAGATAATAAAGCAAGTCTGATTCCTTTATTAATCTATTTAAATTATTGAAATAATCCTTACTCTTTGTTTAAAATTATGACAGTCAGCCATCTCCTATGAATTAGGGAACACTGTTTTTTTCTCTCCTGAGTAGGAAGACTTTTCATGATGCGGAGCCAAAGATTCCCGAGATGTAGCTTCAAATAAGTACAATGTGTTTATCAATTAATTCTACAATGGAGAAATCTGGCAGGCACCAGGCAGGTACAAGTTTACCTCTCCCAACATGGGGCTCATGAATATCAGGTCTCCTGATACGATGTGCTGAGAACATGGCATCACTTCTGTGGGATTCTTGATAAAATGCAAAACTAATGATGGACAGCAGAAAACTTTAACCCAAAGGACATTCTATAATTAATTAGCTTGTACTCTTTAAAAAAATTTTTTTTTCATGTTTATTTTGAGAGAGAGAGAACGAGAACAGGGGAGGGGCAGAGAGAAGGGGAGAGAGAGAAACCCAAGCCGGTTTTGTGCTATCAGCACAGAGCCCTAAGCGAGGCTTGATGCAAGACCCGATCCCATGAACCACGAGATCAAGACCTGAGCTGAGATCAGGAGTCGGATGCTCAACTGACGGAACCATTCAGGAGCCAGAAAATTTTGACCATCTTTCCTGAAGACAGATCCTACAGATCCCACTACTGCTAAACTGGGTGACATTGATTTACCTACCATAAACATGTAATTTGGGAAAAGTGAGCTGTTTTATTTATTTTTATTTTTTCATGTTTATTTTTGGAGAAAAAAAAAAGAGAGCACAAGTGTTCATGAGCGGGGGAGGGGCAGAGAAAGAGGGGGACAGAAGATTTGAAACGGGCTCCACGCTGACAGCAGAAAGCCCGACACAGGGCTCAAACTCACGAATCGTGAGATCATGACCTGAGCCAAAGTTGAACGCTTAACCAACTGAGCCACTGAGGTACCCCAAAAGTGGGCTATTTTTAAAAGCTTTGATTATTATTTAATCATGTGAATTTGGATTTGGGGATGACTTTTTTCTCTTTATTTGTACATTGGGGAGAGAAATTGCTTTGAGAAATAAAACAAGTCCGTAAGAAAAAAATATAACAATAATGTCATTATTATTAACAATAATAGCTACTCTTCACTTGCTTAATATAAACTAGGCATTATACCAAGTACTTTGCATAAGTTAGCTTACTTAGCTCTCAAAATTCTATTGGTTATTATGTCCTCAGATTTATATACAAAGATTATAAATGCAGAGTGGTTAAGTGATTAAATGATTTGCTCAAAATCACAAAACTATTAAGGTGACAAAGCTGGGATTGACCCCTCCAGCTCTTTTTGTCACATCTGAATCAGGGAAGGCTGTGGATTAGACACATTCCGTCCCCTGAGAATCAACATCATTCAATGTCTCTCTGTATCTCCTAATGTGTGCAAGTCACAAATATCAAAGTTCTGATGGTAGCCCAAAGAATGAACAAGCAAACGATAATCTTTTCCTTCTAGTAAACTTGTCTGGCTGCACTCACCCTTCCATTTTCCATCATCTCTCTGCTTAAGGAATTTATGGAGATATTTCAGACTATATTCCATCACCAAGAAAGATTCTAATGGCTCAGCTAGTGCTGGATAGTAAGAAATACAGTGAGAACAAAAGATAAAGTTTATAAACAATCCTGTGCTGCGCTGATGTTTCTGGATGGCAAAACCACAAAATGACATTTATGGGTCTCATGTTGAATTTCATCTTCATGTTGAATTTTACCTTTATGTAGAGGAAGGAGGAAGAGGTGACCTAGGAGTCAAGAACAAAACCCCAAGAAAGATGGCAATTTCAGCAATTTGGGTGGCCCTTCTGCCTCCTAATTCATGCCAAAGCATCTGTCCGCAGCCCCACACTGACCACCCTCAAGGAGGCTGCCAAACTAAGGAAAGCTAAGGCTGCTGAATGGTCAAATAGAATAATGAAGCTTTAGAATGTTTTCTTGCCTTTTTTTTCTTTTTTTTTTTTTTTTTTTTTCTGAGTGAGCCAACGGAGACTTATTTTGCCATCATGGCAATTTTACAGCTGTAATTAGTGGATATCTTCACAGTAGTATTTTGTACCCCTAGAGTTCTCTTTACTCTTTTTGGGCACCTTTGCAGTGGGGTATGTCAAGGGAGAAGAGCGGCTCAGGTGTCAGTCCCAGGAATGATTTATGCTTAAAAGTTTAATTTCCAATGCTATGTTTCTCCAATATAAATCATCCTGTTCCAGTGAGAGAACTAGTTATATACCCTTTTCAAATATGTTTTCCCAACTAATGATCCTACGTGGCTTAAAATTATACTGACAGAAAAACAACTGCAGTGGCTTTTAAACTAATGATACAATCCATGGATAATTTCCTCTAAATAGCTCAGAGATGTGAATGAATGAATCATATATCATTGCAGGAAGCAATTTCCTTCAATGGATTCTACCTGATGGAATCACAATGCATTTCAGTTTGGGTAAAAGCTTTCCATTGAAATAAGACTCTGAAACTGGCTCCAGAGAAAAACCTAAACCCTGAGGGGAGACAGCTGTGAATATATTTAGAACTTTCCCCTTTCTGGGAGCTCTTGTGTTACAAATGTCTCAATTCTTTGCACAGCAACTTATATCATGAAGGAATCTAATGACGTAGGTGGCTTTCAACAATTCTTCCCAAGTTTCATTCCCCTTAATGTGGGTTGGCATTTTTGATGGGTCACCATCCTGCAATGTCATAACCACATTGCTTCAGAGGTTTCTTTCTTTCTGATCTATACTATATCTCAGATGCAGGTGTTCATCAGGAAACTAAGGCATCTTCACAAACGAAATGGCAGCTCCTGGGATGTTGTAATGGGGTATAAAGAGATGCATCCCAGGGCCAGACAGATTTAAAAATAATATCTTTTGCGTTTTGCTTTTAGCTCTATCATGTCAATATTCTGGTGTGTGTGTGTGTGTGTGTGTGTGTGTGTGTGTGCGCGCGCACGCGCACGCAAGTGTCTGTGAGTCTGTGATAGAGATAATTTCTCCCAATCTGGGGGTAGATCTTAAATAGGACATCCTATTTATCTTTGTTTGCCAAAGTGTTACCTTTGCTTGTCTTGTTTCTAGGTCCTTTCTGGGAGAGGAATAATCAAACAACTCGAAACTCAAGGAATACAAAAGAATTACACAAAATCAAGCCCACCTTGGCTCAGATTCTAGTATGTAAGTCTTCTAATGCTCCTTTACATTGTAACTGCAAAATTATATCTGACCTCATGCTGCTGCCATCATGATGGTTACGTTATCTCTTTAAAGAGACCACAGCCACCTTATGGACAGAGAGAGTGCTTTAGAGTCACCACTGCCCCTTAAACGGGGTTGGCTATGCTTCTAGTTGATGTCTGATGCGTTGCAGAATAGCTTTGCTCAATATAGACTTAGAACAGGTGGAAGGAGTTTTATGTGACATAGTTTCTTTTAACCATCTGACTCACAGGTTCTGGGGGTCATTTGGAGCATATAATACACTTGCCTATAGCATGGAACTAGAGCTTAGGGTGAGAAATCATAAAATCTGAGCTCTGGTCCTTTCTCTGACACCTAATTGGTTAAATGATGTTTAATGACTTCATCCACTGAATGAGGATAACACCTGTTCCGATGCCCTACTGGGCTGCTGTGAGGATGCGAGATATGAGGAATGCAGACACTGTTTAGTGTCACACAAAGGCCTAAGCATCATTACGGACACTGTGTCGTGGCACTCTCTGGGACTTGGGAATAGCCATAGTGATAATTACACGATGCAGGAAAGAAGAGACACAGTAAAGGTAGGAGTCAGTAAAAAAGATTTATGGGCACTTGCTGTCCTATATATTTATGAGGAGATTAAAAAAAGGTTTGAGATAACCAGCATCCTTCCACAAACACTTGTTTAACAATCACTATATTCCAGCACTTCCACACATTCTATTAGTCATGATAATAATGATAAAAGCCACCATTTATTAAAAGCTTATGATGCTCCAGGCCCCACAGCAAGAAATGTAATAGGTGTAGTCATCACTGAGTGGATTTGAGATTATTATTCCTATTTTACAAATGATGACATTGGGACTTAAAGAAGTTCAGGATCTGTCCTGAGGCCATCCAGCTAATGAGGGACAGAAAGAGTGAAAGTCGTGAAGGCATGGAGTCTGGGCTCAGCACCAGCCTCTGTTACATCCTGCTGCCTTCCTCATCTGGTGGCTTTATGTTCTATGCCACCAGGCTCATCCCCATGTTAAACTGGTTCTATACATCATGTGGCATTATGGACGCCAGTTCAGAGGCCTTGCTGGGGGTGCTACTGTTGTGTCAGATCAGAACAGGGTCAGACTCTGCAGCTAGTTCTCTGGAAGGTGCATGGCCTTTCCTCGGCTAACTCCCGGTAATACTGTTAAGTGCAAGATCAACATCACATTTCACCCATCCCGGGAGACTGTAAATAACAGATGGTGAGGTAACTGGGTCCAGAGCGCCAAGATTAACGAAGATGATACAGGCAGATCTTAGCAGTCCAGATAGGAGTCTGGGGATCAATGTATTTGGAAAACAAGCACTGCCCAGTCACCAGGGGGCACCCAAGTGAAACCCGGTGCCATGTTGAGAGGCTGCTGAACCAGCCCAAAGATGACTGTCTGCTGGGTAGAATGATTTGTTTTTAGAGCCAGTGAGAGGCAAGTAGGTGACCCCTTTCCATGACTGGGACAAAGCTGGGCCCCCAACAGACCCTTACATGGAGAAGAACTCGGGCCAGATATGCATTTGGCAGCCATTTCTAGACTGCATGGGTATTTCTTAGACTCCAGAGAGTTGCACACTCCAGGGTAATTCAGATTTTGGCACCAGTGCTCAGGCCTAAAGGAATCAATGGAAAGATAAATGAATGATCTCCTTCCAATGTGAGTGATGGGATGCCGTGTCACCGTGAAGCTGGCACAAAGCCTGCCCACAGACACATGGCCCAGGCCTGAGGAAGAGCAATCTTAGCTCTCCCTTTCTCCTACAGTTAAAAACACACAAACTAATCCAAATTGCACTGTGCTTCATTCCACTGTATATTTCAAGGGAAGTGAAAGCCTTTGCTCTTTTATTCTGAGCTTGATATGCTTCATGGTTCTTGCAGCCATTTCTCTGATTTCTTTTTTTCTTTTTTAATTTTTATTTAATTTATTTTTTTAATTTACATCCAAGTGAGTTAGCATATAGTGCAACAAGGATTTCAGGAGTAGATTCCTTAGTGCCTCTTACCCATTTAGCCCATCCCTCCTCCCACAACCCCTCCAGCAACCCTCTGTTTGTTCTCCAAATTTAAGTCTCTTCTGTTTTTGTCCCCCTCCCTGTTTTTATATTATTTTTGCTTCCCTCCCCTTATGTTCATCTGTTTTGTATCTTAAAGTCCTCACATGAGTGAAGGCATATGATATTTGTATTTCTCTGACTAATTTCGCTTAGCATAATATCCTCTAGTTCGATCCATGTAGTTGCAAATGGCAAGATTTCATTCTTTTTGATTGCTGAGTAACACTCCATTGTGTGTGTGTGTGTGTGTGTATGTGTGTGTGTGCACACACACACATACACACACACACACACAACACATCTTCTTTATCCATTCATCCATCGATGGATATTTGGGCTCTTTCCCTATTTGGCTATTGTCAATAGTGCTGCTATAAACATTGGGGTGCATGTGCCCCTTCAAAACAGCGAAGCCTGCATCCTTTGGATAAATACCTAGTAGCGCAATTGCTGGGTCGTAGGGTAGTTCTATTTTTGATCTTTTAAGGATCTTCCATACTGTTTTCCAGAGTGGCTGCACCAGTTTGCATTCCCACCAGCAGTGCAAAAGAGATCCTCTTTCTCTGCATCCTTGCCAACATCTGTTGTTGCCTGAGTTGTTAATGTTAGCCATCCTGACAGATGTAAGGTGGTATCTCATTGTGGTTTTGATTTAAATTCTTTTTTTTTTTTTCAACGTTTTTTATTTATTTTTGGGACAGAGAGAGACAGAGCATGAACGGGGGAGGGGCAGAGAGAGAGGGAGACACAGAATCGGAAACAGGCTCCAAGCTCCGAGCCATCAGCCCAGAGCCTGACGCGGGGCTCGAACTCACGGACCGTGAGATCGTGACCTGGCTGAAGTCGGACGCTTAACCGACTGCGCCACCCAGGTGCCCCTGGTTTTGATTTATATTTACCTGCTGATGAGTGATGTTGAGCATTTTTTTTCCATGTGTCTGTTAACCATCTGGATGTCTTCTTTGGAGAAGTGTCTATTCATGTCTTTTGCCCATTTCTTCACTGGATGATTTGTTTTTTGGGTGTTGAGTTTGAGAAGTTCTTTATAGATTTTGGATATTAACCCTTTATCTGATATGTCATTTGCAAATGTCTTCTCCCATTCTGTCGGTTGCCTTTTAGTTTTGCTGATTGTTTCCTTCGCTGTGCAGAAGATATTTATTTTGATGAGGTCCCAGTAGTTCATTTTTGCTTTTGTTTCCCTTGCCTCCGGAGACGTGTTGAGTAAGAAGTTGCTGTGGCCAAGGTCCAAGAGGTTTTTGCCTGCTTTTTTCTCTAGGATTTTGATGGCTTCCCGTCTTACATTTAGGTCTTTCATCCATTTTGAGTTTATTTCTGTGGATGGTGTAAGAAAGTGATCCAGGTTCATTCTTCTGTATGTCACTGTCTAGTTTTCCCAGCACCATTTGTTAAAGAGGCTATCTTTATTCCAATGGATACTCTTTCCTGCTTTGTCCAAGATTAGTTGGCCATACATTTGTGGGTCCACTTCTGTGTTCTCCATTCTGTTCCATTGATCTGAGTGTCTGTTCTTGTGCCAGTACCATACTGTCTTGATGATTATAGCTTTGTGATACAGCTTGAAGTCCACCACTGCCCTGATTTCTTTGCAGCACAGATGCCATGACAGAAGGTAGTCATGATCTTTATAAAGTATTTTTCTTTTATTTGTTATTTTTTAGAGAGAGAGAGAAGTGAGAGCAGGGGAGAGGGGCGGAGGGAGAGAGAGTGAATCTTAAGCAAGAGCCATGCTCAGTGCAGAGCTTGATGTGGGGTTCAATCCCATGCTTGGGATCACACCTGAGCTGAAATCAAGAGTCAGGTACTCAACCCACTGAGCCACCCAGGCGCTCCTATAAAGTATTTCTACACAAGGGGACCTTGTGGCTAATTAATGCTGCACACAGCAGGCAGCTACTTCCCACTTCTCATCCTACTCAGAGGGCAAAGTCATAATCCTCATTTTTCCTGGCCGTTGGTTGCCTGTGAATGAAAAACCAGCTTATTTCAGAAGCGTCCCTAAACTCCAACCCAAATGAGAGTTTAAGTGAGAACCACAGCCTTTATGAGCTATTGACAATGATTTATCACTGTTATGTTCACTGATGGAAGATCGCAAGCTCTGTGCTGGGCGGATAAAGAGAGCCAGGTGCTCGCCCCAGCCCTTCTACAAACTGTTAGTTTGTCCTATTTAACCCATCTGGATCTCAGTGTACTCATCTGCACCATGTGAGGGTTAGTTTCATCCTCCTGTAATAGGCTGTGAGGCTATAAAGTATAAATGAACATTCATGTGCATATCATTAAAGCATTTAGAGTCATGGATGTGGATAACATTAGTGAGGTTTAGCTACCATCTTTTTTTTGTTGTTGTTCCAGATGCCTAATAGGTATTTAATGTAAAAGTAATATTATTTCTACCAGAACCTACTTCTGGGCTTTCGGTATACCATTGAAAGATAATGGTCATCTTTGGAATTATGACTCAAATATAATATGTTTGTATATCATCCCCTTGTTAGTTTACTACTTATTGTTATTATTGGTATCATACAGGCTGTAAAAACTGTTCTAAGTTACTCCCTCCCTTGGGTATGATGGAATACTGCCCCATCCTCCGCCTTGTTCAGTTTCTGCTGTCATGCCATGACCAGGAACATCCCCCACCCAGTCCCTCACAACTGGTTGTCATAAGGACAACCAAGCCCTCCCATAATGCATCCTTTGGCTCTTTAGTGAGAGAGAGCACAGGCTCTAGTCTGAACCAATATGTTCTTATATAAAGTGCTCTGGGCAAAAGTGCTCTTCAAACACAAGGCATTAGAATGACTGATGAATATAGCCCCTATCATTGTTATGCCTCCACGGGAAAAATTGTGACACTTATATTGAAAAAGAAGCACAAGACAGCATGAAATCACCCTTTGTGCGGAATTTCAGCCATTGTAAAAAGTGTTTGAAACAACCCAGACCTGAGTGGGAGCCCTTGCCAGGATAATGGATTGCACTGTATCCTGGAAAGAAGAGCCAGGAATCCAATGTGGGATTTATGTCCTGTGTTCCTGTGAGCTGGGTTTGCTTCGCTCCCATGATCTCTCTCATCTTAAGCCACATGCCCGGGAGACAGGTTCTGTGCGTGCTTTTGTCCCAAACTATGTCTTCCTCTTAGACACAGATTCCTTCACTGTTAAATGCTTACATTGTTGTCGAAGTTTCTCTGTGTGTCTCTTCACCCCGACTAGACTGTATACCTTTGAGGACACTGACTAACCATTCTACTTTTCTCATTTCCCTCTTTGGCTCAAGAAGGATGCTTGTAGGGTGCCAGAGTAGACACTCATGAATACATACCGAATGAATTAATAAATGAATGGACATATAGATGGGTGAATGTGCCAGTGAATCCAACTCTTATTTTATTGGTTAAATTAAAAAAAGAATTTCGTGAAATATTGAATATACAAAAAGGTATATACACTAATATGATGAATAACTGTGGACCCACCACTCTGATTCACACTATGAATGCCTCATGCCTCTCCCTGTTCATGTTCCCCTTTCTCCTTCTCAGGAGGTTACTAAACTTGGTGTTCATCATTTCCATCTTTACTCTTTATATCTTACTACATTTGTATGGATCCCTAACAAAAACTACATTATTTTTTGTCTGTTTTAAAAATTTACAAAGTATTGTTGTATCTATATACTTCATAAACTTGCATTTAGAATAAAAATATGTTTGCTGATGTGTATGTATGCATATGTATGCATGTTGATACACATCATTCTTTTTTTAAATGTTTGTTTATTTATTTTGAGAGAGAGAGAGAGAGAGAGAGAGAGAATGGTCAGAGATAGGAGAGAGAGAATCCCAAGCAGGCTCTGCACTGATGTGGGGCTTGATCTCACAAACCATGAGATCATGACCTGAGCTGAAATCAAGAGTTGGATGCTTAACCGACTAAGCCACCCAGGTGCCCCAATTCACATCATTCTTATTCAGCATCTTTGATGAACAGTATTGTATTGTGTGACTATGTCATCAAAATGTATCCGTGTTCGTGTTGGTGGAATCACTGTCTTACCCATGTCTCCTTGGGCGTCTGTGGATAGGATTCTGCAGTCCCCAAGGAACAGAATTGCTGGGTCACAATAGATGTGTATTCTTAAATTTACCGGGATTGCTGGATAAGGATCCAAAGTGATTGTACCAATTTATCCTTCCATGGGTCTGCATTTATAAAAATTAATGCTTGCCTCTTTGGGTGTTGACTTCTACAAGAGGGTCTTTCTGTGTCAGACTTGCCTGAGGGCCTCTGAGATATGCTGATTCCTGTCCGAGGGCTAGGGCTCTGCCCACAGAGGTCTGAGTGGTGTGCTAGAGTGCTGCCTCGGTGTCTACAGCATTGAAATTTTCTCTTCCTAACCTTCGACTGTCTACAGCCAACTTATTGCAAACAGAGATTCCACCAAAATAGAAGGTTGTCTTTAATGGCGAAGGAAGCATTCCCTTCATCTAAATGTCATCTGTGTTAACAGGACGGCATATGGTCCCCTTTCCCATGTGCCTGGTCTCCCTGTGTCTGACGTCTTTGATATCCCATTATATTGTGTTGTGGGATCCTGGCACCGTAGGGTGACAATGTTGCTGCTAGAATTCTGTGGTTTTGGTAACAATAGATCTCAGTGTAATACCTCCTAACGACTATTTATTAGATACCATAATGCTTCAGCATAGAGGGTATTAAATCAGACTGTGTAGTATTCGGATCATATTTCAAAATGGAAACACGTGTTAGGTGAGCATGTAAATAAGGATTTGCTGCCTGAAGTATCCCATCATGATTTGGAGTGGAGGTGGTTTTCCCCCTTCTTATACTTACTTTTCCCTTCGAATGTGATAGAGATTCATCGGGGGCCTAAACACTTTAAGAAACATTTTTCTCTGTTTACACTTGGCCCTTTTTTTTTCAATTAGGATTTGAAGTGGCTAGTATATTTTCCATTTCACTTGTTTCTAATGTAAACTGTCTTCTTAAAAAATAAAATACATCTAGAAAGTGCACCAATAATAAGCTTACAAACTGATGCCATTTTGCAAAGTAAATGCTTTCCTGCCCCAGCAGTTAGATCAAGAAGCAGAACAGGATCAGGACCTCAACCCCATTCCTGCTCTCTTTCAGTCATAGGGTAGACACTATTTGTTTATTTCTCACTCCCAGGGTAAACACTCTTTTGTTTATTTTTTTCCTCCATAGATGCATTCCCTAAACCAAACCACCACTTTGAAACATGATGTGTTCAGGGGCGCCTGGGTGGCTCCGTCGGTTAAGCATTCGACTTCGGCTCGGGTCATGATCTGGCGGTTCGTGAGTTTGAGCCTCGCGTCCGGCTCTGTGCTGACAGCTCGGAGCCTGGAGCCTGCTTCAGATTCTGTGTCTCCCTCTCTCTTTGCCCTTCCTCCGCTCGCACTCTGTCTCTCTCTGTCTCAAAAATATATAAGCGTTAAAAGAATTTTTAAAAAAAAATTTTTTTAACGTTTATTTATTTTTGAGACAGAGAGAGACAGAGCATGAACGGGGGAGGGTCAGAGAGAGGGAGACACAGAATCTGAAACAGGCTCCAGGCTCTGAGCAGTCAGCACAGAGCCCGGCGCGGGGCTCGAACTCACGGACCGCGAGACCACCACCCGAGCCGAAATCGGCCGCTTAACCGACTGAGCCACCCAGGCGCCCCAAGAATTTTTTTTTTTAATGTGTTCAGTAAGAGCCAGAAAGATGAAATGACTCACTCAAGGTCACATCAACAGTTCATGAAGAACAAGGCCTGGAATTCTAGCCTCTTGGCCCCAGCCAGTGTCCACTCTGGAATGATTTACTGTAACTGTTTTTTTTCCCACTGAAATGCGGCAAGAAATGCAGTGACCCACTGAATGATGGACTTTCTTTGTGCGCTATGGAGTTTACCCACATTGGGTTCCCCTGTCCACTAGCATCTATATATTTCTAGAACCTAATGCCTGTCACACATGGGGAGCCAAACTTATATTTCCACACATGTGTAAGTTTCAGGATCTTATGAATAGAGGGTAAGATTTGAAAAACAATGCATGAAATATTTACCACCCAGCACTCTTCTGATGGAAATAACCAACTAGAGAACATATTAGCACTCCGTGCCCTGTCTCTGAGGGAGAAAGGAAGGACTATAGTCAGGTTCACACCAGTTATGCAACCCAACACTTAACAACTGTCCGGGTGTGCACTGCAATCTGATCACATTCAACACATACTAATTTTATTTATCCAGATTGAAAACACTTTTCTTGACAATAGTCCCTGGACATTAACTGGGCTTTCAGAGTAGTGTGGTGTAGTAGAAAGAGCTTGAAATTGTGAGTCAGATAGATCAGTCTTCTTCCCAGTTTTCCTATGGATGAACAGTGTGGCCAAGTCACCTCGACTTGCTAAGCCTTGTTCTGCATCTGTAAAATGGGGAGAATCAAGTAGCGTTTGTGGTGATGTATGTGAATCATTTGGCACAGTGTGTGGCACCCAAAGAGCTCTCAATGGATGGTAACTGACTCCTTGCTAACCTTAGCTAGGGGTCAGCAATCTCCTTTTTAGCATCTGTCGCATTGATGACAATATTATTTGGTATTTTTTTTAAGTTTATTTATTTTGAGAGAGAGAGACGCACACAGAGAGAACGAGCATGTGTGCACAAGCTGGGGAGGGGCAGAGAGAGAAGAAAAGAGAGAATCCCAAGCAGGCTCCACGCTGTCAGCAGGGAGCCCAATGGGGAGCTTGATCTCACAAATGGTAAGATTGTGACCTGAGCCGAGACCAAGAGTCTGATGCTTAACCGACTGAGCCACCCAGGTGTCCCTGTTTGGTATTTGATAGATAATAATAGTTCTTTAAACGTATATGGCAAGAACCCTTTCTCATATTCAAAAGAAGACTCAGCTGAACTTTCACATAAGAAAGATATGCCTGGCTGTCTCTGGAAACATCCCCCTCTCCTCATCTCAGGGTTAGAAGGTGTCCTGTGGAAGGATTGGACTTCCTTAGCTCACAGGATTGAGAAGTTTAATTGAATTTTATCCTGATCTCAAGGGTCAGGGAGCCCCCAGCCCCCAGCCCCCATCTGTATAACTCAGGTAAGAGGATAATTACAATACAAAGTGGGAACCTTGATAAAGGGAGGGCAGGGCATTAGGGTAGCACAGAGGAGAAATAATATGGATCTGAGTCCTGAGGATAAGAGCTTCCTCTTTTATGATAATTCATGAATACACACACATATGCATGCACACACACATAATGCACATATGTGAACACACACCAACACACACCAACACACACACCGACACACACACACCGACACACACACACACACACACACACACACACACATCCATCCTACACAGAAAACCAGGGCCTTAGCCACAGAGGCTCGCTCATCACTCCTGCCTTATTTCTAGTGACAAATTCTGCTTGATTTCTGTCAGGAAGGGCTTCTCAGCCCAATTCGTTTTCTTTCCAACGCCTAGGTAATTATTCGAGAGACAATTATTATACATGTTGAATACTTTATTTTCTAGACAAATCTCAGACTTCAAGCATTTTTTAAGTTGGTAATTTTAAGAAAGCAACTGGAATTAGGGAAATGTTCTCACTGGTTAGTAATTCTTTAACATAGGACATATAAAATAGATTTTAAAAGAGGGAAATTTAAAAAAAAAAGGTTACTAACAGTTTTATTGGCTCAAATGAAAGTTTCAAGTTCTGTCGGAGAACAATAAAGAGACCCTAATAGGAATCGGTTTTCTGTGCTTGCACGTCCGTTTTAATAAACGGGGCAGATAACGAATTTGTGGGAAAACCTTATCTGGTTGGATTCTCGCTAGAACCCCATATGCAGCTTTAAATTGGGCTTGGACTACATTTAGCAAAGAACAGGTGCCTTGTATCCATATCAAAGTTTGAGAAGCACTGCACCCAGCAGCTTTTGTCCCAGAGTGACATTGCTCTCGCCATTCCCCTTAGCCGCACATGGCTTCCACCCACCCCTGCCTGTGAATATCTACATGCTACAAAACACGAAGGAAACAGAGAAGGCTTTTCTGCCCCTACCCTCCACCATGAAACCTTCTTTGGTCAACCATGTCCCTTTTCTGAAGCACATATGAACCATTTGGGTGGCACCGAGCAGAGGGCATCATCATGCCCGTGGCCTGCCATATCCTGTCCCCCACAGGACAGGTGTCAAATGCGATGGCTAATTTCATGAGCACGAAAGCCAGACTGCTGGGGTTCACATCTCAGCAACTCCGCTCACTAGCCAGTGACCTTGAGCAGGTTACTTAACCTCTCTGTGTCTCAGTTTCCTCACATGTAAAATAGTGATGAATAACAGCACTTGTCTTTTGGACTGTTATGAGAATCTATTAATACGTGTAAGGCACTGCACTTTCAACGTGGCACTCAAGAAATGGCACCTTGGCATTACTGAGGGTAGAAGGGCTGTCATTCCCCTTAAAATCCCACCCAGCACCTGATACAGCACCTGACACACAAAAATTAACATATTAAGTGATTTTGACAACAAACACTCACCACCTACAGAATTTTAGTTCTTATTTTATTTCCACGACCGACCAGTAGGACTCTCGGACCCACCCATGCTCCATCCCATTTAGGAATTGTCAGTGGGTGTTTGTCTTGGAGAAACTTCCAGTTATTTACATTGCAGGTATAACCTTCTGGAGAAGGAAAACAAAGACAACAGCAACGACAAAAAAAAAAAAAAAAACACCCAGGGTCTATTTAGTTCCTGCACTTGGACACCAACGTTTTAAATCTTTTATTTGTGGACACATCAGTCCAGCAGTACTTGAACAAAGCCACTCGATCCTCTGGTTCTTCAAATAACTACCATGTTATTGCCTTCCTGTCCTCTGACCAACCCTGAAGTCCTTTGAAATGCCCACAAATGGAATGAAGTGTGCATTTTAAGTTATCTTTTTTTATCCATGGGGTTTACAACTGCAGCCAGTACCTTAATCCTGACTTGGGGAATTATATCTGAAGGAGAGAATGCAATTTCATTCCCTTCCCCTCTGGGAGAGGCTATTTTTCCATTCACTGAACTGAGGACCTCAAAGATCAGGAATCATTCACTCAAGAGCCTTTAGGAGTAGAAGGGACTGTAATGGTTTTCCTACAGATCACATGAAGCTTAGAGACACTTCTACTTCCTGTCCTGAAATCCAGATGAAGTGGTTGTAGAGAGAGAGGTAAAAAGTGTTGATACTTTGCTTGAAAATTGTGAATATCCATATGGATAAAGTTCTATTACACTTACTCTTTATTATTACTACTGGCCAATAGTGTTTATTTTATGTCATTTGCTTAGAATGGTGTGTGGCACAAAATAAGAACTTCACAAGGATTGGCTAGTTTCTCTCTAAATGACACAATTACCTGGTACTGCGTTCTTTTTGAATATTCCATGTTCATAATAACATCTATTTTACTTTTCGTTTTCTCTCAAAACTATTTATGAAGAGGAAAAAAATATATTTTCTCCATGTATTTAATATTTTTTTAACGTTTATTTATTTTTGAGACAGAGAGAGACAGAGCATGAATGGGGGAGGGGCAGAGACAGAGGGAGACACAGAATCGGAAGCAGGCTCCAGGCTCCCAGCTGTCAGCCCAGAGCCTGACGCAGGGCTCGAACTCACAGACCGTGAGATCGTGACCTGAGCTGAAGTCAGACACTTAACTGACTAAGCCACCCAGGGGCCCCTCTCCATGTATTTAAAGAAGAAACTTAGACCCAGGTAGATAGTTGCAGAACCTGGTTTTCTGTCTTCAGGGCCGGAGCTTTCCACAAAGAAATTCACTTCCAAGGCCTGGAAGGGTAGAGAGCTGAGTGGGTTCAAGTATTAATTTTCTTTCCTGAGGATGGTGTTTTCTTTAACCGATACTCATGTCCCTAGCACACTAGGAAATAAATCATTGGAGGCACAAACCTTCTTCTCAAAAGTGCTAATGCTAATCCTACGCTCATAACAATACTAATAACGAATGTAATCAATACCTTACCATGACAAATCTAAAGATGGGAAGTCAGTTTGCTCTCGAGTCCATGTCCCGGGTGATTGGTGTGCCTGCACACTCACAACACACAAGGCTGTCCTTGGGCAGGCACGCTGGTGAGGTGCTGGCAGATACCCGCTGTGGGGGAGCTACTAATCTTCTGACATTTACTTGTGTTTTGTTTGCAAGCTTTTATATTAATTGTTTCTAAAATACTTTAGAAATCTTCAAAGCTATCATCTAGTGTTTTAACTCCCCTTTTATTGTGGACATGACGGAAGCATTTTGGATGCCACACATTTAAGGGACGAAAATCTTGGCGGGCTTGGGTGAAGTTTCTTTCACGACTTGCTGTGGCAATTACTACTGCTTCCGTTTTCAACACCTATGAGTTCAGTGGTTTGTGTGCATGTAGCACTGTCTACTTCAAAAGTGCCTTTCTGTGACCACTGACCTGTGTTCAGTTTGCACAGCAGCATTCTGCATCAGGCATCTCTCCTCCTCCGGCAGCTGTGACCGCTGAGGCCATCGGCATTAAGTGATTTGCCTGCAGAGGGGATAAGGGAGAGAGCGAGGACTCCTGGTATGCTCATCTCCCCATCCCCCTCGCCTCCCCCTGCCCCCAGACCACGAGCACCACATGACCAGGACAGTGGGACAATGTGGCATCATGCTGGTGTCAGGAGGGGCATGCCATTGCAAGTAGGAGATGCGCATCCTCACCTCAGACTGACTTCTTTCTTCTGTGGTATCTTCATTGGGTCACTCCACTCCCTGGACTTTAGGTTAGTTCCCTGAAGAGTGCAGGGGTTAGACACACCCCCTCTCCTCCTTTCTTATCACTCTGAGGCTCAGAAAAAACACCCTGAAAGTGTCAGGGGTGTGCATCCTTCTTTCTCTAGCCAGTGCACAGCAGGGATTTGGAAAAGTGGAGGAAGAATGAAAAAAAGTCAGTCCCCAGTGAAACTACCCCTAACGACACAGTCTCACATACCTCTGAATCCTCCTGAGGCATTTCTTAGGAATCCAGATGTGTCTGTGTTGATGAGAAGCGTGCCTACCAAACAGTAGGTCATATTTGGTGGGTGTCCACAAGAGACAGAATTATAGGACTTGGGGGCATCTGGTCTAAAGTCTAGATGCGGAACATGAGGCTCAGAGGCCAAGATAGTTTCCTGAGTTCACATGGTGAAGCCGGCATGGAATTGGTGACCCTATCCACCACTCTTCCAGGACAACATGTGACCAGTGAAGTTACGTCTTGGTCCACTACTGGGTCTTCTCTTCAGGAGATTAGAATTAGATCTCTTTTGCTTGTCCCTATATCCTATCCCCAGCACAGCATCTATACAGCTGGATGCTCTGGAAATAGAAGTTGAATAGTTGAATAAATGAATGAATTGTTGAAAAGGTAGTTGACCAGAAGGATGCACAATTTAGATAATTCTTCTCATTCCATGTCCACAGACAGTCTATTCTTCTTCCCTGTCCCAGCCTCATCATATAGACTGTGATAGTGAAATGATCCAGGAAAAAGAGTGTAGCTAGGCCTATACAAGTCTATTTCTGTTATTAAAAAACAAACTCATGGGGCACCTGGGTGGCTCAGTGGGTTAAGGGTCTGACTCTTGATTTTGGGTCAGATCATGATCCTTGGTTTGTAGATCATGAGTTCAAGAGTTTGAGCCCTATGTCAGGCTCTGCACTGATAGTGTGGAGTCTGCTTGGAAATTTCTCTCTCCCTCTCTCTCTCTCTCTCTCTGCCCCTCCTTCTCTCTCTCAAAATAAATAAATAAACTTAAAAAAAAAAA